>NC_138184.1:150204916-150697070 GCF_964194105.1 Spermophilus citellus | reverse complement strand
CTATTTTTCCATCAACTTCTACTATAAAATTGGAAATATGTTTTTTGGGGATATCATCCAGTTTACTAGGTTGAAAGGTTGTAGAAAAGACAGTGAGATATAGTTCAACCTATGGAATTGCAGGGGGAGTGTCTTTAATTTAGACTGCCAAGGGTTTTGAGTCAACTACTTGGGAAGTTGAGATAAGAGGATCACTTGAGCCCAAGAATTTAAGGCCAGGCAAGACTCCAACAAGCTGGGCATAGAAAACACAGGCCTGAAATTTCAGGTACCAGGGAGGCTGAAGCAGGAAGCTCACAAGTTCAAGGTCAGCCTCAGCAATATAGTAAGACCCTGTCTTAAAATAAAAAAGGGTTGGGGATGTGGTTCAGTGGGTAAGCATCTAGGATTCAATCCCTGGTACCAAGAATGAAAAAAAAGAAGAGAGAACACACACAAAGACTCAACCTTAAAATATATATATGGAACTGGGGATGTAGCTCAGTTGTTAGAGTGTTTGCCTCATACACACAAGGCCCTGTGTTCAATCCCCAGCATACAAAAAAAATAAAATAACATACATATAAAGAGAGGGGAGGAAGGAAAGAAGGCAATGAATGGTACTTTAGCACATTTAAATATAAATTTTAAATTATTCATTAAAGCTCTTATATATGTAAGTATATATTAGGTTTATAACACACAACTTGGTATTAACTTAAGGGCTTTAAGCAAAGTATGCCAGATTTTTCAGGGCACCAAATCAATAGACTTAAGATGTGTTATCTTCTTATAGGGCCTTGGATATAGTAAATATTTAATAAATACTACGTGCATCAGTTTGAAAAGTCAGAAAGCATAGCAGGTGTGTACTTTGACACTAAAATGACAAGCACATATTTACTAAAATGATGACCTAGTGGGTGATGACTTCTGCTTCAATAATAACATTTTACCATCTCCTGTCACACATTCTCTCAGTCATTGGCAACCCATTCATTTATTTTTATTCAAGGTTACTTCAAGTCCATTGTCTTTCCATTCCAAGGGCAGATTTTTATTAAATTAATTCTTAACTAATTTTAGCCATCACCACTGAGCATAAGTTCATTTAATTATTTAATTTTGTGATAATTAGGTAACTGAGTATACATTGTCTAATTTCTCTCAGATTCTTGTGGCTTTATTCCCATAGGACTTTTAGCTACACTAAGGTATTTTTCCCTAGTCTCAAAGGCTTCCAGTCTAAGGAAAATATGAATAGTTTTGCCAATTATGGTTCACAGCTTACTTCTGATGATGATCATAATCCAAATTTGCCTGAGCATCCTTGCCCTGTTTTTCCTCTACATGTGGGCTTGGATATAGTTACAAAACGAGAAACAAGAAGAATGAAACCAATTTAAAAACAAAAGGTAATTCAGAAAATCCAAAGGACAATGACAGCAACTATCTACGTACAGAGGTGGAACTCTATCCCAGACATCTGTAAGTGTTCCTGTTACAGTGCTCTCATCCACCACCATATTTTATCCTTTGATCCACCTTTCCTTCCTATGAAAGAAGGCCATTCAGTGGTTCTTAAAATAATTGATACACCAATGAGTGTGTACCATTGGAATAGAAACAATTTAACAGGATAAAATATGGCAAAGAGGTCAGTGCAAAAATAAGGGGTCACACCTGTTTATAACTAACCCAGCCAGCCTGTTTATCCTGCCACTCCTTAAAACAAGCTGTGTGTGCTCTCAGGTAAAATCAACTTAAGTTGTGAATAAACTGGTATGCTAACTGCTGGCTGGGTCAGTTTCATAGGAGGCACAATATGTCACATGCTCTGCATGTGAACTATTTTGTGAAGCATTTCCTATGTTGGTGTCAGCTTTTGCATTCATTGTTTTTGCTCTGAGCTCTTATCCCAAGAGGGTTTGTAAAGTAGAATCAGACTGATTGGAGAAATTCAGTCTTAACAGTCAAGGGAGAAAACTGAGAAAATTGGAAATGGGGGAATGGGAATAGAAGGATTGGTATACACAGTAGACTTCAAATTCATATTTATCTCCCTATCATTAATAAGAATTACTAGCAATTTATAAATTCCTTGAAAAGGCATAATTCTAAAAAATGGATCAACCAACATCTTTGCACAGTACCTCAAATACCTTTTCTCCTTTTGATAAATCCACATTGATAAATCCTGTATTAATTTCCTATTACTGCTGTAATAAATTACCACAAATTCAGTGACTCAAAACAACAAAATTTATTATCTCCTGGGAACTGAAGACAGGGATGTTCTACCACTGACCTACATCCCCAGCCCTTTTTGTTTCTTATTTTGAGACAGGATCTTCCTGAGTTGCTGAGGGTGACCTAGAACGTGTGATCCTCCTGGCTCAGTCTCCCTAGTAGCTGGGATTACAGCCTTGTGCCAACACACCCAGCACAAGTTCATCTTCCTTACACTTCTGGAAGTCAAAAGTCTAAAATCTGTCTCTAAGCTCAAACCAAAAACTTTGGTCCTTCTCTAGGCCAAAATCTGTTCCTTCTTCTTGAAGTTTCTGAAAGAAAGTTGCTTCATGACCTTTGCTTCCTTAATCCCATTTCAATCTCCTTCTATCTCTACACCTCCTCTATCACTCTTTTGTGACCACATTGGGCCTATGTGGATGATCCAATATAATCTTCCTATCTGAAGACTCTTAATCTTAATCACATCTGCATAGTCTCCCCACTCCTGCTCCCTGAAAGGTAACATCTTTGCAAAGAAGGAGCATGTGGACATTTTGGAGAGATCGTTTCTTGGCATGCCACAGATATTTAAACTTTTATTCCATGTAGAAGAAAATTCAAAATTTTCACAGATTTTCACTGAGGAAAAAAAAGAAAGAAAAGAAAAAAACTCAGAGAACACTGAAAACATCTAGTCCAATGTCCTCATTACATGCAAAGATAGCAGAAGTTCATAAACCTTGCCTCCAAACCTTGTGCTATTTCTGTTGGAACAAGCTACCCACTCTCATTGCTGTGCCAGTAATGTAAATATGTAAATATGTTTGCCTTTTTTCTCTTCACTTTTGCTATTAGATTCCTCCATTGTTGCTATGTCCTTTTATCCCAAGACTAGAAGTACTAAATAGAAGTTTATACTAAGTTCTATTGTTTAGCATTTTTATTTTCTACTAAACAATTTTATGTGCTATCATATTTAATACTATAACTATATGAGCTTTCATTTACTACTAACCCAGTACTTTGAATTTTTTAAAATCCTATTACTTCTAATGGTGACTATATGTTTTTGCATAATTTTTCATAAACATAGAATAAGCATTCTGCGTGTGTGTGTGTGTGCGTGTGTAGTGCTGGGGATTGAACCCATGGCCTTGTGCATGCAAGGCAAGCACTCTATCAACCGAGCTATATCCTCAGTCCATGGATAAGCATTCTATACATATTATCTCATTTAGTTCTGACATATACTCTACGATGGTAAATATTTATAGTTCGCTTTCTGAAAAACCAGACTCTTAAGGAGATGAACTTGTTAGAGTTGGACTATGGGATTCCACCCTCATCTTTCCAATGCCAAAGCCTACAGTCTTGATGGAAACAGGAATACTTCTGTCTACTGTTTATTGAGGCAAGATGGCTAGTGTAGTCATAGCTCACAGGAGCACACCAGGTCAATGTGAGGGTCAAATCAAATTTTGGCAGCAGCAACATGGTCTAATTAAATGAATGATGCACACCCTAAAATCCTCTACCTAGATCAAGACTGAATTTAGCTGAAGGCATGAGATCTGTTTTACTGCAGTGTTTACTTTTATGTATTATATTATTGGGGATTCAGACCCTTTTTACATAAGCAAATTTATAGAAATATGTGAATACAAGCTGAGAAAAATGTAGAAAGAGGTGCATTTCATAGAGAAAAGCAGAGTATCTCTATAATGCCTATAGAAATATTTTGAGAAGCAATGTCAATGTAATTGAATTTGTTGGGCATGTTTTCTTAGTGACTCATTCTTAATTATCAGGACTCAATTTAATCCTGCTCTCTTCTTTTTACACTCTGAGTATATCTGCTTAAAGAAGATTTTTGTTGAGAATTCAGAAAGTAGAAGTTAGACAACTGGGTGCTAAAAACTATAAATGATTACATTATTAGGCTAAGGGGGAGACAGACTGACAATCCGATCAGTTTTGGTAGATATAAATAATAGAATGATATTATTTATAAACCAAGTCAAAGCTGCTGTTGAATGGAGGTATTCTATTTAATCATCAATTTTGACTACATTACAGTAATATAATATATGGCTAAAAGAGTTTTGGCCCACTTGAAAGTCAAGAAAAGATTGTAGTAAAAAGGTTTAAGTTATTAAATTACCAGAAAATTCTAGATAATTGTGAGGGGAAAAACAAGAGAGGGAGGAAAGAAAAAACAAGGATGAAGGAAGGAAGGAAGGAAGGAAGGAAGGAAGGAAGGAAGGAAGGAAGGAAGGAAGGAAGGAAATTTTAAAATACTCAAACAGGATACTGGAACAGTGGTGCACACCTGTTAATGACAGCTCCTTGGGAAGCTTAGGCAGGAGGAGCACAAGTTCAAGGCCTGTATGAGGACTTAGTGAGACTCTGCCTCAAAAAATAAACAAATAAAAAGGACTGGGATGTAGCTCAGTGATAGAGCACTTGCCCAGCATTTTTGAAGCCCCAAATTCAATCCCTTGCACTAGAAAAGAAAATATTCAGACAATAAAGAGTGTAATACACTCTAGCAATCAGCTTAGGATTGGAAGGAAAATATATTCCATTATTAAATCCTCAGATAACATAAAAAGGAGAAAAAAATTTTTTCATGAGACTGGGGCCCTAGCTCAGTGGTAGAGCACCTGCCTCGCATGTGTGAGGCCCTAGGTTCGATCCTCAGCACCGCGTAAATAATGAATAAAGATTAAAAAAAAGGGCTGGGGAGGGGATGTGGCTCAAGCAGTAGCACGCTCGCCTGGCATGCGAGCAGCCTGGGTTCGATCCTCAGCACCACATACAAAGATGTTGTGTCCACCGAAAGCTAAAAAATAAATATTAAAAAATTCTCTCTCTCTCTCTCTCTCGCTCGCTCTCTCTCTCTCTCTCTCTCTCTCTCTAAAAAAAAAAAAAAAAGAAAGAAAAAAACATTTTTCAAAATCCCAAATCCCCACTTCAGAGAGAATTATACCTTAGGTGCACTAAGCTAAGACCCCTCTGAGAAGAGAGAGGTTAACGAATGACAAATTAGCCAAAAAGGAAAGCCTGCCTGCCTCTCAAAGGATGGCCTGCAAAGAGGCCAGATGAAAACAGGAGCCAGGTGGGTGGGGTACTGGAGATACAGAGGGAGATTGGTATGACTCCCATGGGTGAGGCAAGAGAAAACTTCCAAAGTAATAAAGAAAATGCATTTTTATTAACAGTTTTGGGAAATCCACATGAATACTGAGAAATGCAGAGAGAATTATATAGAAAAAAAAAATGTTCCTGGTGCTTAAGAGTAGTAAGAAGACCAATCATATAAAATAAACTACAACTAAGTTCACATTCATTGAGTACTCATCTATCAGACTTAGTGGAATGGGTGGGACTTATAAGCATAAACTAATTTTTCAAATCTTACCAAAATCTGAAAATGAGATACAGAGTAATTAAGGAGACTGCCCAAGGTCAAACACCAAAGAAATGACAGAGGGAGGATTCAATCCAGAATATCACTGCACAGCCTATATCCCATGAGCCCATTTCCCTCCACTGGGCAGGTACTTGACTTATTTGCATTCTCTTTAGGCTGCAAACATAAAAAGGTACATGGTTCCTCCTTGGTTAACATTTTTGGTGTAAAGCTGGATTATTTTCTTTACTGCCTACCCACACTCTGAAAAAGCTCTCATACACAACCCCACTGTAAACTGGAGGAGTTCAAAATACAGCAGCTCCAGCAGTAGCACATTTTCCCTGCAACTCTTCAGTCTCCCCATCTCCAACACACACAGTCACAAGTGCAGGGGGGATTAGCCCCTGGGATCTACATAGATCATCTTTCACTGCTGAATCATCCCTGCTATCTCTATTTTCAGGGTGTTTATCCTAACTCTTTTGTTTCATCTGCATCCCACTTGCTGATACATCATTCCTCACTCTTTGGTTAAGGGGAGAAAAAAAAAGATCTTGATAGCTGTACCATGCAAGAACCAATGCAAATTTACAATGCCATAATGAAGAAGGGTGCGGGGAGAAAGAGAGTTAGTTAAAAAGAAAAAAGGAAGGAAGGGAAAGAGAGAGGAGAGGGAGACAGAGAGGGAAAGAAAGAAGAAAAAAAAGGCAGTGATATATATATATGGTATGGTATTGGCTAAAGTGGAGTGACCAAAAGTGGTTCAGTTTTGCTTAATTCTTCTGAGACTCCTATTTATGTGAATGACTTTTCTATATTCTAAAACAAGTATTGCATCAAGTAATGAAATGACTATAAAATTAAAGTGTTTAATGATTGACTATAAAATTCCATATGTTCCTATATATTGGCAGAAATTCTTAAAACATTAACCAAGACAAAATTGAAGCAGTTGATAAATTATATCACAAACCCAGTATAAACAGAACCAAATAGAGAAATGCAAAAACATCATAAAAAATTGATCATATTGGGGCTGAGGTTGTGGTTCAGTGATAGAGCACTTGCCTAGCATGTGTGAGGCCCTGGGTTCGATCCTCAGCACTACATAATGATAAATAAAGGTATTGTGTCCAATTACAACTAAAAAATACTTTTTAAAAAATTAATCATATGTCTGAAATGGGAAAGACAACACACAGCCCATGGGTTTTTACCTTATGGTATCTTTTTGCATTTCTAGTTACTTCTTCAGTGAAAATTCGAATCATCACCAAAAAATCCTCTGTGTCCCTTATAAGAGTTAATCCTTCACTGTTTCCATGTTAATTTTTATCAAGGTAGATTACAGACCCAAAGATACAGGACACTTTCTTTTATTTACCCAAGTACATTCTTCTACAATGTGTCACAGTTTAGTAGTGAAGCACATAAACTAAGGACCTAACAGCTCACTCTGGATCTGATATGCATCTGACAAAGTAGTGAGGAGCATATTTTTAAGAACAGGTTCACACCCTATTTCAGAGTCTCAAAGGAGTTTGTGAATTAAAAACAGAAGAGGAAGAGGAATAAGAAGAAAGTTGAGCAGCACTATTCTAGACCAAATAAAAAATGCATTTCCAAAATCAATCACTTTATATAGAGCATGTTTGAATAAGACTTTTAAACTTGAGCAGAGACTGAGTAATTAATAAAGTCCAGAGAGTGTTATTTTCTCTCTTGCAATACAGTCTTAAAAAGACACAGACTCTCTTACCTCTATATTTTAGTCTTTTTTCAGTGTATTGTGTTCTGAATTTTTTGTTTTGTTAAAACAAGCAAGAACTGTCACTTTTCTAAAAAAAAAAAAAACTAGTACCATCAGTGGGCTCTTTTAGTTTGTTTTGTTCTGCACAACAGAATATTTAAATTTACTTAATAGCCAATAACTTTAAAAGCACAAACTAAACTCTGTACCCTTGTAATATTTTAGACAAAAACAGCAGTTAGGGGCTAAGGATGTGGCTCAGTGGTAGAGTGCTCGCTTAGCATGTGTGAGGAACTGGGTTTGATCCCCAGCATCCCATAAAAATGAAATAAAGATATTGTGTGTCCACCTATAACTAAAAAATAAATATATAAAAAACAGCACTTAGTTTTGGGTAAATACATATACACTCAGAGACCAAAGTGAAAGTTACTTGAACACAGCATTTAAAATTAAAATACTGTTATCCCTACATATTGTTAATTTTCAAATAGTTAATTTTAGAGTCATAAGGGTAGAATGCTGGGTGATCTTGTGTGGTTTTTTTTTTTCAAGTGATGAATTTTTTTCCTTAAAAAAAAAGAACATAAGTAATATTTTACTTTTCTTTTACAATTGCAAGTTAGTTCTCAAATTATGACTGTGATTCATGATCATGCTCAAGGCTTATTTTTAACAATCCAAATAAAGTACTGAACGTTCAGTATTTGCTGATTTGATTTTTATTCGGTTGTTATTTGTTTTATTTTGTTGCTTTTTGGTACTTGAGAATAAAGCCAGGGGTGTTTGCCCTTTTTATTTTGTGACACAGTCTCTAAGTTGTTTAGGGCCTCGATAAATTGCTCAGACTAGGACTCAAATTTGTGATCCTCCTACCTCAGACTCCAAAGTTGCTGGGATTAGGGGTATTTGCCACTGCACCTGGTTTATTTTGAGACAGAGTATCGCCAAATTGATGAGACTGGCTTCAAATTTAGGATCCTCCTGCCTCAGCTGCTGAATCTCTGGGATTACAGACATGCACCACCATGTGCAGGTAATTTTTATTTATTTGTTTGTTTGTTGTTTATTTATGTATTTATTTATTTTGATGCTGGGGATTGAACCCAGGGGTGATTACCTACTGAGCCACATCTCCAGCCATTTTTTATGTTTTATTTGGAGACAGGGTCTCCATGAGTTGCTTAGGGCCTCACTAAATTGCTTAGACTGGCCTCGAACTTATACTCCTCTTGCCTCAGCCTCCTAAGCCACTAGGATGATTTTTATTTTTTAACAAAAGCAAATATATCATCAAAAACATCACTGTAAGATAAATTTGTTCTACTACAGCTGAGGCCCTATTGGAAGTTATCTATATCCAATCTACTAACATCTCCTTCCCTTCTCTCTACCCAACAGCAAAGATTCAGGACTCTTCATTGGTTTTATTTAAGCAGTTTATTCAACAGCTCATGAATATGTCACCTTGGTATTACAGAACTTCATTTTGCTAAAGAATAACTTTAAATTATGCAGTTATATAAGAAACCTAAATCGAATGTGGTGGTGTATACCTGTAATCCCAGCCCCAAGGGAGGCTGACACAGGAGGATCACAAGCTGAAAGCCAGCCTGAACAATTTAGCAAGGCCATAAGCAACTTAGCAAGAACTTGGGTTCAAAAAAAAAAAAAAAACAAAGAAAAAAGCCTAAAAGATTTATGATTCATTAATGAGTTACATAGACCTGATTCTACGCTAGGACACTATTTCTCCAATAATTGTAAAATATCAGAATTTTTAAATAGATATTCTTGTCCAATTATAATAGCTGATTCAAATTAGAGCCATGAATGAATGAATTCTCTTTAAATGTAGATTTTATAGCTTAATATAGCTACATGTACATGTATGAATATGTAACAACAAATCCCATCATTACATATAAGTACAATGCACCAATAAAAAAAGTGGGGAAAAAAAGTTCAGATATGTTCAATTGAATCTATGTTCCAGTACCAAGTAACAATGCAAAGCAATACTCACTCTTCATTGGGAAATACAACAAAAATACAAGTTTTTTGGTGGAAAAAAAAAAGAGCATAAATCAAATTATATTCCACCCACTTATCATAATTAATCTCGGATGGTTCGTGGAAATTGACTTTCCAGTCCCAATTTAAGGCAATTGTGTGTGTGTGCATAGAGGCTTGAAGGGAGTTCCTGCTTTCAGATCCAGCACCTCCTTTCCCCAGAAGGTACACCATTGGCCCAGATCTTATGCCTCACTTTGAATTCTGGTGCACCCATTCTCCAAAGGGCATAAAGTGGAGGGACAATTCATGCAGGAAGACATTAAAATGGCAATTAAAAACAAGAAAAGGAGTTTAAGAATTTAAAATTTGCTATGTAAAACAACAATAAGATTCACTTATTTCTTATTAAAGCAATATATATATATATATATACACACACACACACACACACACACACACACACACATACACACACACACATTAATTTCCAAATGTGGTGTTGCTTGCCTATTATCCCATAAACTTGGTAGGCTGAGGCAGGAGGATCACAAGTTTGAGGCTAGCCTCAACAACTTAATGAGGACCTAAACAACTTAGGGAGACCCTGTCTCAAAAAAAAAAAAAAAAAGAAAGGGCTGGAGGCCAGACGCGGAGGTGCATGCCTATAATCCCAGCTGCTTGGAAGGCTGAGGCAGGAGGATCACAAGTTCAGAAGCCAGCCTCAACGATTTATCAAGGGCCTAAATAACTCAGTGAAACCCTGTCTCAAAATAAAATATAGAAAAGTGCTGGGGATGTTGTTCAGTGGTTAGGGAGCCCCTGGGCTCAATCTTTGGTACAAAAAATCCAAGGTTCAAGGATCGGTGAGGTTCAAGGCTGATTGTCTCAGCCATTGTTTGTTGGAGTATAAATTGCTATCCCCTTACGGGAGAGTAATCTGGTCATCTCTATTTAGGGCCTTTAAAAATGTTCTTGTACCTTAGAAATCCCTGCTCTTCTAGTACCCTAAGGAAATAATCAGAACAACAACAGGTCATATATAAAGGTTCAGTGCAGTATTGTGTATAATAGCAATCACTTGAGAAAAATTAAATGCCCAATACTGAGGGAACAGGTTACATTCTGATGTATGCATTTAATATAGTATTTTTAGCCATTTAAGTTTATGTTTACAAAGAATTTTTGACATAAGAGAAATTCATTTTAATATTAATGGGGGGAAAAGCAGGCTATAATCTCACATGTATATGTAAGAAAAAAAATCACCTGAAAAAATACTATAATGATGCAATTGTTGTATACAAAGAATAAGATTAAGCCAATTTGGTGTCCTGCACTAACTCACAATTTCTTGGATTTTTCGGTAAGTTTTTCATTGTCTCCAAAAAATGAAGTTTAAGACTTGTATCGAGGCCTAGGAATATACCATGGTGATAGAGTACTTACTAGCATGCATGAAGCCCTGAGTAGAAACCCAACATCAGAAAAAAATAATTAAAATTCATTGAAATATAAAGTTCTTGAATTAGGATGGAGGCAGTCATATGATTAAAGAAACCTGTACTTACATATGAATGTCTCCCTTAGAATGCACAGAGGTCATTATATTTTTAAAATATTTATTAATCCAAATGAATATCTAATTGGTTTTATAAAACAAAGTAAGGAGGTGGGCGGATAGGAGGGTGGCAGTAAGGAAATGTGGGAGTCTTTATACAACTGACCTTCCCAGGGAGTGCTACTAGCAAGTTGTTCTTTAGAATAGGATTTCCTAAATTTCCCATCCTCCAGGTTCTTCCGCCCTCTCTCAGTAATTTCTGATAAAAGCAGAACCTACAGAGTGGCTCTCTTGAAGCCTGGATCCAAAATATACCCCCGTTTATGGGTAAAAGGTTGCTTGTGTTTTCTTCCTGATTTGTCGGGTTGACATACCTGGTCTGTTAATATTGTTTTTATTTATTCTGTATGGTCTATGGGAAGGCAAGAGGGATAAACCTTGGATGGCAAGGTCCTAACAATAATTAACAGACAGGAAACTATTCAAAAAATCATATTAATAGTACAAATGAAGCAAAGGAGAGCAAACTGTTACATAATGGGTTGCTTTTTGAGAAAATACCATGAACATATGCATGGGAATATTACTAGTATTTACACAGAAGGAAAAAAATCTTCAAGGAATAGAGAACTTTAACTTTTCATTATTTAATTACAATTCATGGAATACCTAGCTGGTGAATATGGTATGTAGTACTACTGCTACAACTTCTAGAAATAGAGTCCACATTTGTGCAAGTGAGAGCAATTCAACCAAGGAGTGGGTGGAAGGTACAGGGGAACAGAATAGGCAGGAATAAAACTTAAATGCATGGTTAAAATTGCATGAATCTAATGAATAGAAATTCAATGTATATTTTTAAATATCTCCTTTTTTACAGCATTCGTATTAGAAAGAAGTGTGGAGCTTCAGATCAACAAGAATCAACGTATTCTTTACTCAGAAGCTAGGTATATTTTCTTAGCAATGTTAGATACCAGTGTTCTAAATGTATAAGAATAGCCCAAAATGAAATACACATACAAAAAATAAAAAATAAAAAAATGAAGAGTTATAGGAAAATCAATTTATATGTCCACCCCCCCAGTAGTGAATAGATCATAACTTCTTCATGCCCTGCATTTCCCTTTTAAAACAATACAGAAAACTATCCTTAGCATTTTCATGAATAGATGCCACTTTGTTGTTCTACAGACTTGTTTGTTTAAGTTTGGTTCTGATAGATACAAGTCTATTTTAAAAAAAAGAAAGAAAGAAAAGAAAAATCAGGACATTCCTTTAAATTTGGATTTCAAAAAACACAAATCATTTTTAGTATAAATATAGCTTAATTATTGCATGAGGCATCCTCAATACTGAAAAAGAATTTTTTTTCTAAAATTCAAATATAATTGTACATTCTGTATTTTAGCTGGCAGCCTTAGATATAATGAAAATATATTATAAATAAGGAATATTTTCCTTTATGCTGAAACTCCTTATAATCTTACTTAAATAAGACAAAAACATATGCAAATATATTACTCCATGGAGTGCAGAAGATACTTACCTGTGCTAGAAAAGAGATTCAACAATTAAGTTTGGATTTTTTGTTTGCATTTAATTTTTGTTTTTTGCAGCACAGGGGATTGTTTTTTGTTTTTGTTTTACTTTGAGGCAGGGTCTCCCTGAGTAGCCTTGGCCTTGAATTTGCTATCCTCTTGCCTCAGCCTCTAAGGTAGCTGGGATTACAGGTATGTGCCACCATGCCCCACCAACTATTAGGCTACAAAGCTTTCTATACTATAACAAGCTCAGTTCCTTAACAAAAATATCCTAAAAATTAAGTTGAAACATATGGGGGAAATCAATCAAACCATTAGATTATTTATTTTTTGTCACTATGACATTAAGGAAAATAATGAGTAAATTAGTCATTTTAAATTACAGAATTAAAAATAGGAGCCAACAACACACACCTGTAATCCCAGGTACTTGCAATGCTGATGCAGGAAGACTGCAAGTTTGAAGCCAACCTCAGCAAATGAGCGAGACCCTGTCTCAAAAAATAAAAAGAGTTGGGAGCGACAGTGACAAAGTGCCCCAGGTTGAATCCCAGAACCTAAGTAAATAAATGTGTGTTAAAAAAAAAATAGGCATAGGCTACAAACAGAATATTACTAAAAATCTATTGTGACAATTTGAAATGAAACTATTAAATATTTAAAAGTGACTGATGTTTTCATACATGAAATAAAAATGTAAAACTGAACTAAATGTTTTCTGAGATTTTAGTTGACTATAAAAGAAACAAAAATTTCTCATTATAAGAAACTATATCTTAAAGATATATACCTGAGAATATTTTTCAACTTATTAATTTAATATATAGACCAGTTGGTGGGGTGTGGTGGGGGGTGTATATATGTGTGTGTGTGTGTGTGTGTGTGTGTACATACATACATAGAGAGAGAGGGGAATGATTTTTAAAGTTACATTCTAAAACTAATTAATGGAAAATGCTAAATTTTTTGCCTTTATTTCTTCATTGAAATAAAAATAACCTACATAAATACTGATTTCTTAAGTTTGACAAATATATCATCACACTATCAGATGTTAACAACAGGGAAAATCACATGAACTCTATTTACTATTTTTATAACTATTTTATAAACCTAAAATCCTAAAATAAAAATTTAATTTAAATAAAGTATTAAAAAAATAAAAACCAAGTCATTGCTTTTGGACACAAAATAATAAAAGTAGTTGAAAACCACTTCACAATAAATACCATTTCTCTACATCAGGGATTTGTTATTTCTCTTGTGTGAAATAAACACATTGTCTTCAAAGCAGGTAGAATTTTAAGAATGGAAAACTTCACTAAATCTGATTTTCCAGGATATACCTACTAAAGCACAAGTAAGTAATATGTCACTAAGCAATGTACTTCATTTAATAATTAGTATATTATATCATATGCTTTCTACAAAATGAATGTAGTGAAAGAATATACAATGTTCTATTGCCAAAATATTTAGAAGGTTGTCTTACTGTTGTCTTCATTACTAGTACAACATTCATTTGTGACAGTCACTAAAATATGCCCATATTGAGGACATAGGAAGTGTAATATATGAATACCTTACCCATACTTAAACACTGCAATTTTGAATCAAATATCATTATTGATCAGAAGAAAGAATGCAAGACTTAATTTGCCTCAAAAAGTACAAAAATCTATTCTTATCACCTAGAAGAACTTCATTTTCTTCAACTTTGGTGGGGGGAAAAGTCATAAGAAAGATTATTGTCCCTAAATGATGACTTCATGTATCTGTAGACAAATTGTCACAAATTCCACTGAAGTACATATAACTCCATAATTGTCACAAATTCCATTTAAGAATGTATAACTCCCTAATATTTTAAAAGCATCACTAAATCATGGGAATATCTTTTAAATACATTTCCACCTGCCACTAGGTTCCCCCTCCCTTACAGAGGCCATTGTTCATAAATTGAATGGGGAAAGAACCTGCTTAGAGTGGGGAAAAAAAAAAACAACAACAAAATAAGGGATAGGTATGTAAGAGAGAAATGAAGCATTGATCAGCATACAAGGAATACAAAACTTCCTGAAAGGATGGGAAACCTGATGACAGGGTACCCACATAATTAGGGGCATTAAATTGGGTGCAAAATTGGGCAGTGCAAATCCTTTATTTTCAGTTGAACTAGACAATCACTTGAACTCTGAGTGGAGGGAAGAAAAATATCTACTTTCTTTCTTCTATTTCAGTGCTTAAAATGGAATGGCTAAAAATCTTAAAGCTGGAAGGGTTGGTTCCCCCAAAGATGTAAAGATAACCCAAGGTGAATTATGGAGGGTTTTTCAACACTAGCACAGAGTTCAGGGTGAAATGAGCATAATGTAAATCAGCTCATTGTTTGGGCCCTTTTAAATTAGTTGCCAAGAGAGGAGTGAAAACTTGATAAGCAGGCTCCAGTTTCTATGTGTTGGTTTAGAAATCTTAAAGCTTGTGGGAGCTCAATTCATTTAAGGGAAGAAATTTAAAGGGAAGAAAAGTAAACAAGGAAAAAGCTATGCAATGAAGCACTGATGGAGAATAAAGAATTTTCTTTAAAAACCAAAACAATAAAGAGTTCCATTGTGCTTTTAAATTACAAATTCAGGGTTTTGTTTTGTTTTTTTTGTTTGTTTGTTTTTAAGGTTAAGAGTCTGATTTCTTTCTTTCTGAGTATCAAAGTGCCGGGACCCATTTACAAATTCAAACTTTTGATGCTGTTTCTCATCTAGCTTGGGAAAAAATTAACTGTAAATTGAAACCTCCTAAAATCAAGTCCACATTTTGTAATAGGTGGCTATTTTGCATGAAGTATTAAAGTCACTTTTCTTTTTAACCTTTCCCCATGAAAAGTCTATTTCTAAACTGCACCGGTTCAAAAATTAGTTGGATAAAGAACTCTTCAAATCTTATGCCTGCAGCAGCTCTGGGTCCTGACCCTTTTTCTCAGGAATCAAGCAAAAAAGCACTAGTCCACTAAAAGAAGTCAAGAAAAGTAGCCCACCTAAGTCCAGGTATGTGGAGGCAAATTCCAGGTAGTTGCCTCTGCCTTTTTCCAGGAAAATGTGACCTAGCTCTCATCAGTGTATTTGTCTTGATTTACTATCAAAGTACTTTTTTACCATCAAAAATAGGATGTTTAAGTATTAATTTTAAAAGCATTTTTAAACCGCGAATAAAACGTAAACAACAACAACAACAAAAACCAAGAACGTGCTTTTCAGGGGCAAGCAATGTGAGAGTAGGAAAGGACTAGATCTTCTGCATTGAGATTTGAAAGACACTTGTGGCTTACTTGCAAAGCTTCATTTAACATTGAGCATACGAGGGAAATTCTGTTCCTGGTGACAGCGCAGTGGGAATTCCCACTCCAACAATCCATGAAATGTTACTGCATAATTATTCACCTTCTGAGGCCCATTAGAACTTATCAGCAGAGAAAGAAATTTAATTTAAACTCACCCCTCTGTGCTAAAGAATGACTGGGACATGAGATCAAAGCACGAAACTCTGTCCTTCAGTGGTTTGCAACACCTAGATACAATAGGGTGAGAGAACGCGGCATTCCAGCGCTTCCCGGCTTTCCGGACCCTGGAGCGAGGGGGTGGGGTGGGAGCTCCCATCACCAGCTGGTTTGAGGGAGGAGGGTGGTGGCGGCTCCGGAGGTGGACGTGTCAATTATATCCTGGATCTCCTGGCGGCCAAATTGCTCCTACCCATGGCTTCAGGGGCTTTTCGTGCGAGATCCACACGGTAGACTACCCATTTCCTTCCCCACATAGGTAATACGCTCAGCAGAGCTCTAGTTTTTCATCACAGGAGGGACGTGGCTGGAACCCAGTAATGCACAGGTGTTCGTCCCAGGAAACTCGATTATTGTAAGTGCTTAAGATTTATGCTGCCTCCTACACAGAGCGCTTTAAAGATATATAGAAGTTCGTGCGTAGCCATCAATAATCGCCAGCTTTAATGCTTGGCGTTATCTCAAGGATGCAAAGTGGAATCCATGGGTCCAGCCTGAGCTATGAGCTTCCAAGACTAGAAGGCCTAAGGTCTAGAAGTATGTGGGTGGGGAGTGCAATTCTACAAACAGCCAGCTCCTTTCCCGAGACAACCTGGGAAGCAGCAGGTACATTCTCCAAGTAAAAATCTTTAAAGGGAGCATAATGCTCTTTTCTGAGGGGTTGATCTATCCTCATGTCCTTTAATGTCACCAAAATACAACCTGGAGAATATTGTTCATGCTCCCCAAATACCTAGCATGCCCAAAAGATCAGAAGGAAGAGCAGAGGGGAAAGGAAGCCCACCTTTCGGTGCAATTCACTAAAGAAAAGTTTAGTTCTGTTCAACAGGTATCCTGATTCAATATATACCTATCAAATTCCTTCCCACCACCACCCCCACCCCCGCAGGTAGTCACTGGGGTGGCCGTTAAATTTTTCTTTGACTCCTGAAATCAAAAAGTTTTCACAGCCAGTCAGATTCAATTTTTGCTCTTTATAATAACAGGGTGAGAAAGGGTGCTTACGTTTCTCTATTGAGTCTAGCAAAACTCACAATAAAATGACAAGAATAAAACATCCCACCTGTGGAGGACACTGCACTTTTTCGAAAGCTGCGGGGAAGAGAAGGCTGGTGTGAGTGACTACAAAGCACTTTGGTTAAGAGAAGTGCTCAGGAGGTGAATGGGAGTAGGCAGTCGAGGGCAAAGCCGAAGAGAAATCTACAAGTTTGGGAAGAATGACCTCGGCCTGTCTGCAACACAGCAGGTTCGGGTGGCCCTGGCAGGACACAGCTAGGGGAGCTCCACCTAGGGATAAGGAGAGAGGCACTGAGGCCCTAAGCGCTGGGACAGCTAGTGGCAATAGGAGGTTGCTAATAATTTGGAGAATAGGGTAAGGGACAGGAATCCTTCGCCCTCATCGTTCCCAGCTTCATTAGAGGGCTCAGAGATGAACGCGGGTGAGCTTCACCAAGGCGACTTTAAGCCTGGGTTTGCCCAAGGTCAGGCACACCAGGAATGGCAGGCCGGGTTGAGACAGTGTAGCCCAGGCGCGAAGCGCTCGCTGCAGGGCGGGCACGGAGCACAGGGTGGCGCTCTCTGTCCACGTAGCGGGCGGAGGCGGCTGCAGCGCCTTTGTGTGCACAGAGATGTGCGGGGGACCGCTGACGCCTACAATCGGAGGGGCGGGTGGGTCCCAGCCCGGGCCGGGGCTCGAGGAAGACCTTAGACCGCTGCCCACCTTCAGATACTACCCTCCAGCGGGGAATGAGGCTCACCAGCCCGGACCCCTTCCGGCAATATTTCCAGGATCTGAGAGCCCCGGTTACGTCCAGGAGGGTATAAAGCAGGACGTGGCTTTTAGAAAGGCCAGGAAATCCTCTTCAGTTCCAAACCTCCCCCTGATTTCATTTAAAAAGAGAAGAGAAAAACTATAAGCAGGCTGGACCTTAGCAAAGACCCCTGCGGGAATCAGAGGGCGCCTCCAGCCTTCTCTCCCTCTCAGCAAGAAGATATTGCCCGAGGAGCAAAGTTGGGGAGTGCGCTTAAAACAAGATGAACTTGAAAGCATGGCTTTAGAACAACAATAAAAAGCGGCAGGCTGCAGCGAGCGCTGTATCTCTGGTTCTAGGTCACCCCAGGACCTCCTGTCTGTCCCCAGAGCTCTTGGAGTCCCGACTGCCCTTAGAAACCAAAGCAAAATGTACAAGGCTGCTTTCCCGCCGCCAGGAGACTCCACAGAAAATTAAATTAAATTAAACACGCGCCCAGGGACTAAAGAAAATAGATCCCCCCTCTCCCCTGCCGCAGCAAATCAACACTATTGCTCATAGTAAGTGCAGCGAATCTAAAGAGATAGCCACTGACGCGCGTCCTCTTCAACCATAGCGGCTGGGGTCCAAGAGGGGCAAGGAATTACCGGCTTTCCTTTAATCCGGAAGCAGGAAATAAGGAGGACACAAGGAAGTTCTGCATCTTATTTTTTTTTTTTAACAACAACAACAATTGCACATCGAGCAAACTCTTCAAAAGATATCACTCAGAACAACAGCCCTAACTTAAAACAAGTTCAGCATTACTTTTCTGATTCCTGAAAAAACACCATTTTCTTGAAACACAGTGATACAATTAATCTATTGGGCCATTCATTTTAGGGAGGGAGGGAGGAAGGAAGAATGGGAAAGGGGAGGAACAATTGTAGAAACCCAAGAGAGAAAGAGAGGGGTTGGGGCAGAGAGAGGGAGATTGATACTACCCTGGGTTATTTTAGTAATGAAGGGAGAAATAATGCCTGTTTGGACACAATCATCAAAAATCAATAGGAAAATTAAAAAACACAGCTTATTCAAAATACCTGAATCAATACCCCCCTTGAGTCTTATTTTTATGAAAAATTGAATAAAATGTAGCCATTATTTTATTTTTTTCTCTACTATCTTAAGCAACCAGAAAATAATCAAATTTATACTTTTCTTTCCCTGTAGGTCCCTGCCTAAATTTGCCAGTCAAAAATATCATCTGACCTTTGAGCTAATCCTCTAAAATTAAAAAAAAAAAAAAAAACAACAACCAGTATTTATTTTAAATAAATTCCTCTACAGGCCTTCCATAACATTCCATTCAATAATCCCACTAAAAGATGGGGAGGGGAGTGAAAATATTGATGGTAGAACTACTAATCTGCTCACACAGGAATCCAGTCTCATCACCTGCATGCCTTTAATTTTTAATTTTATCATTTCCTCCTCAAGGGAAGTCCACTTGAGAAGTGATTCCAAGACTGGGATAAGAGGAGTGGAAAGAAAGAAAACCCATCCAGGAATTCTTTCCAGTGTCAGGTGATATAGGAGAGTAATATTTGTTTAAGTTTCTAGCATAAAATATTTTAGCTGATCCAACCTCACCAAATCACAGTCATATACCTAAGTGACTTAGACCATCCAAAAAGAGGGGTGAGGAGCAAGAAAGGGGGGAGGGGAGAGAAAGGGAAAGAAAGAAACCAGGATAGGAAAGAAACACTCAAGTTTGGGGAAGAGATGAGAATATAGAAAGTTTGATTGAGCTGTTCAGCCCTCTTCCAGTATCTGGAAGATGGGCTGATACTTGCTGGCTACTGGGTCAACAGCTAGTTTGGCTCTACCTTGATCAATGCAAGACTGGAAGCTTGTTCTTTGGTTCAAACTGAGACCCAGATTTCAACTTCATCTGAGTGAGCCTCCAGTCATTGCTAAGTGCTTTATCTCAGACAAAGCAGGAAGGGCAGAAAATGAATTTTGTACTTCATCTCTGTCCTTCCCAAAGGATGTTCATTCCCCAAAGGGTAATTGTGCTCACCTGCAGAAAACTAATCTAGAAATGCTACTCACTAACCATTAAAAGAAACTGAAGTAAAGCTGGAAGGGTGTGAAGCCAAAGGAAGAAGTGAAAATTTGCACATCTATACAACAGCCAAAAAAAAAAAAAAAAAAAAAAATCAGTCCCCTTTAACCACCCCAAAGAAATCTTCTTCTAAACAAATCTTTCCTTGCCATAACCCACCTGAGAGAAAATACAGGTTCTACATGTAATGCAACTGAGATTATAAATGTACCAAGCAGCTTTCCTCTTACCTGACACTACATTTAACTCCTTCAGAACCGTTCTTTCCGAATCCCTCAGCACTGCAACTTTCAATAAAAAAGAAAAACACTTAAACTGTGTTCTGCATGTTATTCCTAGGAAGAAAGTGACAGAAAGAGACTTTTTATTTTTTAATCACCATAATTTATAGCTATAGTATACCAAAGAATCAGAGCTTACTTATTTGTCTTAAAACCATAATGATTGGAGGCCTCAAACATCTGCAGACAGCAGGATTAAGACTGCATTGTTCAAAAACATATTTAACTACAAACCTCTAATTGGTTTCTTTTTTCTGGAATTCATAATATTTGTGGCACTTTGTATCTTCATGGTTTCTATGTATTCTAACCACTTTAAAATCAATTTCAGTGGAAACTTTCACTTCATGATGTATATACCAAGACTGAACTTAGTATGGGAGAATGCAAACAGAAAGAAAGAAGCTAAACTTATTAGAATCTGAACACACTAACTTTTTATTCAATTTGATTCAAAATAATAATATTAATCTAATAGTGAAATAGTTTGATATAACATCAATCAACATTTAAAGTATTTTATGTTTCAAAGTATGGCTCAAGAAACACCCATTGTTTAAATGCACTTAGACATAACAAGACAATATTTTTTATTGGCATCATTGACACCTTTGAACAATAGCCTAGTAAATAGATTAAGGTTTAACCTTCCTTTTCTTTGGTGGCTGTTTAGAGACTTTAAAAGCACAGATAACTCATTTCAACAGGAACCTACTACTGATATTTACCTCTACATAATCTTTAGCTAAGACATGGAATGCCAAAAACAAGCTTTTGTTAGCTTGACCTCCTCCACCTTCTAACAACAAAAGTTATCCCCAAATCCATGTTTTTATTTTAGAAGTATTGATCTTCCAATGTAAGGCTTGGCCTTTTAAATACTAAATGCAATCAATGGCCAACAAGCTGATTTCTTCTGGAGACTTACAAGGAAGCAGAATAGGGAAAATTTTTTTCTGAATTGTCTGGTGACTTACTACAAACTTTAAGAGGTAAGTAAATCCTGATGCTATGAGCTAAATCTGGTAAATAATTAATTACATTTCTTAGATTCTATAATCTTTATCTTGGTAAATAGAGACAACACAGCTTTGCCAAATAGATCTTTCCATCTAATATCTTAAAGGCAATTATTTAAATATTACCACAAAACAGGGTCATATTTTGTTTAAATTAGACATTTAAACTGAAGATAAAATGCATATGTCCATAGTTTTAAAAGGGGGAAAAAATACAAATTAACTGGCCTAGTCTTTTATGAGTTTATTAATACCATTTAAAATATTACAAATAAATCAATTACATTTCATGCATTTAAAATGCAAGTCTAAAATGTTCCAGAGAAAGGCTTTTCATTTCAATGTGAAATATCCAAATTATTTCAACATTACAATGAGCAATTAGTTTGCAGAATCTGCAAACATTTAAATGTAGTGTCAGGAGTGTTTATTAACAGTTAACAATATTACCTTCAGGAAATACACAAAGGCCAAGGTTAGTCGAGTTTCACTTGGACAATTTATTTAATACATGGGTTTTGGCAGACCCAGTTATTATGAAATATAGGAGAACTCTCACTTTAACTATGCCTGAACTGCCAGCAAATGCAAATAAGTACATGCTCCATTAAATTAAATGTCATCCAACATTTATCAAATATTGTCTTAGTTACAGTTTGATACCTATCTAAATTCATATTCGAGCAAAACTAGGCCCCGAAAGTGCGTTTGTGGCTCTGCACCTCCAGAAGTGAGTTCAAAAATCCTGCAGTTCATGAGAACTGCCACAATAACTCTTAATATTTTCTTGTGACAAAAAAAAAAAAAATCAAGTTTACTTCAATATATTTTCAAATATTTACTGGAAGTAATGTACAAGAAAAAAATACTATACAAAATCGTCTCTTGGACAACTGCACCTCACACCCTTACAATGGTGGAGTTATATTTAATTGGTAACTAATCTAGAACGATTCTCCAGTTGTACAAACCATTAGGTTCAGATATATTTTACAAAGGTTTATTTTTTTTTCCTATTTCCCCCTTTTGGCATTTAACCTACAGCCTCATCTGAAATAAGTGATACCGTCTTCACTTGTTTATAAGTTTAAATCACACCAAAAAAAGTTTAACCCTAAAATCTTCAAGGAATTGCAAGAATTTACAGGAATGGGTACTATACAAATTGACCGCTGGACTAACAAAAAAAAAAAAAAAAAGATGGAGATTATGCTCGGGAGTGGTGAAAACGAGGTAGAAAAGGACAAACACGAAGAGAGTTAAGCTGGTCTCACCGGAAAAGGGATATTTTTGCATAAGAAAAAGACACCTACCCTCACCCCCACCCCCACCCCATAAGTTAAGTTAATGTGATCAAAATAACTTTGGGATCAATTATTAGCACAGTTTTGAGAGAAAGACGCGCTCACTGATAAGGGAAAAAAACTAGAAGTGAAACAAAGAGGAAGGCTGCTTTCTTCCCCCTTATTTTTATAGTATTTTTTTTTAATGACAAAAAGAATAAAGAAGGCTGTTGCAGCGATTCGCCAAGACTACCCTTTGCTGAAACTTGCCTTGGTCTCAGGGAACAAAGAGAAAGAGGCAGGGCTGACGCTGGAAAAGCTAAAATCTGCAAACTCTTGGGTCTAGGTGCTGCCAGACCCGCACCCCACCGAGCTTCGACCACCTGCGCCGGGCGCGCTGCGAGAGCAGCAGCCCAGCTGGGCCCTCTTTAGCAGAGACGCCCAGAACTGCGGTTCTGGAACCGAGTCGCTGCCATGGCTGAGATTCTCTGCCCGGCCTCCTGCCTCACCCTTCCCACCTCTCCAACTCAAGCTTGCTCAGCCTAGTTGTTCCCGCCAGCGCGGAAGCTCGAGGTCTCCCAGGCACTACATTCGTCCAGATCTAACTTAAGCGTCCGCTGCCCTCTAAAAGTTAGGGCAACCTGGGATGGAGGAGGGAAGCGAAGGGGCACAGGTTCGAGCTGCACTTGAAAGCCAGGGCCTGGGATATCGATGCGTATTACTTACATGTCCATATCCCTTCACAAAGTTAAGTCAGAGGAAAGAGAGAGAGACAGGACACATAGAAAGAGAGCGAGCGAAAGAGAGCGCGCGGGGTGCAGTGGAGAGAGGCTGGAGTCGAGGCCAGGACAGACAAGGACCAAGCGGTCCCAAGTGGGAGGAAGTGGGGTAGAGGTGCGGGGCGAGCTGTGTCACTCTAGGCCGTTGCGGTGCCCGGGCTCAGGGGGCTGCAGCAGCTCCGGAGAGTGGCAGGGCGGACTGCCTGCGGCGCTGTGCTCGCTGTCGGTGTCGCTTCCCTTCTTGCCACCGCTGCCCGATCCCGCAGAGCCGCCGCCGCCGCCGCCGCTGTGCGTCTTCACGTGCTTGCTGAGGTGGTCGCTACGCATGAAGCGCTTGTTGCAGACCGGGCAGGCGAAGCGCTTCTCGCCGGTGTGGGTCCGCAGGTGCCGCTGCAGCTCGTCGGAGCGCGTGAAGCGCTTACCGCAGAAGAGCCAGTTGCACACGAAGGGCCGTTCGCCCGTGTGCCAGCGCAGGTGCGCCTTGAGGTGCGACGTCTTACCGTACACCTTCCCGCAGCCAGGGATGTGGCAGCTGTGCAGGCCCTTGCGACGCAAGCTTGCCCCGGCTGGCCCCAGCCGCTCTGCCTCCTGGCAGTTGGGGCAGTCGCAAGTGGCTCGGCCAGAGTAGCGGCGGGCGGAGGAACGCGGGGAGCCCCCCAGCGGCGCCGACGGCCCAGCGCTGAGCATGGAGCTCCCGGCGCCCGCCAGCGGAGATGGGGCCGAGTCCGGGTAGGAGCCCGGCAGAACTGGCTTGAAGCCGTCCATGAGGTGCTGCCCCGCGGGGCTGAGCAGGTGCGAGGAGGCGCCGCTGCTGAAGGCCGAGTGACTCAGGCCTGAGTAATCCGAGTTGTAGCCTCCGAGCGGCGAATGCAGCGAGGTCTGGAGCCCCCCGGCTGCGGGGTGCAGCGAGCCCGGCAGCGCCGCCGCGCCATTCGGGTTCTGCACGTCGATCCAGCCTGCGCCCACGTCCCACCAGCTGGAGGCACCGGCAGAGCCCACGTCGCCCGCGGCCCCCAGGCCGGGGTGCGAGGGCTTAAACCACGACTCGTATGGGTGCGCCATGCCCACGCGCGGGTAGATACCCTGCAGTCCGTCCACCGAGGTGTGCACCTTGGAGATGAACACCGGTTGGTGGGAGCCGTCCTGCGAGTGTGCGGAGGAGCCTCCGCCGCCACCCCCGCCGCCGCCGCCGCTGCCCCCTGAGACGCCGGGGGCCTGGAACACAGAGTAGTCGTTGGCGAAGGGCGAGCTGGAGGCGGCGGCCGCGGCAGCAGCAGCGGCGGCGGCGGCGCTGCTGGAGGTGAGGGAGAAGGCGCTGGAGCCCGGCGAGCCGCCGCAGCTGAATGAGTCGGACACCAGGGCCGCGGCCGCCGCCGCCGCCGCCGCGGCCGCCGCGGCAGCCGAAGACGTGCCGCCGTTCCTGGAGGCCCCAGACACTCCGAAGCTTGAGAGACTGGAACCCACTACGTTGCAGCTGCCGGAAGAAGAGGATGAGGATCTTTTCCAAGGGTGGAAGCCTTTGCCGAAGGAAGAAGTGCTGTCCGAGAGGGAGGAGGGAGACGGGCTGGGGCTGCCGATCTTATTACAGGTAGCTGCAAGCATGGCCAGAGGAGTGGATCCCAACCTCGGTTCTTCCTGCAAGGAGAGGAGAAGGATGGGGGAGGGGTGGTGGGCAAAGGGTCGGTGGGGGAGGGAGGGAAGATATCTGCATTAGTCCTCTGGTGGCTTCCAAAACGCCCCACTGCACCCCATCTCTCGCTGCAGTGCGCAGCCACCAACTCACCTGGCACCCCCAACAGCCCCGGCGCCCGGCTGCTTCCTACTCTACAGGAGGGGACAAGTTTGGCTGCCGGCGTCTGATTCGGGAGCAAGGCGCCACGCTACAGAAGAGTTTGACAAGTATTCTCACCTAAAACAACACTCTTGTGCACACAGGCCCCAGACACTTTGAAACAAACAAGCAAAAAGTCCAAATTGGGGACGAAGGAAGTTTCCTTTGCCGAGATGCCTGGGGAAAAAACCATTGGATTGCTTTTAAGAGCGTTTCCCCTGCAATCCAGAGAGAGTTTTGAAAATACTGTTCCGGTCCCCCCAAACCCATGCTGGGTTGCTTCTCCCAGACCCAAAGAGGTCAAACTGTAAGGGCTCACAAGCTCTTCTTTTTTTCTTTTATTTTTAAAAGTAAATATTAGTAAATATAATTAGTAAAATAAGACGAGTTCAACATACCTGCAAGACAAGGCGGGCTGAGGAATTTTTTAAGGGAAAGGGGAGACTGCAATTTGCCCAAGAAGAAAAACTTGCTCTCTTTACCCCCGAAATCGTCGCATGTAAAATGGGATGCGCGCAGGACTCCCGGGCCGGGAGCGGCCAGGCGCTGCGAGATGGCTTGTCTAAAATGCCCTTCGAACCTTTTCCTGTGCTGAAAAAAGTGACTCGGCCCCCCTCTCCCCCTCTTTCTTTTCTCCAAACTCACTTGTATTTAAAGAGGGGGGGAGCTCTCAATAGAGAGACTGATAGCCCGTGGCCTGGCCGGGGCGACTTTAACCCCCTCCAATCGGCAATAAAAGGAAACTAATTAAACCAGCAAGAGAAAATCCTGAGACTCACCCCTAGAAGTGAAGTTGCCATCACACAAAAGTGCCCTCCTCCTCTCAGAGGATCTTTTTTATATTGATAAATCAGAGGCAGTGTTTTTTTTAGAGGTGTGCAATACAATGATCAGTTCCGCCCATTCCACCACAATTGTAGCTCCCTCTCCGGCTTTGAAGTGCCGCGGAGGCGCGGCCAGCCAATCTGCTGCCTCGCCGGGCCGCGCCGCGCGCGCGCCGTGAGGTCATCGGCGCCGCCGCCGGCCACGGCGGGCGCGGGGGGGGGGGGCGCGGTGAGCAGGAGGGGGCGGTGGTGACTGCGCGTGTTATAAAGTGTGTGTGTGTGTAACACTGTAACGGCGAGTGTGACCAAGCCGAGGAGAGGACAGTGCAAAGATGGGGCGGGGGACTGTGACCTTGTGATAAGATGGGGAAAACAATAGGTAGGGCAGAAAAAAAAAAAAAGGTGTTGTATATGACAGTGTAACTGCGTGTGCGACAAAGGGGGTGCGTAGAGGGACTGAGCTGGAGAGTGTTGAGGGAAGAGTGCGAGTGAACTGTCTTGTAACTGAGTCCGACAGACCTAGAGAGTGAGAAGGGACTGAGTGGCAAAGTGGAGGGAGGGGGAGAGGTGTGTGGGTGTGTTTGGTGTGGGTGGAGAAGGAGGGGTGCGAATGTGTGCGTTTGTGCGAGGAGGGAGGGGGTATATGTGTTCGTGCGTGTGTGTGTCTGTGTGTGTGTGTGTGTGTGTGTGTGTGTGCGCGCGCGCGCACTAAAGCTGGGGGTGGGGAATAGGAACTAGACAATAAAGTGTACGTGCGTAAGAGATTGGGAGAGTGAAACTGCGAAGTTGAGTGAGACTGAGTAAATAATAGTCTCATACGCTACCACTGTTACCAACTTCCTCTGGCTCCTTAAACATTTTTTTTTCTTCTTCTTCTTCTCCTTCGTTTTCCCTCCTTACTTTTTTGGACTCCATCACTATATATACGTGTATTTTTTTAAAAAAATCTTAATACTTATCTTTCCCTTCCCGGCTCTCCAGCTAAACTTAAAAAGTTTGGAAGGCTGAGGGGTATTTTTAGGGGTGAGGTGAGGCGTGTGCGCGCCTGAGCCCACTAGTTGTTCCTTTGATGTGGTGGCTTCCCCCCCACTCCCCTCCCTGAGATGGGATTCTGCTTTGGAAGTGCACGACTCTAGGGGAGGAGGTGTGTTTGTCCCGTGGGGTTGAGTAAATTTCAATACAAAAGGATTCGGTAGAGGAGGGAGTAAGAAAGGGGATTGGGGGGGGGGGGATGTTGAGGAACCTTTAACAGAATTTTAGAATTTTCACATGAAATCCCCTGCCTCCTCCTGAGGGGTGGTGGTGGAGATTTTGACTGAAATTTGTGGGTTTAATTTATGTAACCATAGAGACAAGCTTCTGACAAATCTTTGACCACATTTATGGAGGCATCTGTGTTAGATAATGTTTGAGCCAGAGATCTAGGAGTGTGTTTATGTCATATGTACAGTTGGTTCAAATTTGGTAGTATTTAGTCTCTTATTTGGTATTTGTGTTATTATTTGCCTTCAAAAACGCCATTCCAATTTTCCTGCCACCACAAGGGAATTTCTTAAAGCATAGACAACCCAATACCAGTTAGCAAAAAGTCTGGAGCCTTTGCAGCCCTATTGAATATTCATGTTTTGAAAAACCACAGTAATTCATAGTTTTAAGCAGTTGGGAATGCTCTCAGACATCTTATTTTAAGGTGGAATTGATTAGAATGTGACTAGCTGGGAGAGCTGTTCTGTTTTGACTGGAGGAACATTGTTATTTTATTGTTGTTGTCGAACCTTCCTCAAGTGGATCACAGCTTCTGGAGATGTCAGAAAATCCTCCTGGGGTTTACTGAACTCCAAAGTCAGTTTCTGTAAAAAAAGATTGCACCGAGCAGAGTTGAGACTGATGTTTGCAGTGTGAGAGTTTGTATTTCTGACCCCTTTTTAACATGTGGGGATATTGACTGAACATCATATCTATTGATTAAGGGGATAAGGTACACTCTCATACTTTGAAGTAAGTGTGAACTAAATTAATGAACTGCTTTCTTTCTCTGAAGGCTGACGCTTACCATAAATGTCGTGTTTCTCCCTGCAAGCCTCTCTGAATGATTTTAGCGTGTTGAGAAGGCGTGACAGGCCAGCCCAGAAGGAGGAAGGGGTGGGGGAAGGAGGGAACTGCGTTTAACAAATAAAAGAGAATTAACTTCATTGCTTTGGTCTCTTTCTATAATGATATTCATTTTAAGGACCTAATATACAGTTGTTTAAATTTGAGGTTTAATTCTAATCAATACCATTACCCTCAAAGGTGGAGGGGGAAAAAGCTTGAAGGAAGACTCCCTTCTATGAATAGTTATTTTATCTTTTTATCCTCCTATCTTCTGGAAGGAAGAGAGGGAGGACTATTAAAAGTTAAATGCTAATTCTGAGAGTAAACAGAGGCGTTAACCACTGTTTCCTCAAAAATGCCAGGAATTAGAAAAACTCAGCATCGTGTGACTACAATTTTTAGCTACCTAATTGTAAGATTATTCATTCGTATAAATTAACTTTAGAATCATGTCATTCTTTCAGTGATAATGAATCATATAACATTGGTGTGGATTTAGTTTCTCTTGGCTTACTGCTTGTGGGTATTTTCAAAGGCTTGTATGTGCAGCTTTCTTCATTAGAAATAATTATTTGTGTGTATGTTCCATTTACTCCCATTATAAAAGTGAGGTGTTTATTTTATTTCATAGTAACATTAGCCAAAGGTTTTTTTTTTCCCTAATACTACTCCCTTTCTGCCCCCCCCCCTCAAAAGAAGTGGTTAGTGTTTGTGTCCTAAGGTATAAGGCATCAGAGTTCAAAAGGAAAAACAAAGAGAATGCTATAATTGACCAAAAATCAAAACCATCCTCACTTCGCATCTAGTTTAAATGAAACTGGTCTTAATGACAGTGCTTTCTCCACTTTATAGCAGTGACCCTACCCTGCTTGAATCTGTCCCACATGAGAGAACAACTGTAGTCTGTGGCAGATTTAACTAACCTGGCTAAGCAGTTCAGGGTAGAGTTTATTTTACCTTTTATGATATTGATCATTACTCCTGAATATTATACCATAATAATGTTTAGATATTTGGAGAAAGAAGGGGAATAAAGATAGGAAGGAAGTACAGGCTTTCTAACATCAATTAAAAGTTTCCCCTATCACATATGAAGTTTAATGTGCTGGCAGAGAGAGGGGTAGATGGATATTCTGCTGTTTCTTGCAAACCTGTGGGATCCACTATCAATAAAGCTAAAATCTATTAGCATTCTGTATGCATCTGCAGCATAAATTTCATTTGAATTTCAAATTTAATAAACCAGGAGGTTTTTAATCATCCCTGGTTTTATTTGTTTGATATTAACATGCTTATTGACCGGGTCTGGTGACCAGTTTGATCATTACAGGACAGCAAAAAGTTAATTAAAACGACCACAGCCCCTTAATCATATCATCTGTCTCATCCATGTCGCTCTCTTTATTACCGGTGATGATGGATAGTTTCCCAGATTAATTTCTCTGTTTCTTCGATTTGGACAACAGCTTTTGGGACCTAATTTACATCCTGGGAACAACTTGCTCAAGTATATCTAACACCTTGCAGCTACAATATACATCAACATCTCCTTAGATGGAGCGGAGAAAGGGAGCTTTTTTGCAGGCGGGTTTTGAAGACTAATCAATGCTCGGATCTGGAGCTCTTAGGCTTACACAACCAAAGAAACAGAAGGTCCTAAAAGCAAATTAAAGGCCTGGATCCCCGCTTTTCCTTTTGGGGGCGGAGGGGTGGGCGAGTAAAATATGCCTCTGCTGCTTGGTCAGTAGATTAAAATGTGTAGATACAGCGACAAGTAAATAAAGCCATTTGTAACCATTAAATACAATTAGGCATTTATAGTGGAAGACATCAAAGTTATTCAGGCTTTCAAGTGTCCGACAACGCGTCTACACACCAAATACAGTTTTGAACGTAAGCGTGATCGGGTATATATAAAGTGGTTAAAAAAAAAAAAAAAGAAAAACAACAAACCACCTAATGGCCGGGAAATACACATGAACTATGGTGCGTACCTCTGCTGGGTACTTATAATCCCGCTCTCAGCTTCTGGGTTTCTGGAGTGTGGATAGGGACACGCAAGAAGACCTGCGTGTGACCGCCGCCCGCCGAGTGAACGATACAAGCGGTGCGTCCCTGGCAGGAGCCTCTCCCAAGATGGGAAGACTGTCCCCAACCCCTGACCACCGCGCTAGGGATATGTCGGCTACTAAATAAGGCATGAAGAGAGACAGCTAGAGAGCCGGGCGCCGCCGCCAGCTGCGGGGAAGAGCGGGCTGAGACAGGTTGAGGGGTTTCCTCGTTGGGAGCTCTCTGGTCAAAGTTACTTTCCTATTGCGGGGAGGGGGGAAACCCTGGCCAGCCCTGGACCTGTGGATTCCTGAGAGGTGCCCCTCTATGATCCATCCCTGCTTTCGGGTGGCTTTACTAAGTTGCCTAACATTTCCTGGGAAGGGAGGTAATAAAAGCCCCTCGCTGGTGGCAGATTGTTGAGCCGTAGGTGGGAAGGGATCAGTAGGCTAGAGCTCAGAAAGGGCTGTATTTTCCTGATTGGAAAATGGGAACTTCCACACTGAACAATGGCCCCTATTAGTGAGGTTATTGGGTTTCAAACTGTCCAGCCACATTTACAGCCGAGTCCTTACTTTCCTGGTACTGCTTAATTGGATGCATTTGTTGACCACAGGGAAGCAATAGTGACTCTTGATCTACTTGCCTAGGAGCTCCTTGTGAGTGTACAGAACTACCTTGGTGACTCTTAAGAAATGAGAGCGACTACTGCTTTTCTTTTTTTCTTAATTGACTCAATTTTTTTCTTCCATTTATCCTTAATATTTACTTTTTTTCTTCTCTGCAACTTAAAGACGTCCAAAAGTTAGGGACAGTTTAATTAAAAGAGATTTACCTATCTAGCTTAGGATATTGGCAGCTTTGGTTTCCTTTACCTCTAGCGTTCTAATTGCAAATATTTAGAAGACAAGGAGGAATTTCCCCATATATTTTTTTATATAAAATTATCTTAGCACCTAGGTTAAGTTCAAAGATAGAAAAATGTGATGATATTTACCAAAATAGATATTTGAAATCTCCAATCTATGTGTGTAGCCTATATTAAAGGAAGAAAGCAAAACACATTTTCCTATTTATTATCTACATGTATAATCATATCTCCATACTATGTTAACATGGCCTTGTGCTAGTTTTACAAGCAGGAATATACTCCATGATATATTTCATATTCATTTCTCTGCCAGTCCATAGATGAAATTGATAATTCTATAGCACTTCATCATGTAAATGAAGGAAAGAGAGTTTGTTCATTCAGGGTGAGTGGTGTGTATGCGTGTTCGTGTGCAAGGCAAGAGAAAAAGAGAAGCTGAGACATTCAGATGAGTGTGTCTGATTTTTTTCTAGAATAGATTTATTTCAGCTGTTTTCTTTTGATATTATATATTACTTTCTCACAGCTAATGTGCAGTTAAAAACTACTAAATTCTTATCCTCAACACTATTGATTTCTTTTCATTCTGTTCTGTTACTAGAGGAGGTAATGCTCCCAGATTACCCAGTCGGCTCCTCCAGACGATTGACAATTGCAGTTGCAGTTTCGGGAAGATAAATGTTACTTTGGGAATTGTGTTTAATTACAAATAATCTAGGAGCTGCTCCAGGTCTCTGGGTTTAACCACACATGTGTTCAAATCATTGTACAACGTTTACAAATGGGTGATATTTGTGAAAGGGGATAAGATTCACTTTCTAAAGCCAGGGGACAAACTAGGATGCACTCACTTGGGGTTTGTGATTAGATCCTTAGTGATAACACAGATCAAAATAACAACCATCAAAAAGAAGTGTGGGACTCAGAGTACATGAAAGTCTAAAAAACAGTGTTCACTGGAGGTTACTTCCAGGTCAACTTTATTAAAATGAAAATAAGCCATTCTTTGAATTTTTAAAATCCCTTTCATAAATCCATCTGTGTATGGAATATTTTTGCTCATATGCGCGGATTTTCTTTACACCTTTTTTCCTGCAGGAAGTTTTGCGGATTTACCCCGAAATCGATTAATGTTTATTTATTTATTTTTTTACAGTTCCTCTTGTAATTCAACTGCTACCTTTGTGTGTATGTGTGTGATTCTTTGCTTATATGGCAGCTCAATTAGTGTTGTTTGTGTGTGTGTGCTCGTTTTTTCTAATAGTCTTATTAACAAGAAAAAAGGTGGCGAACAGGTTATTCTCTTAACCTGACCTGGCTGTAAGAGTAAGATGAGCAGCACTGAACAGATGTCCCCATTTAAGCCGTTCTTTTCCCACATGCCTGCTGGAGATTGCAGGCGCGCAGGAAGCTCGCTTCAAACCTGGCCCATTTCAGGCCATAATGGCCACGTTATTTCGGCCCAGTGAACACGAACAAAATCGCGTGCTTTAGAATCATTCGACTCTGAGTCCAGGAAAAGCAGGGGGTGTGGTGGCAGTGGGGGTGGCTAGGGAGGGGTGTATGTGGAGGGGGGCGATTTCATCTCGGATCGCAGGAAGAGAACTTGCTCAAAAGAATTTTTCCCCTGCAAATATGGTATAATTTACAGCGCAACTTAATAATCCGAGGGGCAATGCAAAAGCCCTTTGCGTTGTAAACCGCTTCTAATTACCTGCCAGAGCAATTAGCTGACTATCACGAAGAAATTAGATCGCTCAATGTAGCATAAATAATGCGAATAATTTTGTAAGAAGAATGGAAAGCGAGACCTGGTGTTTCTTTATAAGGAAATAACACCTCGTACTGTAGGAGCCCTCCATGAACACATATTAATGTCTAGGCATGCATGGCAATGAGTCCGAGCAGGAGCCCTCTGGCTGCGGTTCAGCACTTTTTCCGTTTACGTATGCGGGGTGAAAGTCGGCTTCCAGGCGTTCGATCTCCAGCCTTCCAGCTCACAGTAATTAACACATAGCGACTTCAATGGGAAAACCTGTTTTCCAGATGATTTTTACAATGCAGCTTTATGTCTCATTTGGCAGTTTAAATAGCTGGAGTTGTTTTCTGGCTTCATCTCTACTATCATCTGTTGAGCATATTTTGCTTAGAATATTGAATCCCAACCAAAACTTAGGTGCAGGCTTTTGATGACTTTTTATTTTCTTAAGAAGTGGGGCTATCAAGCAACCACTATGGAGAACACTAAGGCAAAGAATTCTTGTGAGGATGTGCAAGTGCTAGCAGATATCTGTTTTCCTAAATGAATTTGCGAAGCATATTGAAATGGGTTTTTTGTGTGTGCTTCACTTTATTTCTTTTTAATTTAAAATCTACCCTAATCATATATTAAATTTAGCTCATTTCTCTTGACTGGTGTTTTCTATATAAAAGTTCATATGGTGAGTTCACACATTTCTTGGCAAAGCAAGTCAAGGGTAAAGCTAAAACCCAATTTTGGAGGAAAGCTGACAGTGCAATAAGGTGTCTGAGAACATCATCGAGCCCTTTGAAATTTACTAGGTTTGTAAATTACCAGTGGGAATACATCTTCAAAACCTGTTTGGGAAAAGTATGTGGGCCAACACCTACCCGCCCCCCCACCCAACCCACACACACCAGGAGAAGCTGTTGCCCGCAACTCTACAGCTTTTTGATGCCGCCAAGGGAAGGGAGTCAAGAGCCCCTTTTTTCTTGGTAATCTAGGTAGGTCATACATTTGGCTTAAATTGAATCAGCCGGGAGAACTTCCCTGGAAATCGAATTGTACTGTACGTCAGTGTTGGTCACAGCAGCGGGTGCGGTACGAATTCAGGCTTTGCTTAGTGCTTGGTAGCTATCCGGGTGAATTCCGCCTCTCACAGCTGTAAGAGTCTGGAGCTGGCGCCCCCGCTCCCGTCTCCCCCCCCCCCCCCACCACCGTCCTGCTCCCAACTCATCCCAAAACATTGAAAGCTGAACCCCGGGATATTATTTTTTTAAACATTTTTCTCGACTGACTTCAATGAGTTTTGCAGGACTTCACAATGATCTTGGCCCGACTGGCAGCACCCGCCCAGTTTTTTCTCCCTATGAAAACTTCGATGGCTTTGCTCATGGCTGGACAGTTCTAGACACAAACTGAGAGAATCCAGGTGATTAAATTCGTCAATCTAGACTACAAATAGGGTTACTTGTGCTTGGCCTCATGTGTAAGCAGTCATCTACCCTTAAGAGGTAATAGCCACCTTAGGCTCATTCCCACCAGAGTTTAGGGCTACTAAGATGAGAGGGAGCAGGGCATATGTCCACAAAAAGGGGGACCCACTTGGCAGAAACCACCTCCACTTTAGAAGGTGTGAGAAATAAAATACCCACATACACTGCTAGAAACCTTTAATGTGCTGTGCTAATCACTGGGATTAAGGGTTTCCACATTCCTCATTACCAAGCCCCCTCTTCCAATTCCAGACAAAAACTCCCATCTAGATAGAACAAGAAACAGATTTTTTATTTAAGGGTTGACAAGTCTCAACACCGGTATTCAGCATAGGTTACTTTTTAAGGGGAAATAAAACATTCTTGCTTATGAATTCTGGAAAAGTAATAAATGTTCAGATAATTTCCCACAATATCAATAGAACATTCCAACTTGCTGAATTGTTTCAAAGCTTCGTTTTCCAGGAACATTTTGCATAGCCTCCTTCACCAGTTGGATATGAAGATTCTTCATTTTGAATGACCCTGCAGGCCACCAAGAGTCTGCCCCATATTAATACAAAACTAGAACCAGGAGTGCAGGTTTTAGAGCTGGGAGAGAGGATGGAATTTTTCTTCTTGCAGTGTCTGCACTTAACCCCCCAGGAGACAATGTCATTCCTCTTTTCCTCTCCTTTATCTTTATTGAAATGAACCTCTTGCTCTTTTTTTTTCTGTTTTTTTCCCCTTTTTGTTGGGGGGGGGGCGTTCCTCAAGGCAAAAGGATTACATTGATTATTGTCATGTTCGTAATTGCTTTAAAAATGTTTTTCAGTGGGGCCTCATAGGCAAACACATGGTCTTTGATCAACACTGAAGAAAGCAAACATTGGAAGAACCCAAACCCACAACTTTAGAGTCTACACTTGGCATTTATGACCCTGAAATGGAATGTCCATTACCTTCAAAAGGGCAGCTATTAAGAACAGAAAGATCTCGAATTTTTCTGTAGATGGTGCTTCTGAAGTATCCTAATCTGGACTTGAGGTTCCCCCTCCCTCTTCATAAAGCTGGAAAAAACAGTTGTTGTCAAATGAAAAGATTTTAACTAATACTGTCTAATGCCAATTTATTTGAAGCTCTATAGATAAAATGTGGGAAGAGCTAATAAATCCCCTATGATAACTTTTTCCTTTGGTTCCGTAAATCCTCTAGGCTTCCATAACAAAAGAAAAAAAGTGATTTCTATAATTTTGGCACACTTACTAAATGGAACTCTAAGAACTCTAAGTAGATAATTTAGGGTCAAAGTCAAATTAAAAGATGCTTTGGGGTTGATTGCCCCCCCCCAAAAAAAAAAACACCTGCACTATTTTTTTATTGATTTTGATTGGTATTACATAATTAAAAAGTATCCTGCTGTATTTGTGTTTTAATTGACATTAGCACATTTAACTAAAAATAGGTTAATTAATAGTATTTAAAACTTCAAAATAAGCCTTGGAGGTTAACAAATAATTTTATTAGGTGATTTGCCAGTTGATTTATCAACCAAACTCAAAAACACTTTCTTAACTTAAGCTCCCATAATCAGAATTTCCTTCCGCTTCGCTTCCTCAGTCAAGATTTGGGAACAGAAATTCCGAAATGGTTAGAAATGGGAGGGTAAATTGTAGGTTTAGAAGTCTGCGGGAGGAAATTACAACCCGAGGCTGACTTTAAAAAGGCCTGGTGCGCCCCAGTTCATAGCCCAGTTGGAAGGGAGAAACTTGAGGACAGAGTGTATCAAAATCACTTAACACATCAGCTCTACCACGCTTCTCTCAGGGACAGGGCCCACCGAAGCCGCTGCGGATACAAGGAACAACGAGGAGCGGCGCTTTCCCGCGGTTAATCGTCCAGAGAACTTCACCAGGGGACCCGCTTTCGATTTCATGTATACGAGGTTGTTTTGCCATACGGACTCACCAATGATCTGGTAACCCCGTTTCCATGCTATAACCATCTAAGATAGTAGACGAGAGACTGGCCACGGAAAACGCAAGGCACACGCCAAGAGATGGGGAAGGGGGTACTAAAGGAAGTGACAGCTAGCCTCCCGCATCACATCTACCCTCAGTGGTGGCAACCAATCAGTTCCCTGGAACTGAAGCTTTGCAAGAAGACATTCAGCCTAATACTCTATCTTAAGAGGAACCAGAATAAAATGTGAGGAGTGGGCCACTTTCCCCACCAGTCGCGATCGGAAAGGCCTGAATGACTGCGGTCTGTATCGCAGTCAGAGCGAAGAGTGGCAGTTCTAGACCAGGACCGTCGGGTTTCCGGTAGTCTTTCCCGAGCCTGGAGTGGGGATCTCCTTCAACAGAGCCACAGATAGTTTCCGTACCCAGCAGTCACAATATTTGCACTCCCCTTTCTTCCCCGCTCGCCAACCCCTCCCTTTCCTTCCTCTTCCTCCTCACCTCCCACCCCTATTCTCACCCACCGCGGGCAGGACAGCCGCGCGCCCCATTGCACTTCTGGACCCCAGCGCAGGTCGCCCGCCGGGGGGCACACGCGTCCCCGCCCGCCCGCGCGGCCCAGGCAGAGGCGGCCCCGGATGCGGGAGGCGGAGGCGCGGGCGCCAGGCTCCGCCGCGGCCCGGCCCAGCCCCGCCCCGCCCCACCCTCTGGCCCTCCCCTCCGCTTAGCCGAGCTCTCCCGCCGAGCTCCGCCACTGGCCCCGCACTCCGCCTGGCCCCGACGCCTGGCCTCCGAGGATCCCCGGCCTTATCGGCCGCACCAGCTCCCGCCAAGGGGGAGGCACCACCCCGCCCCGGGGCGGTTGTTTCGCGCGGCCTCCAGCGTCCTCCACAAAAGCCCCTTTCCTGCAGACCCGGCAGGACTGGAGTCGGGTGCGCGGCGGCTCCCCACCCCAGCACTCAGCCGCCCGCCCCGCTCCTCCTCCTTCCCTCCCCTGTCCCTCCTCCCCCCCCCCCCCAGGGTTCGCACACCCCGCGGGCGGGAAGGTGCCGCCCTCGGGGCGGACAAAGGGGCAGGCGGGGCGGGAGGGGGCTGTGGCCGGCACGCGCTCACGCGGGAGGGGCCCGCCGCGCCCCGGGCCGCAGACCTGACACCTGCTGTGCAGCCTGCGCGGCCTGGGGCGGAGGGAAGCGGGCAGTGGGCGTGGGGGTGCGAGTGCAGGGGCGTGTGTGCGGAGGGGGTCGCGGACCGGTCAGGCAACCAGGGACCTACACCACCGGGGCAATTGCAGAACCTGCTGCTTCGATAGCCTCTCCCTCGGGTCTTGATTGGACTTTAAAGCTCTTTTAGAAAATTTATATTCTCGGTTTTCTGTCAGCAGTTTTATATATAGGACTCACCCAAAGGGCTAGTAACACTGCACATTGCTCGGCCCAACCCCAGAGTATCTCTTTAAGTCGGTCTGGGGGAAAGGGGTCTGGTCATTTGCATTTCTAACAAGTTCCGGGGTGAGGGTGATGCACCCGGGTACCACCCTGAGATTCACTGTTGTGTTATGCATTCCTTACAATCCTTTTACTGAAGCCGTGAAGAGAGGACCTCCCACAGGGATTTTTTTTTTTTAACTTCTTTGGAAGATAAGTTCTACATTAAATAGGAACAGAATTTTCTCTCCAGAAGCTCTAAGTTTGAGACTAATGAAATGCTGGCGATAAGTCCCATGCTACTGATGCTGGAGCAAACAAGGCTGTAGAGAAGTGGACCAGAGAAAGTCAAAGTCCAACTTGTTATTTCCCTTCCTAAAAGAGCCAGAACCAGGGTGTTGGGTCTCACCTCCTGGGAACAAATACCAAAGAAGTAACTCCCTTTTGACTTAATGACAATATCTTGCCTTCTCTGTAAACCTTTAAAAATTTTCCAACCCTATCACCTGCATATATTTTATGCTTTTATAGCTCACAAAAGGAACTAGAAGATTTAAAAACAATAGAACTAAATGACAGAAAAGAGATTTAAATGGAACTTTTAAAAAAGCCACAATTTTACAATTGAAAAATTCTCTTGATGTTAAAAAATACATACTTAAGAATATAATTAACTTTATCAATTTAAATGCACCCCTGTCCTCTCAAGTCTGATTCCTCTAAAAAATCGTTTGAAAATCCAATGGCAAAATATATCTTGGCATTTCAATCCAGTGAGAGTTGAGGAAACTACCCCAAAAGACTCACTAAACTTTTCTTATCCCCAGTGGGCGGTGTTAATCATGTACTTTCAGCCTTGTAGTTTTCAATGTCAAATACTTGGGTTCTCTCAAAGGGAAGAAAGTTGGGGACTTGAATTCACTGTTTTTTTAAGAGGAGATTAAACACAAAATCGATTTAATGGAGCATCTGTAATCTTAAATACAAGAAGTCAAGAGCTAAAGCTATAATAGAAAGGTTAGCTTTCCTCCATTGTTCCCGCAATCTAACTCATATTTTTGGAACTTAATTATCAATGAAAGCTACCACATCAATGCAATACAGTATAGGCAAATTACAAGACCTTTTTACTTCTCCCAACTGGGTTTAAATTGCAAATCTTAACACTGAACAGTGTGCTTTTGGCATTGAATATTCAATACAGTGAAATGTGTTTTAAGTGAACCACCCAAGGGCCCAGGAACATTTGCTTAATAATGATACTTTGCAATTCTATAGGGCCTTTCAGGCAAGGATCTCAAGTGGAATGCTCTTTAACTATACCCTGCATGGGAAACCTTGGGAATATTTTTAAAGTGCTCACTTAAGGCCTATTGGAAAGAATCTTTTAGTATAGATTTCACAGTATGGTTTTAAGAAATGAGGTACTGCAGAATTTTCAGTTTCAGGCATATCATATTCATGGGGGTTTGATGGATACTGAATATTTATTAGTTATTTTATGTGAAAACTAAAATGTACATTTCCCTCAACTTTTTATTTTGAAAAATTTCAAACCTACAGAAAAGTTGCAATAATGGTACAACAAAACATTTAATTTAAAAAGAACACTTATATTCCTTTAGGTTCACCAGTTGTTAACATTTTGTTACAATTGCTTAGGTTTTCTCTACATAGACAGACATGGATCTATTATATATGGCTAGATGTAAGGTTTTGTTTTGTTTTGTTTTTTCTTATTCAGGCACATACACATACTTCTCTTCCCATCCATTTAAAGTGATCATTGCACTTCCTCTTAAATACTGACCCTGACCCAAGAATATTTTCCTATATAATCATAGTGCCAATATAAAGAATACATAACCATTATCCAATATACAGATTATTGTTGCACTTTTATACCATTTTAGTGACTTTATTTTTTTATTCTTTAAATTATTTTTAGTTATGTGCATGACAGTATAGTGACTTTATTTTTGTGTTCAGACTGTCTATAAATTTCATCAGGGTGGTTCATGAACTCAGGAATAGGAATAATAGAAACAATTCTAAAATACCATTCTATAACAGGCCTCTTGGGATTTTGGATCCTGAGATTCTGATTAAAAAATCGCTATGTAATCAAATTTCAAGATCAACCATTTTGACATGCTTATGCAATATAAGCATAACAGTTGTATTTCAATCCAAACTTTTAGAAAATCAATCTGCTTTTACCTTAATTAATATTTGATCTGAAGTATCAGGATGATTGTCCTAATTATCCACTTCATTTTGTTATCTAGTGTAGACTTGACCAAAGTAAAAATAGCATCAGCAGTTAGGTACTTTGAGAAGTGTCTATAGACAATTTACATAAATTTAGCCAAAACTACAATTAATTGGTATAATTATGAATGTCTAGACTTATCCTTTATGGGTAGGTAGAAGTGAGGCCTCTCATTTTTCCCATGGTAACTCTCCTCTAGCATTAAAGATCCATATTTTTCCTGTGTTGAATATTTTTACATGTTTAATTTTAAAATATTCTCATATGTTTTTATAATACAGACATGTTAATTAAAAGTAATTAGGCAAAGACTATCAAGTACATCTTCTTGTCTCTTACAAGTCCTTGAATTATTATATAACTTAATGTGTGATTTATCCCACTTTTGGAAAAGTATGTAATTACATATTTACCTCTATAGTGATAGTGCCTTGCACTTAATATATTCACTCATTAGCATTATTCTCTTTTCCATAAAAAGTCAACATCTAACTGTATGAACTATCTGGAGCTTAAAATCATCTTATAAATAAATGTAGATGAATTTTTGCAGTTTGTTAGGTGTGAAATTCATACAGCTTTTTGTAAAAATTAATGGGAACATTAAATTTTATACATATAATTACTTCCTTGGTCAGAGTCACTGTTATTTTGATTATTTTAAATATAATTTAATGTTTTATTCTTCTGTGGTTCATCTTTTTAAATATGAGTTTTTCATTATTTTAGTAGTCTATCTGTTAAAGCTATTTTTCAAGGCAAAGCAAAAATGTTGTCAGTAGTGTTAATCTTATAAAATAACTGTAGCATGAATTGGTTTAACAGAATTTAAGCTTTAAGAATGTGCAATCTAATTTAGTGAGACCCTGTCTCTAAATAAAATACAAAAAAGGGCTGGGGATATGGAGTAGTGGTCTGAATGTCCCTGAGTTCAACTGCTGGTACCAAAAAAAAAACCCCAAAAAACAAAAAGTGCAATCTATACTGTACATTTAGGTTATAATACATGTTTGTAACTTATAATGTAATAATGTAATGTATAATATAATATAATACGTGCTTTTTTAAAATAATATTTATTTTTTAGTTTTATTTATTTAATATCTTTATTTTACATTTACATGTACTGAGGATCGAACCCAGTGCCTCAGGCATGCTAGGCGAGTACTCTACCACTGAGCCACAATCTCAGCACCTACAATATATGCTTTTTGATAACTACTAATGGCTATTGTCTCTGTTCCTTAGAAATTTGCCATCACTGATTAACTGAAAGAAATTAATATACTTCTAAATAAAATTGATAGGCTTTCTAATACATTTGGAGAAGCTCTGTATTATAATAAAACAGGCACCAAATTATAAACTTGTAAAACTGGCTTCTGTTTCTAATTTCACTGATTTTCTGTGTTAGAGAGGTGATGTATCACTGTAATCCACCTGAGCCTCAGTTTTCCTGTTTATAAAATAGGAATATTGGGGCTGGGGATGTGGCTCAAGCGGTAGCGTGCTCGCCTGGCATGCGTGCGGCCCGGGTTCGATCCTCAGCACCACATACAAACAAAGATGTTGTGTCTGCCGAGAACTAAAAAATAAATAAATATTAAAAAATAAAATAAAATAAAATAGGAATATTACTGCTTTGTTAACTCTGAAAGAGTCTCTGAGGGCCCAATTAGATAATACACATGAATTGTCCTACTTATTGAGCACTGACATATAAGCAATAGATGCCTGATTTTGAGACTTTCACTGTCCAAGGGTAGAAGAGCAAAAAACTACAGAAAGTCACTATCACAACATATGGTAAAGATTGGAATATGTATTCAGTGAGTTTGTTCAAATCATTATGGACTTACAGAAAGACAACACCAAGTGTCTTTGGTGCACTGTAAGAATATACATGTAACAAATATGGAACATTTTGAATATTAAAATATTGCCTTTTCAGATCTTAGATGGGTAAACCTAAGAGAAACCTAGAGCAGTTCTTATTTGAAATATGTGTTAAAAATATGGGCAGAACAACAGCTTGCAACATATACTTATTGAAGTATAAATAGAATTAAAAGGTAGTTGTAAGAGTTCGGGAAAATCCGTTTGTGGTTCTGCTTGGATCATATTCTGAGAACTACTCAGTAAGTACTGCCTTGTACCAATTTCTTATATATAAAAAAGACAGCTGGCTTTGAAAAAAAATTATTGAAGAAAATGGGACTCTGAGACTGTCACCCTCTTTTGTTTGTTGGGGACAAGGTCCTGCCCACTTTGGGGCACTGGCTCTACATCTGTCACTCCATTCACCAGTGAATCTCAGTCAGGACACTACAGCTGTCCTGTTCTTTTCAACGTTTTCTGGGGTGGAAGAGATGGGACAACTGGCTGGCTGACTGGTCAAGGCTTCACATATTCAGCAAGTCTGTACAAGCACTATCATGTAATTGTATTGTTCTCCTCTTTGTTTGTCAAGCAAAACTTTTCGGTTTAAAAGGTCATTGGAATGTTTATTTTACTATGTGTCCCTATTTAATTATTCTACTTTGAATTATATTTGTTAATAAAACAATGGTGTCAAATTGTTAGCCATAATTTATGTCCGGGTGTGCACATGTGTGCATTTGCATAGTCAGAAGGAGTCAGTAAATGGAAGCAGGCAGGAAAATCCAGTTGGAAGGTTCCGACTAGGTATTCTTCCAAATAAAGGCTAATCTGTTGACTTCCCAAATAAGACTTGTGGACATAAGCAGAGTCTTTTGTGTTTAGAAGTAGCAGATTCTACTAATTCAGTATTAATGGCTTGGATCTGTCACAGGAACTTGAATGTAGAGAAATCAAATGGTCTTTCTATTGGTTGGTGACTAGACTGGTTCTAGCCAAACTTTCCAGCTTTGATTTGGAATTGGTGGAGATAAGATTCTCTGGCCTTTTTTTTTTTTTTAACTGGGTATGGTGTTGAATAAGTGTATGTGTGTACGTGTGTGTGTGTGTGTGTGTGTGTGTGTGTGTTTGAATTTGTCTTAAACCACCGAAGTAGTTCTGATGGAAAAGTACTACAGTAATTCTAATTTCCAACTCCAGAAATTTAGGTCACTCCACACATGGTTTAGGAATTGAATTCAGAGCCACCAAACAACAATCCACAACCCTACAAAAACATGCAAAACACAAATTATGGAAGAAACATAATTCTGAAAGTATTTTCCATTTAGAAATTCAAATCTTTTTTTTTTAAATTTAAGTGAATTTTACCAAATAATGCTATGTACACCTGCTTACCTCAGGAAACTTTGTAACATGAAGAATATAAGATTTCTGCACAATCATACTCCCCCATGCACATACAGCTAAAATTCATGCTAAATAAAACACAAAATAAGAGAGAAAAAATGCAGGGCTGGGGATGTTGCTCTGTGGAAAAGTGTTTGGGTAGCACACATGAAGCCTTTGGTTCAACTACCAACTTTGCAAATAAATAAATAAATAAATAAATAAATGTAAAGACTTTATTAAACCCTTTGGTTACTTGGAAGATCATTGTATCAGCTATTATCACTGTACCTTTAGAACAAGATTGAGTAATTAAACCTATACCCAGCTGCATCTATATTGGAATATAGATAAGTAATTCTCAATTTTGACTGTTTTGTTTTTTTCTTTGAAGTTGTTCTTATTCTAAACTGTTAGGTATTGCACAGTAGAGTGAAAGAAGAAAAAGAGAAAAATCTTTAATTACACCATTATGTTTTACCCAAATGCCCAGGGAACATTGTAATAAAGCATCTCCAAAGAGCTATCTGGTCAGGGCTGGGGATATGGCTCAAGCGGTAGCGCGCTTGCCTGGCATGCTACGGCCGGGGTTTGATCCTCAGCACCACATACAAAAACAAAGATGTTGTGTCCGCCGAAAACTGAAAAATAAACATTAAAAAATTCTTTCTCTCTCTCTTAAAAAAAAAAAAAAAGAGCTATCTGGTCATCACTACTCAATTGCCATAGACTCAAATGCATAATTTTGATGCGTGGCTGTCAAGTGCTTTGGCTTCGCCTTTCAGTCTCAGTAGTTCCTAACATTGGCCATAACTTCATACTCTTTTGACAAGGTTTTGGAACTCCTGATGTCTAGAACTCTCTCAGAGATTGATTTAATTGGCCTGGTATGTGCCTGGGCATTGCGAGTTTTGAAAACTCAAGAGAGTTTTGTTTGTTCGTTTGTTTGTTTAATTTTTACAATTGTAGGTGGACAGCATGAGTTTATTTTTGTTTATTTTTTTTGTGGTGCTAAGGATCAAACCCAGTGACTCTCATGTGCTAGGCAAGCAATCTGCCACTGAGCTTCAGCCCTAGCCCTTCCAAAGAGTTTTGAGGGGTGATTCAAACCTGAAGCTGAAGTGGAGAACCATAGGTGCAAGGATGTGCTGTTTGTAGTGTGCTTAATAGTTTATGACTTTCTTGGCAGCTCCTCTTCAGGTCTTCCCTGCAGGTCTTCAGAAAAGGTGACAATCTCAAATATTTGTATGAGAGCAACAGGTAAGATACATGAGTCAAGGGCCCCATCTCTATATAAAGGGAGCAGCTCCCACTAGACTCTTGCCAAAAGACTGCAGGTACATTGTGATGTGTTCTAATTCTTTACAAATAACTGATTTTCTCTCTCTCTCTCTCTCTCTCTCTCTCTCTCTCTCTCTCTCTCTCTCATGAAGTCTTGAGATTTTAAAGCATTGCCAACCAATTCAAATTGTTTTCAAAACCTGGTTGGACAGACACATGCTTTGTAGGTCACTACCTGATGTGGCCCACTTCCTTCACCAAGCCACCATTTTTCATGTCACCTTTTCCTCCACCACCTACATTTACATGTTGTGTTGTAACTTTCTTCTGAAATTTCTTTCAAGAGAATTGATAATGTATAAACTACAGAGAATCCATGGATAAAAGTGTAATGCCAGGGGTCAAAGTAGGGGATGATCCCAAAGGGATGCATAGTCATGGTTAAAATGTATGGAAGCCCACTCTAGTGGAGGCTTTGCTGTGAAGCCCGGATTCCCTTTCAGGATGGAAAGGCTTTGGGGAAGTTTTCTGGGAAGTTCACAGCTTTCTCCAGGAATTAGAATAGCTATCAGACCCAAGTTCATGCATCCTTCACAAAGACAGCCTATATATAGTGACTGTGGATACAGAGGATAAAGGCCCACCCTGTGCACCAACTCTCAGCTCCCTAATCATCCCAACTTTAGAGATTGTGTGAGACTGTGAGATCAGCTGAGACTTTTTATGACTACATTTTACTTAACTTCTCCCTTTGCTCAATCCTGCTTTCTTCCCTTAAAGATGCGGATTCTGAAAGTACTCCTCAGGGCTCTGCTTGCATGACATTCTGTTTCGGGGTCTGGTTTCTGGGGAACTGAACCTACAATATTGATGAACGCAGACATTGATAGTTATAACAGAACCCCAAAATATGAGAGAAGCCCTGAAAGTTGGTTGGATAGAGCTGTATTTTGGTAGAAAGAGATCTAGACTTGAATTTTGCAGCTCAGAGTCCAAATTTTCACTCTGTTACTTATAAGTGGCTATGTGGCCTTAGAAATGCCTCTTAACAATCTTTGTACCACAATTTTGTCATCAGTAAAGTGGCCAGGGGTGACATATGTGAAAGTGTGCTGTATGTTAATATTGTATAAAAATAAGGTCAAATGACTTACTGGCATCATGCACTGGATGCCAGAAATATTGAAAGGGTCCAATAATTTTTGCACAGGTATCATTTAGGAATATTATTAGAGTACCTGCTTCATAACAAGGTCTTTTGACTCTGAAAATTCTCCCAATCAATGTCAGGCCTGCTAGTTTACTCATGTATAAGTAGATATAGAAGCCATCTCTTGCAAAGATCTTGTCTGTTTCTGGAATCTAGTTCATCATTGTTTCCTTGCATTCACTGCCCTGTACTTTCCCCATAAAAATATGCTTTCTCACTAGGCATGGTGATGTATGTCTATAATCCCAGTGGCTCTGGAGGCTGAGGCAGGAGGATCATGAGTTTAAAGCCAGCCCTGGCAACTCAGCAAGACCCTGTGTCTAAATAAAATACAGAAAAGGGCTGGGGGTATTTCTCAGTGGTTAAGTGCCTCTGGATTTAATCCCTGGTATCATGATTTTTCTTTTGATTATGACTGGAGTAAAGATATATTTATTTATTTATTTGTCATTTAGTAAATTACCCAAACTTAGAAGATTTAAACAATGCATGTATTATCTCACTGTTTCTATTCTATCTAGGATGACTTACCTGGGTCTTACTAACTGAAATCAAAACATTAGCTGGCTGGTGATCTCATCTGTAGGCTCAACTAGGGAAAGAATCCACTTCCAAGATTGTCATTGAGGTTGTTAGTGGAACTCACTTCCTTGCTGTCTGTCAGTTAGATGCTGCCTTAAGCCCCTAGAGGCTGCCAACAGTCTATGCCATATCTCTGCTTACTACATCAAACCAGGGGGGAAAAAAAAGCATGTAAAGCAAATGTGTTGCCAATATGGAGTCTTACATAATATACTGTTATCCTAGGAGTGATTCTCATCCCCTTTCATTAGAAGCAAATCATAGATCATGCCCACATTCAAGGGCATGAATATCAAGAGGCAGGGATCACAGGGATCACCCTACAGTTTGTCCACCACGGAAGGTGTCCTCATATATTCTAACTGGATATGAAATCCATAATAAAATTGTTAAAAGCCCAATGTCCTTACATAGTAGACCTCACATTGGCTGTACATATTAGGAACCTGTGAACAAGGTAAAGAGTACTCAATAACACTAGAAGACAAACTCAATACAGCCCCAAGAATGGTTGGAGTTGAACATTGCCTATTATATACCCCAAATCGGAGAGAAGAAAAGTGGCCAGAACTTACAATAGCAGGTAATACTGGCAAGAAGGCATTATAAGTGATCATTCAGACAGAACACAGATTATGGATCTTGTACTAAGTTATGGACTTCAGCAAGAAAAACAAAAACTCACAATGCTGGCTTTGCAGTTAGATCACACTAGTGAACAAAATGAAGGGAAAACAACTCCATAAACATTGTGGTTGCAGTCATTTCAAACAAGGGGAAATGGACAAGAGACACCTTGAGGAGAAAGACAATAAACACAGTCATAACCTGGTTCCTCGGACAACTGTGATCATGGTCATTTGGCTCAACAATTGTAGCAATTATGGTTACGATTATTACTGAACACACAGTACTTGGTGACAAGACAAGTGTGAAGTCTCTTCTGTTGGTGCTGTACCCCTGTAAATTTTTAAAGAAGAAAGAGTAATTTATCTTATTCTGGATCATGAAAAAGAAGGAAGAAAATAATATTATTACATTACATATCATATAGCCAAGAAGGTGTTTCTTCCCATGCTTCCCATACATTGAATTCTTCTCAGTAGATTTGTTTTTACCCTTCCTTTCCCTTTTTTTTCTTTTTCTATGACTACAGAAATATCTAGATTTATGCATTGGTTGTTTTAAAATTAAGTGGTAAACTAACCTTGCTAATTAATGTTAAATATCACACTGTCAAATAGATATCATTATGTAGTTAATTTTTTCATATGTAATATAAAGGATAATGTATTTTAAAAATTGCATTAAATTTATTTCCATGTAAATTAAAAATGGGACTGAAATAAAGCTGGATTTAATATCCTTTAGTGTAGACTGTCTTTTCTTATATAATTATCTTAATATCCTAGCTGATCAAGGTAGCACACAGCTGTAATCCCAGCAACTTTGGATGCTAAGGCAGGAGAATTGCAAGTTTAAGGCCAGCACTCACAACTTAGTCTCTATTTCAAAAATTTAAAAAATGGAAAATGGCAGGGGATATAGCTTAGGGATAGAAAACTCCTGGATTTATCCCCATTAACACACACACACACACACACACACACACACACACACACACCTTAATGTCCTGAAATATCTCCATTTGTGTTATTTAGCTATGTAATCTAAAACAATCTAGTCAACTGTTTTTGTTTGTTTGTTTTGGTTTTGTTGTTGTTGTTGTTGTTTGCTTATTTATTTTGGTATTGGGGATTGAACCCAGGGAGCTTAACCAATGTGTCACATTCCCAGCCCTTTTTATTTTTTATTTTGAGATAGGGTTTCTCTAAGTTGCATAGGTCCCAAGTTTCTTGGGATCTCACTAAGTTGCTGAGACTGGCTTTGAACTTGTGATCCTCTTGCCTCAGCCTCCTGAGTTGCTGGGATTACAAGCATGCACTACCACATCTGGCATATCTAGTCAACTCCTAAAGACCATTTACATTATTTTTTTTTAATAATTACTTACCTATAATAATTTGATACTTCTTAAAAATAGTTATTTTAGTACCTTTTCTTCTTACCATATCTATAGTTATCATTAGGGGAAAAAGGCAACTTGAATTTATCTCCATTGTTTATCATGGGGCATTAATTCTTTCTCAAACTTTCACCTGTAGAAAGTAAAAGCTTTTCTTTACATTTTGTCTTTACATTTACTTTTCTTTACATTTACCTTTTGTCTCATCTTGATGTGACTAGCTTTTTTTTTTTAAACTTACTTTTTTTTATCTCGCTGTGTTTTTGTTGTTCTTTTAGATGGGGTCTTGCTATGTTGCCCAAGTTAGTCTCAAACTCCTGGGCTCAAGTGACTCTCCCACCTCACGCGCTCCCATGTAACTGGCACTACAGGCATGTACCACCATACCCAGTTTTCTGTATTTTTTTTTTTGTACTGCAGATTGAATTTGGGGGCACTCAACCACTGAGCCACATCCCCAGTCCTATTTTGTATTTTATTTAGAGACAGGGTCTCACTGAGTTGCCTAGTGCCTTGCTTTTGCTGAGGCGGGCTTTGAATTTATGATCCTCCTGTCTCAGCCTCCTAAGCCACTGGGTTTACAAGCATGGACCACCATGCCCTGCTCCACCATACCCAGTTTTAATTTTTTACTTCTTTATATTTTTATTTAAAAGCTGGGTCATTACATATTGTTTTGACCAAAAATAAAATGTAAAACTATTCCATGGTTTCTGCTCTACTTCTTAGATTGGAGGAAACAGCCACAGATGGCAACAACAGCTTTATATATTGAAGGAAAAATGTGTATTGGAAAGAATGAAGTTGACTGGTATTTGCTTTTACCCAAACATATTCAAATCCTTTATGTAGACTCTGAAAAATCACATGAAATTGCTTTGTCTTCAACCTTAGCCAACTGCAGGGCAAGGGAAAGGTTTGTAACTGTAGAGCAAGCAGCCATATGGTCAAATTATATACATGATCCATTTAGTTAGATACCAACTGTTGGTGATACTTTTAAATTGTAGCTGTAGTTGCTACCCTTTTATAAAAAATCAGTAAAGGCAAGGAGTCTAATCCCATTATTAAAGGCTATCTCAATGTAAACAGACTCAGAAGAACATGTAATGTAGGGACTTCTAGTTAAATACAGCAGATCGAACACATGTGCTTTCCTGTCTCCTCTCCAGAAACCTATCAAGTTATAATGAAAGAATATGAGAGGGAAAAATATAGCCAGAAAGTAGACCAAGAAATACGTAGTCATGGGAAACAGGAAACAGAATCCAACCAAAGAGAATTGGAATAAAAGAATGAAAAATAGGCAGTAGCTCCACAGAAAGTGACCAAAGTGAAACAGGAGGCTTTGGGATGGAAAACTTCAACAAGTAAAATGCAGAAGTAATAGAGTATGTGATGTGAATACACTTTTAGAGAAATTGATGGGCATCGTGTTATAGTATTTGGGGGGAAATAGCTGTAAGTACATAGAAAACTAAACCCACATAAGAAAATGGGTAACTACAGGATGAAATGAGAGAGGGAACATAATTCAAAATATACCACTTCAATCAGTAGTAAACAATATAAATTAAGTCATAATACAGTAAATATTACTTATTGATTTAAATAGATTCTTTTTTGGGAGGTACTGGGGAGTGAATTCAGGGTGCTTAACCACTGAGCCACATCCCCAGCCCTTTTTTATATTTTATTTAGAGACACGGTCTCACTGAGTTGCTGAGGGCCTCGCTGAGTTGCTGAGGCTGGCTTTGAACTCAGGATCCTTCTACCTCAGCATCCAGAGCCGCTGGGATTGTGTGCATCACCATGCCTGGTGAAAATTTTGATATAACTAAGTGGGATGGATAGGGAGACAAATGTGGTTTTGTTTTTTTTTTTGAAGGTGAGGTGGTTTAAGAAAGTGCAATCATCATCAATTCCATGATAGAAAATCAATAGGTTATATATAAAAAATTTTACATCTGTGTGTTTGTGTGTGTGTGTTGAAAAAATGTACTTAATTACTGGGGGAAAAAATGAACTGAAAATGGCTCTCTGGGCTATAGAATTTGGTGGGAATATTGAAAGAAGTATGGTCTGATGGATAACTTACTAACAGTAATTGATTTTTATGCACATGTATTATGTAGTTTAAAAATTTAATTGGTACAGTGCTTGCCTAGCCAAAACCAAAACAAAACCTAAATTTATTTTTAAAATATTCTGCCTATAATTCTAGCAACTGAGGACGTTGAGACAGGAGGATTGCAATTTCATGGCAAACCTTTACAACTTAGGGAGACACTGTCTCAAAATAAAAAATAAGGACTGATGATGTAATTCAGTGGTAGAGCACTCTGGGTTCAAGTAGATCCCTTACCTAAAAAGTAAAGGTAAAAAAAAAAAAAATCCTTTTTTTTTTTTTTTTTTTTTTGAGACAGGGTCTTGTTATGTTGCCAAGACTAGCCTTGAACACCTGAGCTTAAGTAATCCTCCTGCCTCAGCCTCATAAGTAGCTGGGACTGTAGGCTTGTGCTGGTTCTTTAAGAAATTCTTTAAAAAATAGGGCTGGGGTTGTAGCTCAATGGTAGAATGCTTGCCTAGCATGCGTGAGGCACTAGGTTTGATCCTCAGCACCACATAAAAATAAAAGTATTGTGTCTATGTACAACTAAAATACATACACACAAAATAATAAAAAAAAGAGAATTTTAAATTAATAATTATGTGGTTTGAAGAAACTCCTTCAGAATAGTTTTACTTCCAACACGGTTAACATGTATGCTGTGATTTTTTTAGGGGGGGCTAGAATTTGCTCAGGTTTGAACCAGATGTGCATGCTAAGCAAGTACTCTACCACTGAACAACACGACCAGCCTGTATAAACATTTTAAAGCTTTCCAGATCAAAATGTTTATTTTAGATGGTTTCTCTTGAGAATGCTGGAACTCAGAAGCTTAGTCCTATGGGGTCAGAGATCCTATCAAACAAAACTCACCAATAAAAAATTATAACAACAAAGGAAAAAATTTGCATGTTATGTTTTAATTCTTCCTCTTTGATTTCTTAGCAGCAAAGTACAATGCAATTCACATTCCTGGATTTTAATAAGCTCCACTACTTGTGGTTATGTGATGGTGGGCCAATAGTTTAGCTTCCCTAAGCATTGGTTTCTTCTTTCCAATGATACAATAGAGTAGTAGATGAAAGAAAAGAAAATATATTAGTAAAGTATTTGGTACACTATTACCAATAGTAAAATATTGTTGTACTAATTTATCCTTACTTTTTTAATTCCTAAAAAAATAGGTTATTCATTTACAGCTCCATTAATATAAATTGTCTTCTACCACTGTGTAGTTAATGGTTTTTAACATGCCTATTAGATCATTATCTCTAGCTACATCTATTTTTATAAACAAATGAATTATGGGTCATTATCATGCTGTACAACTGAACTAATTTTTATAAGTATCTTAATTATATATTATGCAAGAACAGGTAACTAGTTTCTGATCTTCTGTGGGCATAAATTTACTTTTAACTGTATAGCACTTCTACTTGTCAAGGCTAAGAGTGTGTGTGTGTGTGTGTGTGTGTGTGTGTGTGTGTACATATACATATAAAGCTTGATTCAACCTTTGGTGGAGATGGTAAATTATTCTAATGTATTTGGCAGATGAGAAAATGCACATACTTTATATAGTTTATGTCTTTAAAAGGCATTTCATTCTGTTCTAGTAAAAAACATTAATTGTCTTAGTTTATTTTAACTTCATTTTAGCCCTATCTTAAGTGTAGCTGAATAGATCATAAGATAATGCTTTAAAACTTTGAACTTGCACTCAGAGATAACATCATATCTCAAGTAGATGGCATTTTTGAATATTAAACAGCTTTAGGGTTTGATTGATTTGATAACTACAGGGTCGGTCTGACTTTTTTCCATTGGTTTGCATTGGTTTATTTGACAGACTACTCATGTGATAGGCACACTGCATGGTATTGGGCATTCACAGACAGATATGGTCTTGCTCTCAATGCCAGTGGGGATCCATCTGTTCTTATGCACTGGCAGCACAATGTGATTGAGGACATGATTGCAGGTGTTGAGAAAGCTTTCTAAAAACACTTGGATGTGCCTAGGCTCAGGCCTGGTTTAGGCCAAACATCTAAGACTGTCCAGGAACAAAGACCCTCTCATCTAAAACTTTCTTTCCTCTCTCCAAGAGATCACCCCAGGAAGATTGCCTCACTGCTCTTTTACAAAACTTCCTCACAGAAAAGGGCAATGACATGTTCTCAGCCTCCCTAGCTGCAGTCCTCCTGGGACCTCTTATTATCTTTAGGTTCCTCCACTACATGGACAATGCAGGGCTCCTTAAACTATGGGGTTCTAGTCTGAGAAACTCATTGTGAGTTGAAATACTGTTAAGTCGAAATGCATTTAAGCCCAGTGCCGCAGACTGGATGGGCTCTGAGAAATATCAATTTCATGAATAATTTGTGCAACCTTACACTACCTCTCCCCTCCCCACCTCCGCATTTCAGTAATTCTGCATACAGGAAGAAAATGCGATCTCCTTAAGGATCCCATCATAACCCTTCATTAGTTTGTTTGTCCTGCTCTGGTCTGTCCACTGTCTTCATGAATTCCTGATACTAGAAAGCCATAGGGGGTGAGGGAGGGTATAGGTGACTCTAAGAACTGACTCATTCCTGAAGTGGAAAGTTGATGGCAGTACGTATTGGCTAAGGGTGCATCATGGTCATGTTGTACAAGTGACTTACTCATCCAGTGGTATTTCTTTATCTGAAAAAGGGCAATATAATAGTATCAGTGTTATATAGCTGTTCTGAGGATTAGATAACAGGAACCATAACAAATACCTAAAACAAAATATATGGGACCTAGTAAGTGTTCTGAGTGCTTCTAATCATTTGTTGTTCCTTTTCTGAAAACTAAATATTGGACATAAGAGAGAGAGACCATTAATAGTCAAAATACCTAGTTCTTTGGGGCTGGGGTTGTGGCTCAGTGGTAGAGCATTCACCTAGCATGGGTGAGGCACTGGGATAGGTCCTCGGCACTACAAAAAGATAAATAAATAAAGGTATTTTGTCCATGAGCAACTAAAACGTATTTTTTTTTAAAAAAACTAGTTCTTTTCAAAACTATTTATTTATTTATTTATGTAACTAGTGTGGCACTTGGAAAATCATATAGACTTCAATCCTAGGAATAGTGGTATTGGCAACGCAAAACATCTTCTATTTGCATATAAATATCCTCATTCAGCCTGACTGAATACCTTTCTCGTTTATAATGAAGTGGCAAAAACCACAACAATCAAATTCTGAGACATAGACACTAGATTAAATTGACTGAGCATATCTTAGAATCAAAAAGCGATTTTTCAAAAAATTCAGCCTGAACCCAGTGTATAATCTTTCCTCTGTTTTGATTTACTGGCAGATTCCTGGCTATGATTTTATAATCCCAGTGAAATAATTCATAAGACCTCTGGAACAGAATCCAGGAAGTTCTTGTCTCATGCAGTGATACAGACGCAGCGTCGATCTATTTCCACTATATCATCTATCTTTTGTTGAGAGACCAGTAAGTTGAATTTATAAAATGACCTAAAGAAGTCAATGAACATTGTGGTTCTGCATTAACCACAATATTGTCACTTCAAATGGAATGGACAAGTTCCTCACAATCCACTTTCACCCTTGTATGCCCTTAAAGCAGCAGGAAGTCTGTGAAGCGGTCAGTTAAATGGCTGTTGATGTTGACTTAGAATCTTTGTGCTATGCTCTGAACATTGAACTTGAAATGATTGGGGGAAAAAAATCAAATCATTTAAAAAGCTGAGAACATTTATTCTGCAATTGTTCATTTTTAAATTTAAAATAATGAATTTACTAATTTATTATTTATTCTTTGAAAAAATATCACTTGAATATCAATCTTACTATCAGTTTAGAAAATCTTATCATAAGATTTTTCGTCTTAAATACATTTTTATTATTTTTTTATTTTTAATTTTTTTTGGCACTCAGCCACTGAGCCACATCCCCAGCCCTATTTTGTATTTTATTTAGAGACAGGGTCTCACTGAGTTGCTTAGTACCTTGCCATTGCTGAGGCTGGCTTTGAGGTGATTCTCCTGTCTCAGCCTCCTGAGCCTCCAGATTACAGGTGTGTGCCACCGTGCTTGGCTTAGATACATTTTTATATATTTTTTATCTTTGTTCCTTTATCTCTCTATTGTTTTGTTTGTTTGTTTGGTTTTGTTTTTTGTTTTTTTTTTTGGTGGGGAAGGTGGTACCAGGGATTAAAGCCAGGGATGCTTAACCACTAAGCCACATCCCTATTTTTTTTTTTTAATTTCAAGACAGGGTCTTGGAAAGCTATTTAGGACCTCACTAAGTTCATGAGTCTGGCATTTAACTTGTGATCCTCTTACTTGAGCCTCCCCAGCTGCTAGTATTACAGGAGTGTGCCACCTTGCCTGGCAATCTCCTTATAGTTGAAACATGAATCTATAAAACTGTTGAAGAACTAAAAGCATAATATGAGTCAGAGGACGTATTGGTACAGCTGATTTTCATGAAGTTTACAATACCTCAGCTAATGCATGTAATAAATAACTTATTTTAAAAAAGATATTCTGTAATTCTTTACTCCTATATTTGATTTCTGGAGGGATGATAAATAACCTCACTGGGGTATAACTGGAAAAAGAATTATTTTGCATGACTGAATGAAGTTCATTTTTACAGAGCATGAGAGAAATAATAAATTGAATTAAAGAGACTACTAAGATTGTCCTCAATATTAACACTTTATATTATTTTTACATAATATTTAGTTACATTATAAGAATCTAAGATGTATGAGGTGATTGCTGGTTAGGGATCTACTCTGTTCTAGCAGCGTAGCTGAGAAAAAGTTCAGAGGCAGAGTTTAAACTAGGCATCCTCAAATTTGCCAAAGTGAACAGGAAAAACGTTTTGCTTAAGTGAAGATGAGGCTTTTATTGAAAATGAGGGAGTACAAGTAGAATTTGTGGAAGTTGACCAAAGAACCAAAGCTGGAGGTCCTAGGATGATCCATTACCCAGTTTTCATCTCCAGGAGGATGTGTAGGGAGGTATGTGGAGAGCATGGCAGCTGCAGAGATCAGCTCCACAGACACCATCGCCACCAGACTAGCACGCTGAGGTCATTGTGTTATGGCTTCAGCAAGAATGTGGAACAGCCTTAGCTTTGCCCTTACAAGTTTGCAGCATTTCTTCTAGGAGAGTTGGCCTCACACTGAACATCTGTCTGGTGAGAGCTTTAATGCAACCTTTCTAGCCCTTGAGCTGAATAGAAAAGCATCATCACTGGATAAGACTTTCAAAATCTGATTCCCTTAATATGGAGCTACATACATAAGACTCTTGAATTGTAGGCCAGGGTGAGTGCAGTGGTAGAGTGCTCACCTAGCATGTGTAAGACTCTGAGTTTGATTTCCAGCAATGAAAAAAAGAAAGATGAAAATAAATTGTGGGTACATGAAAACACATGAGGCAGCTGGGGTGATGATACATACCTGTAATTCCAGCAACTCAGGAGGCCAAGGCAGGAGGCTCACAAATTTAAGGCCAGCCTCAGCAATTTGAGGTCAGCCTGAACAATTTGCTGAGACTCTGTCTCAAAATAAAAGATACAATGGGCTGGGGATGTAGCTCAGTGATTAAATGAGCTTCCATTCTATCCCAAGTGCAGCTAAATAAATTAATAAGTAATAAACAAACAAATAAATTAAAAAATCTAAATCAAATCAAGCCAAAACAATAACAAAGCACATGCAGTTAGATGGTTTCACAGAAAGGGCAAGGCTTTGGTAGGCTACAAGCCTGAAAGAGGTAGAATTTGGACAGAGCAGATATCCATGGGGGTGGAGGATTGTGGCCATTAGACCATTAATAACTTATGTTGCCTTGTAGTGGAGCATGCTAATAATCCCAGGTACTGGCCTATGCTCTAGTCATCTAGTCTCTTGTTAGTAGCATCCTATACATTCTTTAAGACCCTGCATATTAACTGGATTGGTAGCTCACACCTGTAATCCTAGCAATTCAGGAGGCTGAGGCAGGAGCATCACAACTTTGAAGCCAGTTTCGTCAGTTTAGCAAGACTCAACAACTTGAAAGACCTTGTCTCAAACAGCTCAATATTAGAGTGTTTTCCTAGCATGTATGAGGCCCTGGGTTCAATCCACAGTACTACAAAGACGAAGAGGAAGAAAAAAAGTCCAAGTCCTAAGTCTCTTCTGAGACTCAAGGCAAATTCTTGACTGTGAGCTCCTTGGGGTAAAAATCAAAAGCAAGTTGCATACATTCAATATACAGTGGCACAGAGGAAACATTCTCAATTCAAAAGGAAGAAATAGGACATAGGAAGAAGGTATTGGACCAAAAAGAACTGAAAGCGAACTAGGAAAACAGGTCCTATAAAACTCTGTGTATGGCATCTAGGGTAGATACATGGTGGTGAGATGTTTCCTTCTAAGGGTTTGAGCATCCTGTCCCTTTGGCTTTGCTGGCTGCAGAGCCCATTGCCTCTCTTTTAGCTGTTTCTCTCTGCAGCCAGCATGTTTTCTCAGCAGACATTCCATGTTACTAGCATCTGTAATTCTTGGGGTCTCCATTTCAGTTTTGACTTTACTTTTATAGCTTTATTCATTGCCCTCTTTATGGCAGCCTACAGGGATTCTGACCTTGCTACACTTTGCCCAGACTCCTGGACCTTTTTTTTTTTTTAAATCTTGGTGATAGCCACTAAGACCCCTTAACTCCAGCATACTTTATTCCTGCAGAATCAGTACCACATGAGTGATGCTAAGATCTGCTGCTAGTTTGAGCAATATCAGGAATCCCTGAAACCATGGTTGCAGAAGTTCCTGAATTACTGCACTGCTGGGCATTGTGGAATAGCTTACTAGGCTCCGCTCAGTGATCCAGGTACCCACCACAATAGTTTCTCAAAAAATTTTTCTTCCACACAGTTGAGCCTGCAATGGGTTTGATCTTACAAATTCCTGAGATGCCCTCAAGCCATCCTCTCATCTTCTCTGTGCAAAGTACTAAGCATCTTTGCAGTGGCTATAATCTCTTTAACAGCTATAACTTCCACGGCCTCAGTTTTACATGAACTCTTCTGGCCAAATTACAAGTTTTAAAAATCTTTTAGCTCTTCTTTATGCTCCAAATTCTCATAGTAAAACTGGATAAAAGCTGCAAAACAAAACAAAACAAAATATATGCTATTGACTGAAGGTGTGCTGCCTTAAAATTTCCTCCACCAGAATAATTATTCCATCACCTTTAAATTCAGCCTCACACAAAGATTCAGGACATGCATAAAATGCAGAAAAGTTCTTCGCCAGAATGTAACATAAATGGCTTCTAGTTCAGTTCCCCATGGAGTCCTTGTTCCCCTCTGAAACCTCATGAACACAGTCTTTATCTACATTACTCTTGGCGTTCTGCTCTTCTGAGTTCCCACCAGAATTTCCCATGAAGCTCTGCCCATAACACTCTAAGGCTTCTCTAACCTGCATCTCCAAACTGTTTCAAACTCTTCCTTCAACCAGTTCCAAAGCCTTCTAAACCATATGGCCAGTTTAGTCACAACAATGACCCCAAACTTGATACCAATTCCTGTGTTAGTCAGCTTTTCATCACTGTTACCAAAATACCTAATGTTAAGGTTTGGATGTGAGGTGCCCTCCTAAAGCTCAAGGGTGAGACAATGCAAGAAGGTTTAGAGAAGAAATGATTGGGGTGTGAGAGCTTTAACCCAGTTAGTAAATTAATAGCCTTATAGGGATTAACTGAGTAGTAACTGAAGGCTGGTAGGGTGTGGCTGGAGGAGGTGGGACATTGGGGCCATGTTTTGGGGGAACATATTTTGTATCTGGCAAGTGGAGTCTCCCTCTCTTTCTGATCATCATGTGAGCTGTTTCCCTCCACTATACTCCTTTATCATGATGTTCTCCCTTACCTTGAGCCCCCAGGAATGGAACCTGCTGTCCATGCACTGAAACCTCTGAAACCATTAACCTCCAAATAAACTTTTCCTCCCCTAAAATTGTTTTGGTTGGGTTCTTTTAGTCACAGCAATGAGAAAGATGACTAATACACCTCCCAAGTACAACCTAAAGGAGGAAAAGTTTACTGGAGCTCACGATTTCAGAGTTATCAGTCCTTAGATCATCACCTTCATTGCTCTGGGCCCAAGGTGATGAGAACATCATGGCTAAAGGGTTCAGGGGAGGAAAGCTGCTCACCTCATAGCAGCCAGGAAGCAGAGAGAGAGAGAGAGTGGGGAAGGGCTCACAAAGCAGATAAACTCTTCCAGGGCACACTCTCAGTGACCCACCTCCTCCAGCCACACCCTACCTTCCTACAGTTACCCTCTAGTCAGTCCATTCAAACTAGAATAGGTATTGACTAGGATGAAGCTTTCAATTCCCAGTCCTTTCACCTCTAAAAATTCCTGCATTAACCCAGGATCTTGGGGGGAACACCTTATATCCAAACCATAGCAAATTATTTTTACCTTTTTGTTATTGTGAGTAATACTGCTGCAATGAGCATTTTCATATATAGTATAGTGAGGATGCATATTTTCATTTCTTTTGGGTATGTGCCTAAGCCTCTTTTCTAGGTGTTCAGTGATCAAATAGCTTTCTGCCCATGTAAGATAAGGTACTTCTGCAAGTTTTGAGGGTTACTCCCCTGAGCCCCTGGTTCCAAACCTGCCAGGTTAAGTGAAAATTCTATTCAAACTTCAACTATTTCCTTTATACATTTACTCAATAAATGTTTATTCATTCTCAACTATGTGTCAAGCACTGTGCTATGTGCTAGGGAAGCCCTACACTCTTAGTCTGCCACTCTCTTGTTATGTAACATTGGGCAAATGATCAAATTCTACGAATGTTTCCTAGCTCATGAAACAGATATATTTTCTACCTCATGAAATTGTGAAATATGAAAACATTCTAAAATGTATGTTACTAATTATTCTTTTTAAATTTTTAAAAAATTGTTTTAATTAGTTTTACATGACAGTAGAATGTATTTATGTACTTTGATATATCATACCTAGATAGGGTATGATTTATCATTTTTCTTTTTTTTTAATCTTTATTTTTATTTACTTTTATGTGGTGCTGAGGATCAAACCCAGCATCTCACAGGTGCTAGGTGAATGTTCAACCACTGAGCCACAACCTCAGCCCTAATTTATCATTTTTCTAATGGTACTAATTATTCTTTTTAAAAATTCCATTTTCTATGAGTCACAGTAGGGTGTAAAAAAGAGGGTCAGATTATCTGGGCTGGCCACTTGCAAAGCCAAGGTTTTGGGGAAGAATAAATGGGTCAATGCATGTACAATATTTGAAATCATGTATGGCACATAATAAAGGCTTGGTTAATGTGGTTATTATTACAGATAGTTCTTTGTCTGCAGTTTCCACAGCCAAGGATTCAAGCAACTGCAAATGGAAACTTTTTTAGGGAAAAAAATTGTGTCTGAACTTCACTTGTACAGACTTTTTTTCCTTTTCATTATTTCCTAAACAATGCACTCTATCAACTACTTATATAGCACTTACATTGTATTGGTAATTTAAAGATGACTTTAAAAGGACATGAGGATTTGTGATGATTATATAAAAATACAATGCTGCTTTATAAAAAGGGCTGGAGCAACTGTGGATTTTGATATGGAATTGTGGGGGGTGATCTTGAAACTAATCTCTACTGAGAGACAAGTGTATCTATAAGACTATTTATAGACTTATTTTAGAATCATCCTATTTTTAAAATTTCAAATAATTTTATTTTTACATAAATCATCCTCTGCTTAAAAAATCTGTAGTACACTCCCTCTTCCTGGGATTTACAAGCAGATTTTACAAGTAAATAAAGCTTTCACAAATAGGAGAAAATCCTAGTAAATAAGTAGCCTTACAAACTTGTCAGGTCACAAAATCAAAGTTGTCATTTGTTGAAAAGCCAACAATAAATGAAGGAGATTGAAAATTACCACTTACTAAGTGCATGAATATCAGATATGAAATATAAAATGTGCTTTACATCTTTCCAAGCTACTCTTTAGATAAATGAAGAGGTCATCAAAAAACTCCTAAGATTGAATGTTTAACTCTGGAAACACTTGTCGAATGTTAATTTTTCATGGGCTGGAGTATAGTTCAGAGGTAGACTATGTGCTTAGCATACATGAGGCCTGGACTTGATCCCCAGCACCTCCAAATTTTTACCATTTTCAGATAAAGTCCAAATCTCCTTAATATATAAAATACTATCGACAAATTATTACCTTTCTTTCTTGTTTTCATTTAATGAACTTTGAATTGCTCAAAATGATCAAAATTCACTTGTTACCATTACTAAAACACATGGTTTTATAGATGTTTAACTTACTTGTTTCATATTAATCATGGCTGGATAGCACCATGGACATGTGGACTTTGCCCCACAAAGCAGTGATAAGCTATATTAATAACTCCTTACCTTTGTCCTCATAAATACATGACAGTCTCTATTTTGAGAAAATCTTCCAGCTTCAAGGAAAATATTCTGGTTCAAGGTAAACTAATATAACAAACGGGTGCTGATTATAATGGTTCAAAGAACATGGATGTTCATTTTCTCACTTGTACCACTGGAGAATATAGTCTGGGACAGCTTGGCTCCCTGGCCTTATTCAAGGACTCAGGTACTTTCTATCATCTTGCACAAGCATCCCCTTGGGCACTATCATCATCAGCAAGGTCTAAGTGGAATTGTCCTCTACCTAGTTTCCTTCAACTGGAAAGAAAACAAGAGGACATGATGAAACAGGCCCAGTGTCCTATGAGTCAGGCCAAGTAGTGGAATTTATCCCTTTTCCTCACATTCTATAGCTATACCTTTCCCCAAGGGTGATGGGAAATGTGATCTAGCTCGGGAGCCATGTGCCCAGGAAAATAAGGGAAATACATATTGGTAGACTGCTAGCTCTTTCCATCAAATGCATTATTTTGTTGATTTGCAGAATTATATCTTCAAGATAAACAATTTGTTATTTCAATAAGCTTTTTTCCTGCACCGCTTCACAGCAATTTAAAACCTGCTTTCATATTCTGTGGGATTGCTATTTTATCATGCAATGTGGAAAGCAAAACTCATGCTTGGGAGTAAAGTACTCACCTATTTGGGCTGAGTTTTCTCAGACAAAGCCAGATAGCCAGGAGTCTTTTGAATGAAGAATACTTTTTTCCTCAGGGGCCAAAGATGAATACTTACTATTTGAGGATATCAAAGAAGCTATAATAAATGTAAAAGCACTTGGGAAAGTGAAAAGCTTTCTATAAATGCAAGATTGTTATTATTACAGTATTATTATCACATAAGTGTTACTGTTCTATTCTTCATAGGGTGTTATGTGTATTGGCTCAACCAGGAGTTGGGTTCCATTTAAAGATACTTTGTTCTTTATCTTCCAGTTCACTTTCCCACTCTGTCCTAGAGAGCTCCAAGCTAACATGGTGAGAAATATAACAGATTTGGTCACAGAAATAAATAATGTAGTGAAACTCTGTTTTCGTTATGGTAATTAATCTCTGTAGTTATGCATTTCTAACTTCTTGTCTGGAACTCATAAAATTTCCTCCAATATTAATATACTAATTCTCACAAATCCCATTTATTTCTTAAAATTCATTCAGTGCAGGTAAAATCACTAAAATGTATCTTTGTTATCTAAGCTTCTTATAAATGTTTGTAATATTCTTTGGAGACAGTAACTCCCAATTTGGCCACAATAATTCTTAATTCCATTGTATAGATAACCAGGACAAAATTAATTTTCTTGGGGGCTGGGGCTGGGGCTCAGTGGTTGAGCACTTGCCTCGAATGGGTGAGGCACTGGGTTTGATCTTCAGCATCACATAAAAAAATAAATAAATAAAATAAAGATACTGTGTCCATCTATAACTAAAAAAAAGGGGGGGGGGGGAATTTACTTGTCCTGTGATGTGTGAGAAGTCTAGGAGATGAGACCATACCTGTAAACAATGTGCTTCCTCTTACAAACAGAAGGAAAAAAAATAACATTTTTTTTCTTGAAGTATACTCTGTCATCACTGAATCGATGTGATCATCATCAAACAATAGTCCTATCTTATAATTGCCTATGATTTTCATTTTTGTAGTATTTGTGTGAAATTTTCACTCAATCTAAAGGAAAATGATGAATGGAAAAGGTGCTTCACCATAATAATAGTATAAGAATGATCGAGAAAATATGATAATACTAAGGAAAGTGGATAATTTAATTTATTCAAATTGGATAATCCTTATGCACCAGAAGCCAGGAAGCATGAGAAACCCTTATCCTCAATGAGCTCAAGTTCTAACGTTAAAAAAAATAAGTCCTGCTGTTCAGATGTATAGAAAAAGTTGGGTTTACCTGTTATGGAAAAAATGCATTACTTTTAAAAAGCACCTCCCAGCCTAGATCTTTCTCCAGTTAATTTTGTACACCACTCCCATTGTTTTTAGACTATTTGTGCTCTACAAATGTCTCTTCTTTCAAAAGTAAGCCCATTTGGGGATTATGGTAATCTTTGTTCCTGATTAAAATTTCTCTGCCCCGTGCTTTGTATTTTACCTTTCACAGTAGCTTAATGCACATTCTATGGTTGTGCGATTAACCCTGAATATGGAATCTTAGAGCAGGTTTCATAGAAGCCTCATTTGAACATAAAGCACGTCTTTTTGTTTCGTTTACAATTCCTGCAATCGCATTGATTTACCTCTTAGTTTTGTTCGTTGAGCAAAGAATTTTCTTTTGGGTTTCTTTCTTTCTTTCCTTCCTTCTTTCTTTCTTTCTTTAATTGGTCTTTTCTGGTGGGTGATTTTGTGGATTTTTTTTTTTAATCAGAGTACTGATCAGTGATTCATAAAACTGATTTTCTTTTCCGCTCACAATTAAAATAAGCAGTGACATTTAGCCATCCACAAATGCTGGCCCTACTGTCCATAGTGTTAAGATAACTGATTAGTTCCGCAGTCCTGCCCAACACCTCCCAGCATTCACCTATAATGGGCCATAAACTTGAAAGCCCCTAGGCCTCTTTCTCGGTCCCTGGGTGAGGTTTGCAAAGTGGAGGAGGGGCGCCAAGCGGGGAGGTGGGGGGGGATGAGTGAGAAACACTGACGGAATGGGGGGGGGGTGGGAAAAAAGAACTTAAGAGGATTATAACAAGAAAGGAAGCATTTGGAGTCCTGGGAGGTGATGCCAGTCAGGATCTCTGAATTGCTAAGAAAAGAGAAAATTTCCCCTTCCATATGTAGGCCTGGAGCAGCGAATTTCTTTTTCCTTCTCATATCCGTTTCCACCTTTCTTGGCTGGAGGCGAGGTCCTGCCTGCAGGGAAAGAAGGGACCTGGCCGGCTTCTCCTGAGAAGGAGGTTTCTGAAAGAGTGTCTTTGAGTTTTCTTATGAGGTAGGAAGGAGCAATTGGAAGAGGTATGTATGAGTTTTTGCCACACAAGCTGTTGACATCCGAAAACCAACTGCAGGCCAACCGGACTCGAGTGGAACGTAGCAAATTACTATTCAACTGTGCTTCTTCGATTTAGGGCATTCTAAGAAGAGCTTTTCCACAAAAGTCTTAAACTTTCTGGAGGAAGATCAGGGAATATGGGTCATTTGCATAGAGATATGAGTCTTGAAATATGTTTGGTCATATTAGATAATGTAGGTCATTAGTAATCACATTTCTTTTTTTTTTTTTTTCCTCATGAGCCTATTTCCGGAGCCTAGACTTTCAATAACAGATTGGGGAAAAATATTCAAAATTCAAGATCTGTATAATTGCTGATTGTAGATGTGAGAACTTCTTCTTTTTCTTTTCTTTCTTTTTTCTTTTCTTTTCTTTCTCTCTCTCTTTCTTTCTTTTCTTTTTTGTAGTAACAACGGGAAAAAATTACTTAAGTATTCTTTTATACTAAATACTTTATGGAAGCCAGTTTACAAAGACTTATGGTATTTTAATGTTCTCCAAAATCATTTTTGAGGGACTGAGGCAGCAGTAGAAGCAGCATTTTGGGTTTGGGTGGAATTTCACTAGAAGCCTGCAAACTAAAGAAATTCACAGGTGAGGGGGGTTGTTATTTGAAACCGCCACATCTATTGGTGTTTTGTCTACATGACATGAGCAACTAAGAAGAGTATATGCTTGAGAAACTGCCCTGTGGTTGTGAAAGTCCTGTGACTGCATTAACTAGTGAAAGTGGCCAAGGAAGACATTTCCTCCTTTATATTCTGCTTCTTTCCAATCCCAAAGGAGTCTGCTCAAAGAACACTACTTCTGAAGGAGGAGAATCAGGTAGCTCTACTTCCTGTGTCACCCTGAAATAAATGCTTTGTGGGAGGATAACGTGGCAGCAAATCTGCCTTCCACAGCAGGTGAACCTCATACCCTTCAGAGAGTGGAGTTCCCAGGAAAAAAAAAAACAAGACTTAAAGTTGTTGTTATTATTATTATGTGGTGCTAGGGATCAAATGCAGGGCCTTGGACATGCTCAGCAAGTGCTCTATCTCTGAGCCCCACAAGGTGAAATTTCTTTTTTGCAATATCGGTGTCTGAGTTACACACCCATCTGCCCCATCCCCCATTTTTAGATGTGGATGGACACAATACCTTTATTTTGTTTATTTATTTTTATGTGGTGCTGAGGATCAAACCCAGTACCTCATACATGGGAGGCAAGCACTCTACCGCTGAGCCACCATCCCAGCTCCCCTTCTTATTTTATTGTTGAAACAGGGTCTCACTAATTTGCCAAGGCTGACCTCCAATTTGCAATTCTTGTCTCTCTGCCTCTCTTTAGCACTGGGATGTCAAGCATGTGACACCATGTGGTTAGGAGATAAAATTTCTTAAGAACAGTATTCAGCATGCTTTCTTTATCTGGCTCTGACTACAGAAGGTTAGGCTGAGATATACCTTAAGGCAGAGCCCCCAAAGTCATTGAATGGGATAGACTCCTTCAGGTTACAAAAGGACCATGATCCACACAAAGGCTAGCATATCTTGCTGAATAGTAACCTAAGAAAATGGATTGGTTCATCATTAATGCACCACTCTGTCCTTTAAAACTGATTTGATCAAAGGCATGATGGTGTAGATTCAGGTAGACGCTTGACTACAAATTTATCAGCTTGGTTGAATACCTGATAGAAATAACAGGCCATTATTATCATTGGGTTGCAGTCAATTGGCTCCCAAAGCTGAGTGCTGCAGTTGAGATTGGAGATTGAACTAAGAACACTTTAAGCCCTTCCGATAATGAAATCTGTTGCCAGCCTACTGCCTTTACCATTTTGTCTTGTAGGATTTCTTTCATCCTTGCCATCTTCTTTCTGTTCCTTAAATAGGCCAGGAGCAATGATGCCCCAAGTCCTTGCACCGATTGTTTACATTTCTCCCAGATTCTCCTGTGCATGACTTGTTCCATCCATCAATAAGTCTCAACTGTATGGTCACCTTCTCAGGGGGATCTTCGGGACCTAGAGTAACATTCTCCTCATACCTCACCCATTATTTATTTATTTAGGTACTGGGGATTGAACTCAGGGGCATTCGAGACCACTGAGCCACATCCTCAGCCCTATTTTGTATTTTACTTAGAGACAGGGTCTCACTGAGTTGCTTAGTGCCTTGCTGTTGCTGAGGCTGTTTTTGAATTCGTGATCCTCCTGCCTCAGGCTCCCAAGCTGCTGGGATTACAGACCTGACTCACCTCATTATTATCAAATAATTCTGTTTTGTTTTCTTCATAGAATTTATCACTATTTCAAATTATCTCTACTAGCTTTCATTTTTCTCCCTTTTTCTTTGATGATATCCCCTACTAGGATGCACTCCATGAGTGCTGGACCTTACTTATGACTATGCCCATAGCACACTGTACAGTATCTGGCACTTAGCAGGAACCTGATAAATATTTGTTTAATCAACGAATTAGAAGATTCTCATTCCAATTGTACTCTGGGCTGACACCCATCTTTACTTTTTTTTTTTTAAAGAGAGAGAGAGAGAGAGAATTTTTTAATGTTTATTTTTTAGTTTTTGGTGGACACAACATCTTTATTTTATTTTTATGTGGTGCTGAGGATTGAACCCAGCGCCCCGCACATGCCAGGCGAGCCCGCCACTGCTTGAGCCACATCCCCAGCCCCCATCTTTACTTTTCTCAGGCTCCTACAAGCTCAGGCCAGCTATTTTTCAGACCTATCTGAAGTTAATCAGAGGTGTTAACAACTTTAAATTCACACTCCAGAAAGGGTCACCAGCCTTAGGTTTTGCAGGCCCCTCTCTGATCAAGAGAGTTGTATAGACTGCTCAGAGATCTGAGACCTGGAATCCTGTATCCTTGAATGACCTTGAGACCCTGCAGTGATGCTAGGTCACAGTTTTGCTCTCCTTTATTAGTCATGGTTTTCAGGACTGTGCTGCTGCTGTTTTTGTTTTTTTTTTTTTCCCCTTGTCTGTCATCTCTCCAGCACTGAAAAGGAAGAACCTGCCCTTGGCAAGGATCCTGTTCCACATGGACAAAATGCCTAAATGACAACCATCTGCCATCTATTGGCTCTCTTTCCTTCTTAGCTTCTCTGCTCCCTTATCCAAGTTAATTACTACTTGACAGTTCAGAAAGTGTGGGGAAGGCAATGCTATTACACCTCCCTGAGGAGGATTGCTTGCCTTTTTTTAAAAAAAAATATTTTTTATTTTTTAGTTTTCGGCGGACACAACATCTTTGTTTTGTTATGTGGTGCTGAGGATCGAACCCGGGCCGCTCGCATGCCAGGCGATCGCGCTACCACTTGAGCCACATCCCCAGCCCGATTGCTTGCCTTTTTTTTTTTTTTATTGGTTGTTCACAACATTACAAAGCTCTTGACATATCATATTTCATACATTAGATTGAAGTGGGTTATGAACCCCCAATTTTACCCCAAATGCAGATTGCAGAATCACGTCGGTTACACATCCACAATTTTACATAATGCCCTATTAGTAATTGTTGTATTCTGCTACCTTTCCTATCCCCTACTATCGATTGCTTGCCTTTTGAGGGAAGAAAAACATAGTAGCTAGTGAGTAGCTTCAGCAAGGCTTGAAGTTCTTTCTTTGCTATTTGTGTAAGCATTTCCTTACATAGTTTATTTATAATGTAGCAAATCCATGCACATGATCCAATCAGAGATGTCTGACAAATTGACAGTGGAATTTCTGATTTCACATTTCTGGTTCTCTTCTTGTTTACTTTTTTAATTTATGTTTGTTCATTAAACAATTTAAATGTAGTATTTCTAATACCTTCCCTAAAACCCAACTTCTTGATACCAAGTCCTTTATGAACCGTGTGAACAAGCTTCTTTGGTCTCTGGTGACAACAGGTGAGGGATCAGAGAGTGAATTTATGTATTCTCCAGCTCCCTTCCTGGGAGGTTGGTAGGAGGCCAACTGTTCCTGCCATAGGGACTTTGCAATAGGTGCTGTGAACCTCCTCTAGCTCTTGCTCCTTCAGCCCTAGAAGTGGCCCCATTGTTTCTAAGCCCTGGGTGCTTTCTTTGAGAAAGGTTTGTCTTTCCCTCTTCACACACCTTTGTGAATGATCCCTTTATTAAGTTTTCCCAATGATCTGTTCAAGTGTATCATTCTTTTTCTGCTAAGACACTAAATATATGGGACATGAATTAGGGTGAAAGCACTAACAACACATGGGGTATGGAACAAAGCACAAACATTTAGAAGAAACCAGGAGACACACTCCAGAACCTAGGACTGCATAGAAATTCTTAGTTATGACACCAAAAGCACAATCCTTCAAACATAAAAAAATTAACAAATGGTGCTTCCTCAATATTAAGAATTTTTCATCAATGAAGGATCCTGTTAAGATGAAAAGACAAGCTTCAGACTGAAAACCAACATTTGTAAACCATTTACAAACCACGTATCTGATAAAGAGCTCTCAAAAACTCAACAGTAAACAAAGTACATAATCCAGTTAGAAGTATAATGGCTAAAAAGAAAAGAAGATAGGGATAACACCAAATACTGGCAAGGGTGCAGAGAAACTGGACCACTCATACTTTGCTGGTAGGATTCTAAAATGGTGCAATCCTCTGAGAATAGTTTGGCAGGACAATATTCAAAGCAGCTTTAGTTGTAATAGCAAGTCTTGGAAACAACCCAGATGTTCTTCATGTGTGAATTAATGATGAAACAAACTGTGCTTTCCATCATGGAATACTACTCAGCAACAAAAAGGAATCAGTTATTGATAAAGATGTAACAAGTTGGAGGGATTTCAAGGCAAATTGTACCGAGTGTAAAAAGTTTACAAACAAAAGATTATGTATTGGATTAATCTATTTATATAATATTTTCCAAATGATAAACTTTAAAGATGGAGAACAGATTAGTGGTTTCCAGGGGGATAAGAACAGTGGTTGGAGGGAGAAGGAGGGATCCAACTATAAAATGTTACCATGAGGGATCCTTGTGGTAATGAAACAGATCAGTACTTTAATTCTAGTGGTAGTTACACCCCTTTCTATGATAAAATTGTATAGAATCACATACAGACACACATGAACAAGAACCTGGCAAAACAGGCAAAATCTGATAACAGTGTACATTGTACCAATGTTAACTTCCTAGTTTTGATATTATTATGTAAGGTGCTATTTTGGCTATTTTGTAACTTTTTATGATTCTGTAATTTTTTTTTTTTTTTAGCTTTTGGGGATTGAACCGAGGGCCTTGTGCTAGGCAAGTGATGAGCTATATCATCAGCCTGATTTTAAAATAATAATAATTCTTCTTCTTCTCCTTCTCCTTCTCCTTCTCCTTCTTCTTCTTCTTCTTCTTCTTCTTCTTCTTCTTCTTCTTCTTCTTCTTTTTGGTCTCAGGTTCTGCTTCAATTCTTTAAAAGTAAAATTGGGCCAGGTGTGGATGTGGTGGCACACACCTATAATCTCATTGTCTCAGGAGACTGAGGCAGGCAGGAAGATTACAGTTCAAAACCAGCCTTAGTCATTTAGCAAGGCCCTAAGTAACTCAGTGAGATCCTGTCTCTAAATAAAATAAAAAATAAAACTAATTAAGGGCTGGGTATGTAGCTGAGTGGTTAAGTGCTCCTGGATTCATTTCCTAGTAGCAAAAAAAAAAAAAAAAAAAAAAAAAAGTAAAATTGGCCTTAAATTGAGACTATTAACTTGGAAAATATGTTGTTTTAGTCTTTAACATGGGGAAAGGAGGAAGATAAGGGTAGTACCATAGCACTTTGCTTTTAATTATATGTTATTGCTAAATAGTGTCATTAATTGTTAAATTGGCAAGAAGATTAAAATCCAGATCCCAATATTACAATGGGAGGATTTCATTTTCAGTTGTTTAACTTAAAAACATAAATTTAAGACAAAATATAAAAATTCTATCTCTTTGTAGAAATATTTCTGGTTATCAGTATAAAAATCTAAAAAAAAAGGTGTATCAATCTGTAAATGTAAAAATACCTTAAGATGTCAGCAATGTACTTTTTCAAAATGCTCAAACTTGGAAGGAATTACCCATCTTTAAACAAAAGATTACATCTTCAAGGAGCCCTGGACACACTTGCTGAGGTATCAGAGATATCACTGTTCAATTAGTACTGCTGGGCATAGTGAAGTCTCTAGATCCCAGGAATATGACTCTCTCTATTCAGCTCTGATCTTCTCTCAGGTCACGACTTTTGTGGTTGCTTGCTCTGATATTTTCCTCTGAGGACCCCAAATTGCAGTAGCTACAAACACAATATGAAGAGAAAACAAGAATTGTAGATACACTAGGTAGGCAGGTGGAATTTGAGAGGGCTATAACTGGTAATTTGTTCCCACCAAGGTGATCTCTTCCATTGTAGATGGATGTTCTTCCATTACAGATGCACAACTTTGTTTTTAAGTCAAATCACCGGGTTTGGACAACAAAGTAGAAGGTGGGCAACACAAATATTTTATTTCAAATAAAAGGGGGGACATTAGTCTGATTTCATTAAACCTTAAAATTAGATATAAGATATTTCCCAAAATGCTAACAGTATTTTCCATAATTTTACTGCCATTATATAAAAAATTCCTGAACAATGTTTATAAAGACCTTTAAAAATTTCCTTAAAAGGTATTCCCAAAGCCTGGGGTGCATGCTTTGCCTGTACTATCAGACAAAGGAAAGATTTTATAGCGCTTGATACTATAGTGCTTTCTAAAGGATGTGACATATCTTTTTGCCATCGTTTCTTAATCTTCTAGAGACACATGAATAAATTTTTCTTTTTTTATGCCCACATTTTATTTGACCCATTCAAGTTATAAATGTTTCCTGAATGTGTAAATGAAATTCAAAACTTATTAATGAGTTACCATGTTGTCATTTCATGGATTAAGAAGATTTCATGGCATAGTGGAAAGAACACTTGGGTTTGGATTTAGCGGCACCTAGATCATCTCTCTGTATGACATTAGGTAAGTTACAATCAGTGTCTCACTTTCCTTACTAATAAATTCTAGGTCATGGTTTGCTGGAAGGATGAATGAGATCTTGACTATTGTAAAGTACTTACATTAGGACTAGAGTTGGTGGACAGACTGGAAGATCACAGTGAACGATACTGATAGAGATTGCAGTTAGGACTTCTCAAACATGGTTCCATTCTTTATTCTGTAGATTTTTTTTTCCTTACTTAATAATTTACTCTTAACATTTTTAAAAGCTGGCCTGAAGACAGTGAGTGTAGTTTTCTGCAACATGACACAAAGAGTACCAGAGCAAAATTATATCTGTCACAGATGAACATACTCTATTTATGTGTCATAGTAATCTATTCATTGGTTTATGGACCCAAAATTCTCCAGGGGGACTCACAAATCCCCATAATGTTTCTGTGTGCCAGATTTTTCATTTGGAGCTCTGATTTAGTTGACAGATGTGTAAAAATCACATATAGCCAAATGCTTCCTTCATCAGTACAAAGCCACTAATGCTAAAAACTGGTTATTCCCGCTGAGATGCCCTGGAACTCCACCCAGACCACACTCCTCAAATCTCACACTAGACCTTAATGTTAATTTATGCTAATGCCAATGTTTTGCTCCCCAATGCCCTGTTTTTAAATTCTGTGCCCTTTTCTAATAAGACCACTAACTTACAGGAAGAGCTCTTCTTTGAGTAAGTCAAAGTAGATGAATAGCTACATTCAATTCCTGAAGGGTTAGTAGCTAACTCCATTTGGGAGATTCATACAGAAATCATATTGGGAGATTTCTTTAGAATAATAAATTATAAAATCTTACAACATAAGCATTAGGCCCAAGATGTAGCACAGGGGTGGAGTGCTTGCCTAGCACATGCAAGGCTCTGGGTTTAATCCCCAGCATTGAAAAAAAAATAGTCAATTGTTAAATTTTGAGCCCCAAACCATATCATTTTACTAATAAAGAAGCAGATTTATGTGGAGGTAAATTGTCCTTCCCAAGTCTTCCTGAAAGCAACTGGTAGAGCTTGAATTTAAACTTAGGCATCTTCTGATTACTCCAATTTGAGCGTTTTTCTGGCTATTACTATATTTAAAAATATATATTAACTGTGTATGAGTAACAGTTCTGGTAAGCACAGAAACTATATTAATGCCTTTTATATTAAGAAGTAGACAAACTCTTATGTTTTGTTTTAGATTTAATGATGATGACAATGGTCCCTTAATAGAATAGTTAGGTCATAGAAAAAAGCAAAACTGCATATTTTGCTCTTTCTGCTTTTTTGCCCTTTGAATAATTTCAGGGAATTTTCTTCTCTCTTTTTTTTTCTTTTCAACCATGGGGAGAAAAAGTCCCAAACACAATGCTAATATGAAAAAGTTTATTAGCTTGATTTTTTGCAAATGTTATTATTATTCTTAATATATGCTAGTTTTTTTTAGATAGAGAGAGAAGAGAGAAAGAGAGAATTTTTTAATATTTATTTTTCAGTTTTCGGTGGACACAACATCTGTATTTTATTTTTATGTGGTGCTGAGGATCGAACCCAGTGCCCCGCGCGTGCCAGGCGAGTGCTTTATCACTTGAGCCACATCCCCAGCCTGATATGATAGTTTTTTAAAACAAGAAGGACAAATAAAAATGGTTTGAATTTGTAGTGTTGGTGCATGCACTGGTATCAAAATATCAAAATGTTTCAGGTTGCATATCAGAGAGCTCTAGACTTAGAGTAGAGCTGTGATGTTTATAAATGAATCTTCCAGTCATTTTTTTTTCTTTTTTTGCAGTACTTGGGATTGAATGCAAGGGTGCCCTACCACTGAGCCCTTTTAATTTTTTATTTTGATAGGGTCTCAATAAGTTTCCCAGATTGTCTTTGAACTTGTGATCCTTCTACTTCAGCCTTCTGAATAACTGAGCTTACAGGCATGCACCACCATGTCTGGCTTCCAGTTAACTTTTCAAATAATACTTTCGGGGTTAAAAAAAATCTAATACTTCCAAAGCCATGTTGATAATGTAAATGAGATAAGCATTCAGGAATAAGGCAATAGAGAAGAGAGGGGGCCACGGCAAATTGTAGGGCACACATTCTGTCCACAGGGAGAGGTCCATATTCAATTGAGGACTGTGATGTCACATGGGAATGCAAGTTCAGAATTATGTTTCCCTAGTTCTTTTTTTTCTTAAGGAGTTTGTAGTATTTTTAAGTGTTGGCAACTAATTTTGATTTTTTAAAAAATGTTTAGATGGAAGTAAATACATCTGTCATTGTTTGTAGGTTTTCAGTTTCTGACCTTTGATCTACAGCATGTAATTCTTTCTATGAAATTCAGCTGTGACAAGTACAGGGCAACTGAACTGAGTGAGAGCAGATGCTGAATGGTCCTTGGCCACGCTCAGTTCTTAACATTCCTCTACATAACTACAAGATTGAAATTCAGGGTTTAGGAAAATGACATAATCCTGCAAACCCTGGGCCTCAAGATCTCTAAGGAAACTGCACGACATCCTTGAAGCCAAATGACTCCTAAATTTGGAAGCTGAGCTAAACCCTGATAGATTTGAAGGGCCCTCTGTGGTCCAGCAAATCCACAGAATTTCAAGACAAAAATCATTTGAAGCCACTTCTTTTTGGAATGGTTTTTTCACATCGTTGTGAGAAACAACTGAAGCAACCTATTGTTATCCTGCTGGTACTTTCCCACCTCCTGGAGAGATTCTGATTCGGTATGTTGGGATGAGCATGGGTTTAAGGTCCTGGGAGTAATTCACATGCCAAGTGTATTGTCAGAATGACTGCCTAAGGCCATTACTTTGATTCACACCCAGGGAGTGCTCAAGAAATTTATTGTCAAGTCTGAAGAACATATTAGAACTAACATTTTCTTGGTCCAAAAATTATAATGAAATTAAACTTGACTATTATTAATATTCTGTATATAAGGTGCTCATGTGATTCATAGGACATGTTATCCTTCAAATAGAAGGGACCTTCTTAATAGAAGGGGTTGAACTTCTCTTAAGAGAACAACACAGCTTACATGTGACCATCCAGGGAATCTATGGATTATTAAATAATAGAATATTCCCAATGTTTGTTAAGAAATGAAAATCTCTTGTGCCTTACAATCTCTTTGTCCCTAAATACAATGGATTATTTAGGGACAAAACACTTTGAGGAGTCGTCACATTAAAAACAAATAATGCATATTTCTTTTCTATAATACAAGATTCCAAGTTTGCTGACCTTTTCTAAGTGATGTGAGTGGAATACTTCTTAGTAGAACACACACTCACTCACTTTGTACTCACAGAATAGCAGCAAGCTTCACAAAAAGAGAAGTTACCCCTCACCCTGCTTTTTAAGGGAGCATTTTAAACCAAATAATAGAAAGTATTTCCATTGTTATATGACTTTGTAGAAAAGTAAGGAAATCACTTACTTTGGCACACACACACACAAAATCTGCCAACAGAATCTAAAAATCTGTTTTTAAATCTTCCAAATTGAGAGTTTCCATGTGTTTGAACACATTTGTGATTAGTTTTTAACAACTGTTAGATGTTAGAGAAAAATGGAAATCTATTGGCTGTATTTCACCAATTTCATCATAGTTTTGAGTGAGATTTAAAAAAATGAGCTTTGTGGGCTGTGAATGGAACTCAGTGTTTGCCTAGGATATGTGATACTGAGATTCAATCCTCAGCCCTGCAAACAAACAACAAACAAACAAAAATTTGCTCCATAATTTAGTAAGTTCAGCCAAAAGGTATTTTTTTTCCATTTGAGAATGACATGTTTATGAGAAATCATATAATTTTAAGATGTCAAAAAATTAGAAGCAGACCTTCAAATCCTGTCACAAAGTGTTAAACCAAAATTTATGAGGCTATTGAAACATATTATATTAATAACTTAGTCAATATTATGCACACACATAAACACACACATAGACTTTTTTTTTTGCACTACTAAGGATTGAATATAGGGGTGCTTGACCACTGAGCTATATTCCAAGCCCTTTTAAAACATTTTTTATTTTAAGATAATTCTTGCTAAGGTGTCTAGGCTGGCTTTGAACTTGTAATGCTTCTGCTTCAGCCTCCTGAGTTGCTGGGATTTTAGGCATTTGCCACCACACCTCGTTGAATGTACTTTTAATAAAATACCATTGCCTAAAAACATTTAAGAATACTTTGTGCTTCATTATCTTATTCTATAGATTTCCCTGTTTTTACATTTCTGAATAAGTCATCTTCTCTGATCTAGAATTGATGTTTATATCTTGAAAACATTTAACAAAATAATGAATAACTTGAAAAATCTCCCCTTCCCCTCCAGTCTGAAACTGTGGGAAGCATTACCAAGGAGAAGCTAAGCTTCATCCAGTAGAGTTTTGTGGTGTTTCCTGGTCATTGTAGCCTTCAGGAAGGAAATCCACTTCAGCGTCTCCTTGTTGCCCTCTAGAAAGCAGAGGGAGCATTCAGCCTAAGCACTTTTCACCCATACAGTGTGTGATAAATTCATTTTTAACAGTGGTACACACTTGTAGGTTAAAGTGTGCTTCAGGAAGTGGGATGAAATCTTGCTGAATTGTGCTCAATCCTTTATTATGCTTTAGACCTTTTATTCCAGTTTGCTATTGGAGAATTTCACTATGAGCAAAAACTCTAGTAAAATTTAGTTATTGTTCATTTTTGTGTGTGTGGGTACCAGGGATTGAACTCAGGGGTACTCGATCATTGAGCCACATCCCCAGACCTATTTTGTATTTTACTTAGAGACAGGGTCTCACTGAGTTGCTTAGTGCCTTGCTTTAGCTGAGGCTGGCTTTGAACTCATGATCCTCCTGCCTCTGCTTCCTGAGCTGCTGGGATTACAGGCGTGCACCACCATGCCCAGCCTATTAGCAACTTTTATCATGAAGAATGCTATAGAATACTTTCCATACAGTGGAAAGCACTGCAGGTGGCTCTGTAGTCTCTGAATGCTAACCTTCTTTCTTCTATCAGGAATTTTCCTTTGATATTAGAAATGCCATAAAATCAGAAACCACAAAAGCTAACCTAACTCCGGTGAAATATGTGATCTTTGTAACATATTATAAGATGTAATGTAAATAAAAAGAAATACCCTTAGAAAATAGTTCCCATTGACACTTTAGTACTTTTGTGATTTTCTGTAATAAATTTAAACAGGTGCTATAGTTCACACTATACCTCTTTTAAGATGCAGTTGCCCATAGTATTATCATGTTATTGACTGGGATGTGCTAAATCATTATTATTTACACCTTTCTGCCTTCTCTCCCGATACCTCTATCCTTTTTTTACATTCTTTAAAGAGGCCAGGTAATCCCAGGAACATTTTTATTACTTTGGTTTGTGGAGGGGTCTCACTGGTAAAGGTACACACTGGAGGCATTCCTTCAAAGAAAACAGGGACAAAAAAAAAAAAAAAAAAAAACAAGGAAATCAGAGTTTTAGGAGAAAAGAGAAGATTCTGATGACAAGGAAGTGGGGGAGGTAGAATATGAGGGATTTCAAAGGAAAGAGATTGGGGTAGGAGGGAAATTATTTCAAAGATGTGTTGTGTCCTCTATTATATAACTCCTCTCTTGGCTTTCTCACAAAAACTCTAGTAAAATTTAGTTGTTGTTCAATGCTTTAAGATTCTGGTTGTAAGTATGAGGTGACTTTAAGATATCATTAGAAATGAAAACAGTGAAAAACTTTTTTTTATTTATTTAATTAGGTAGTGCATTTTGATTCACTGTACACGATTACAGCACAACTTTTCATTTCTCTGGCTATACACAATGTGGCACACCCTATGTACAGTCTTACATGTACCTAGGGTAATGATGTCCACCTCATGAGTGGAAACCTTTTTAAAGTTTTGTTTAAAATAAGCAGTGCTGTGCTAACAGGCAGAATGTGATTGGTTGGTTGGTCTGCTCTGATAGGATAGGAAGGAATACTAATACTTTATCATGGATATCACTTATAATATTCTGTGCATTATGATAATAAAAACAGATTATATATCTGTATCTATATATAGATATAGAGGTGTGTGTGTGTGTATGTGTATGTGTATACATATGGAGGGGCTGGGGATGGAATCCAGGGCCTCACACATGCTAGGCAAATGATCTACCACTGAGCTACATCTCCAGTCCTTTTTATTTTATTTTGACATAGGATTTTCCTAAATTTCTCAGGCTGGCCTTGAACTTGTGATCCTCCTACCCCAGCCTCCCCCATAGCTGGGAAGCTATAGGCATGCACCACTGAATACGGTAAATAGCTTTAATTTAAAATAAGGCAAATGTAGCTACTTCACTCAGAATCTTACTGCTCTTTCTAAAGATTAAAAAACATTGCAGATAATCCCAGTGATTTGGGAGGCTGAGGCAGAAGGACCTTGAGTTCAAGTCAACCTCAGCAATTTAGCGAGGCTCTAAGCAGCGTAGTGAGACCCTGTCTCAAGATAAAAAATAAAAAAGGCTGAGAATGTGGAATATGGCTCTGTAGTTAAGCACCCCAGGATTCAATCTCCAGTACACGCCCCCACTCCAAAAAAAAAAAAAAAAAAAAAAAAAACAGAGAGAGAGAAAGAAAAAAAAAACATTACAGGTACCTATGTGGCCAATGCACTTCAAAGTCTCTGGCAACTTTGGTTCTAATCTTTAGTGCTTCTCTTTGTCCTCATAGATCTCTTGGTGGTTCCTGAAATTGGGAATATGGAGAATGAATTTCTGCCATCCTCTAGGAGCTGAAATTGCTCTGTACGATTTCTGATCACAAGTAAAGGGGTCACAATAGGATTTTGGCTTGCTGATGTTTGTTCTCTCCTCCTTGGATTTTTCTTTTTCTCATTTTATGTCTAACTGTCCTTTCTTGCTGGCTTTTATTTTCATACCTAAAACAGTGGATTGTCAGAGAATAGACCAGACATAATGGGACATAGAGCACCCGGTGGCAAACATCCTGGTTCCTTTTTTCCTCATTGCCGGTCAAACTCAATTTTAAAGTTTCAATCACGTTTTGTTTTTGTGGGGTCATCAAAAGGAAGAGTCAGTAAAAAGAACACATGGAACCATGAGTAAGCAAGGACACTACCATGGAAATAATGAAACGGAGCCCATAAAAGTTGTATTAGTCATTCATCTCTAGCCTGCCGTCTTCTCCTTCACCATGTCTATGCCTGTGGAGTATTTACAGTGAGATTAGAAATCTTAGCAGCTTGCTTGTTTTGATGTAAGCTTAGGTTTCCTCACTGCAGTAGGTAACTGTTGCCTTTCTAAATCCAGAGTTCTGCCAATACTTGTGTTGCTACAGCTGCAGGTTGGAAGGGGGAGGGGGGAGGGTGACTGATGACTCCACCCAAATGCCAAATGCCTTCCTTGTGTGGACTCTTGGGCCTCTTGTGCTTTGTTTGCTTCTCTACCCATTCTCACTGCTAGAGAGCCCTTGGTCATTGGTAGTGTGCCCTTGTCTTCCCACAGGATTTCACTGAGCTTAAGTATGTGTGGGCCTTCTCAGGTGGGTGTGGATAGTGGCCTGAAGCTTGTGCACGGGTTGCCAAGAGGTGGCACACCCTCTTTCCTCGTTCATGCCAAACTTGGGCTGTGTCATTTTTGACCGCATGTAAACAACTGTGATCCATAGCTAGAACAGAGACTGTCAAACTATTTCTGTAAAAGCCAGATAGTAAATACTTCAGGCTTTGCAGGCAGTGTACTTTCTGCCGCAGCTATTCAACTTGGCCACTGATACACAGAAGCAGTTATAGATTCCATGCAAACATACCAGTGCAGTGTGTTCAAATAAAACTTATGTATGGACCCAGATTTTAATTTCGTATAACTTTCACGTGTCACAAAGTAGTATATTCCTTTTAATTTTTCCCAATTATTTTAAAAGCCAAAAAAAAAAAAAGTTCTTAGCTTGTAAGCTTTGAAAAAACAAGAGGGTGGGCTGGATTTGGTTTGGGGGCTATCCTTTGCTGATCATGAACTAGCATATTATTTTTGCTATGGCACACTACAAATGTAGTGGTTTAAAGCAACCATTTACTTATTAGGCTTGCTGTTTGTTGGAGGATAGTCTGAGTGGGCTTAGCTGGTTGACAAGGTTCATCTGTGCATCTATGATTAGTTGTTGGGCACTCAATTTTTTGCACTTCTGGGGGTTGGTTGGTTATTGGCTGGGGCAACAGAGGTGACTGGGCCAGTCTGTTATCATCCAGCAGGCTAGCCGGTGCTGTCCTCATGGTCATTCGAAGGTGCCAAAGAGGCAAACCTCAATGTAGGAGCAGTTTTCTAGGTTCCACTACTATTTTGTTGCAGTTTGTTTCTTTAGTAGAAACAAGTCACATGGCCAACTTCAGAGGACAGGAAATGACTAAGGGCATTGACACAAGTAGGTGTGAACCATTAGAGTTCTATTACTGCCACATCTTACCACAGAAGACCTCTGGCCCTAATGATTTATATCCTTTCTACCTGCAAAATATACTTCCTCCCTTCCAACCCTCCTAAATATCATCCAGCCACAGCATCATGCTCAAGGTTCAGTATCTCTTGTTCAAACTTATATCTAGAAATGACTTTTGGATATAGGGCCTCTTGATCTAGTTGTGTTAAGAAGACAATTACAACAGAAACTACCATTTAAATGGGGAAGAATGGGAAGAATGGGAGATACATAACATTCACTTGTTTATAGAAATTCTGAAATCCAGCCAGGCAGATGTTTCCAGAAGCTTAGATTTTAAGGTGAGGAAATTTTCCTTTATTGGGATGAGATTCTGCCACCTGGGAGTGTTTTTCCAGTCCCTTGTTTTCTACTATTCTCTGGGTTTGTCTTAGTTCTCAATTCTGCCCTCGGAGAAATGGTCTGTGAATGCCACTAAATGTCTTCTTCAGCCTCCATTCCTGTAGAAAGTTAGAGGCCCACAGACCTCTTTGTGATGTGAACATTTCAGTCCAAGATGGTGATGCTTTATTTCCATACTATTGATTTCAACATTTCAAGAGCTTCCTATGAAGCTCATCTAGATGCTAAAAGCCACATCCACATTTTTTTTTTTTTTTTTGATTGGGGATTGAACCCAGGGGCACTTTATCACTGAGCTACATCCCAGTCCTTTTTACTTTTTTATTTTGAGACAGTGTCTTGCTAAATCTGGCCTCAAACTTACCATCTCCTGCCTCATCCTCCTGAGTTCCTGGGATTACCAGCTTGTACCACTGCCCCTGGCCACAGCCACAGTTCTTATTGATAAGGTCTACTTTGCTTTGATGCGTCAGTCTCCTAGAAAAAAACAAGCTTACATTTCTTAAACGTCATTTTTATCTGGGAACGACTATTATGTATTACCTTAAAACTTTTAGAGTTCTTAAAGGAGTTTGCAGTGACACTATGATTTGATCTTGACCCTGATGCCATTTCTTAATGTTACAATTTTTTACTGACTAGGGAGTTTGGCTGTAGGAACAATGTGTGTGTGTGTGTTTTAAATATTGTTTTAGTGTAGATTGACACAATACCTTCATTTTATTTATTTTTTATGTGGTGCTGAGGATCAAACGCAGCACCTCATGCATGCTAGGCAGGCAGGCGCTGTACATCTGAGCCACAATCCCAGCCCAGGAACAATGTATTTTTTTCCAGTGTCTTCTGACCCTCATTGTTCTTCAACCGCCTAACTCAGGTCACTTACTACTTTTGCTGCCTCTGCAAACAATTTGCTCATCTTTTTTTTTTCCTTCATGTTTTTTTCCTAGTGTCCACCAGTCACCTCATTCCAAAGTCAAAATGCCATATTTTTGGTTTTAACTACAGAATCACTCCATTTCTGGGTAGCAACTTCTCTTATTAGTTTTCTATTGTTGAAATATAAGGCATCCTCCAACTCAGTTTAAAACTATCATTTGTGTATGTGGGTTGGAAAATTGGGACTGGGCTCTGCAGAGTGGAACTTCCACTAGCCTTGGTTGGGCTGGTTCATGTATCTGTGGCCTTTAACACTTGGTGGAAAGACTGTGTCTCAGGATTTGGCTGGCCGTTAAAAGGGGCAACAAGGAACCTGGCACAGTATCTTCAGTTGTCAAGCTGACTAGCCAGGGGTGACTCCCACAGTGGAGATGGCCAGGGTTCCAAACAACCAGAGAGGGCAAGCCCCAACATACAAATACTTTTGAAGTCTCTTTCTGTAGCATTTTCTAGTGTTATAAGCAAGTAACAAGTCATATGGCTAAATCCAGATAAGCATCAGTGTGGGAGGGGAATTATCCAGTGAAGGGAGGCCATGGGTTTGGAGAGGTGTGAACAAAGTTGGAGCCATTAATACAACAATCTACTGGGTTTACATTAAATAGAGCAGACTATAATCCGACACATAGAAAGCCTGCCAAGTTTCCAGAGTTGGACCAACAAAAGGGCTGCCAGCTTTCTTAAAAAAAAAAAAAAAAAAAAGCACTAAGTTTGCTCAAATTGCAAATTTAGAGTGATTGGTTATATAACTGCCTGATATAAACATGGGACATCCAAATTGTGACTTGAAATTTGGTAGATGGAATTTATTGGATTATCAGGATGACATAGATTTTTGCATGTGCTTTTTGAAGACTGAGCTGTTAAAAAAAAGCAAGGGAATGGAAAGAAAAATATTTCTGAGGTCAGGCAGACAGAGTGAAAAATAGAAAAATGAATAATAAAATAATATTTAACGTGTGTAGGGTGTTGTTAATGTAATGGACACTAGTAGCTTCTCATGAACTGTGTAATTTATCTCCCTTAAAAATTAAAAAAGTTGGACTTCTCAAAAAAATTAAAAAGAGAACTACTTTGTAAAAATGAAAGAAAATTTAAAAAGTTACCGGTTGTGGTGATGCACTCCTGTAATTCCAGAAGTTCAGGAGTCTAAGGCAGGAGGATTTCAAGTTCAAAGCCAGCCTTGGCAACTTAGCAAGACCCTGTCTCTAAATAAAATACAAAAAAAAAGGCTTGGAGATGCATCTCAGTGGTTAAATGCCCCTGGATTCAATACCTGGTACAAAAAAATTTGAAAAATTTAAAAAGTTATTATTAATTAAAAATTAAAATAATTAAGAATTTTTGTCTAGATCTAGGAAACATAGTATCTGCCTAGTATAATGTGAAATGTTTTTTTTTAATTTTTTTTTTTTAGTTATAGGTGGTCACAATAACTTTATTTTGTTTATATTTTTCCTAAGTGTGCTGAGGATCAAACCCAGTGCTTCACGCGTGCTAGGTGAGTGCTCTACCACTGAGCCATAACCCCAGCCTGTGAAACTTTTTATACTGTAGTATGTCTAAGGATTAGGGGGATTGCTTATCAAGCATTACTGGTTAGAGGTTGGGGTTTAGTAGAAAAGTATTTTGGGATCTACTAGTCATTTGTCCAGTTTATACCTGTGCACACAAGGCTGTTTGGGGAAGTTTTCATCTTTATAATGATGATGGATCACACTGAAGCTCACCTCCTTCCCTATTAGGTAAAACACCCTGCTACCATAATTAGCTCTTGCGAAGGGAGAGCATATTCTGATTCCCTTTGCATGTTTCTCACCCATCCTTTATTAATCCAAAATGCAAAAGAAGAAAATGAGTGAGATTTTTTTCCTAGAAAAAAATACTTGCTTCTCATAATTAAGGCAACTTATAAGGATTCATAGGAAAGTTAGCCAAGAAATGACAATAGCTTTGCAGAGAAGAGTGAAGAACCAGGATTAGTGAAGGTGGTTTTCTTTGGAAACCAAGTCAAGAGTGAGGATGAAAAATGAAACATACCCAGGAATGTGTTAATGACTTCTCCCTAAATGTACAGGAAATAATAATGTTAAAATTTTCTGAAATACACAATGAGAGTTGGGAATGATAAAAGGATAGGTGGGGGTGAAAGAAGTTTGGGAAGACATAAAATGATAAATCAAATATTATTTTTATATTGAAATTCCTTGTTTTGAAAGAAGTAATGTCTTCCATGAGAGGAAATTTTTTTTTTAAATAAGTTGAAGCTGAGCTATAAATGAGAAAAACACATTTGAAAAATGTCTCGGAATTCAAGTTTGTCACTTTCAGAAATACTCTGTAACCATGGCAAAAGTAGATGAAAAATGTTGGCAGTTAGAATGTACCATAATTTAAACTTATAGACATATATTCTAGGCCAAATTGGAAATTCTTGAATCTTTGCAGAAAAGCAAGCACACATGAAAATATTTAGTACTGACAATATAGTTCAATGTTGAAGAAAAGGTAACAAATCCACTAAGTTACAGGATGCTTGATTTTTCAACCTTGACTTCTTCAAGAATCTTTGTTTCTGTGTCATGATTTGCAGAAATTATTATTTTTCATCTTGAAAATTTTGAAACTTATATAAAATAGTAATAGAACATGTTATAAAACAATGAGCATCTATATTCATTTCAACTAGGTTTTCCATTGCCAATGTTTTCTCACAGTTGCTTTATCTCTCTATGAGCTGTCCACATTATCCACCCATCTACCAACATACCTATCCCTGTATATGTATATACCTTCACCTGTACATTTAGGTAGAGTTCTCTAGAGGAATAGAACCAATAAAATTCATATATAATTATAAGAGGGGATTTATTAGATTGGCATACACAATCAGAGGCTGAATTGTCCCACAGTAGCCATCTGCAGACTGGTGAGCTGGGGAAAACCACTAGCTGCTCAGTCCAAGAAGCTGGAGGCCTCAGAGAAAAAGGACCAGCCAGGGCTAGAGTGGTGGCTCAGAGGTAGAGTGCACATGTGAGGCCCTGGGTTCAATTCTCAGCACCACATACAAATAAATAAATTAAATAAAGGTCCATCAATGACTAAAAAATATTAAAAAAAAAAAAAAACCAGAAAAAAAGAAAAAGGACCAGCCTGAGGCTGAAGTCCTGGAAGGTCCCTAGAGGGTCATGGATGTGAGTCCCTGTTCTTAGCCTGAAGAACCTGGAGTCTGATGTTCACAGGCCGTGGCCACAGCAAAAGCACAACTGCTCAATAAGAATTTAGTTTGTGTGCGTGTGCCTGCGCTTGCTTACCTCCTCTTCTGCTTTTTTGTTCCATGCAGGATCCCAGCCTTTGGGATGGTGCTGCCCACATTCAGCATGTGTCTTCCCTCCTTGGTTGGCACACCCACATGCCAATCATCTCTGGAAACACTCTCAAAGACATCCAGAGACGTTTACTTTACCCATTTTCTAGGCATCTCTCAATCCAGTCAAGCTGACAACCAAGGTTAACCATCACAATTTCTAAATATCTAAACCATCACAATTTCTAAATATCTGAACAGACACTTCTCAGAGGAGAATATACAATCAATCAACAAGTACATGAAAAAATGCTCACCATCTCTAGCAGTTAGAGAAATGCAAATCAAAACCACCCTAAGATACCAACTCACTCCAGTAAGATTGGCAGCCACTATGAAGTCAAACAACAACAAGTGCTGGCGAGGATGTGGAGAAAAGGGTACACTTGTACATTGCTGGTGGGACTGCAAATTGGTGCGGCCAATTTGGAAAGCAATTTGGAGATTCCTGGGAAAGATGGGAATGGAACCACCATTTGACCCTGCTATTGCCCTTCTCGGACTATTCCCTGAAGACCTTAAAAGAGCATGCTACAGGGATACTGCCACATCGATGTTCATAGCAGCACAATTCACAATAGCTAGACTGTGGAACCAACCCAGATGCCCTTCAATAGATGAATGGATAAAAAAAAAGTGGCATCTATACACAATGGAGTACTATGCAGCACTAAAAAACGACAAAATCATAGAATTTGCAGGGAAATGGATGGCACTAGAGCAGATTATGCTTAGTGAAGCTAGCCAATCCCTAAAAAACAAATACCAAATGTCTTCTTTGATATAATGAGAGCAACTATGAACAGAGCAGGGAGGAAGAGCAGGAAGAAAAGATTAACATTAAACAGAGACATGAGATGGGAGGGAAAAGGAGAGAAAAGGGAAATTGCATGGAAATGAAGGGAGACCCTCATTGCTATACAAAATTACATATAAGAGGTTGTGAGGGGAATGGGAAAATAAACAAGGAGAGAAATGAATTACAGAAGATGGGGTAGAGAGAGAAGATGGGAGGGGAGGGGAGGGGGGATAGTAGGGGATAGGAAAGGTAGCAGAATACAACAATTACTAATAGGGCATTATGTAAAATTGTGGATGTGTAACCGACGTGATTCTGCAATCTGCATTTGGGGTAAAATTGGGGGTTCATAACCCACTTCAATCTAATGTATGAAATATGATATGTCAAGAGCTTAAAATATATATAGTGTATATACTCTGACAGTTTCATGCATAACAGCTTAATCATGAAATGTGGAATTTTAACATTACTACAATGCAAGTTACCTAATGTATGGTTCATATTCAAAATTTTCCAGTTATTCCAATAATGTCCTTTAGAGAAAAACAAGAAAACTGCCCAGGCATCAATCCAGAATTACATATTGTTTTTAATGTTCTGTCTCTAAAGTCTTTAATCTGGAAAGTTCTTCAATCTTTCTGTTTTCCATGATTTTTTGAAAAGAACAGACCATTTGTTTCATGTATCAGCCCTTAAATTTGTGTTTGATTTTTTCCTCATGATTAGATTTAGGTTGTTCCTTTTTGTCAGGAGTGCTATCTTTGTGGTGAGGTAAATCCTTTTCAGTGTATCATGTCAAGTGGCGCACAATGCCAGTTGATCCTGTTTTGTGTGTGTGTTTGTGTGTGTGTGTGTGTGTGTGTGTGTGTGTATGGGGGGCATACTGGGGATTGGACTCAGGGGCACTTGACCACTGAGCCTCACACCTAGCCCTATTTTGTATTTTATTTGTAGACAGGGTCTCCCTGAGTTGCTTAGTGCCACACCATTGCTGAGGCTGGCTTTGAACTTGTGATCCTCCTGCTTCAGCCTCTCGAGCAACTGGGATTACAGGCATACACCACCGCACCCGGCTTTACTACTTTCTTGAGGAGGTGACTGCTATTGTCTTTGCTTAAAAGGTAGCATTTCCTTTGTTAATTCTATGTAATAGATGAGATCCTGTTCCCAACCGAATTTAGCCAAGCAGTTATTGCACTTATTGATAATTATTGCCTAAATTGTTTATAACTATTAGCTGCCAAATGTTGAATTTTAGAAATTTTGGTCAGGCAGAAATTGTAACCAGTGAATTATTTTAAAAAGTGTATAATAGTTTATCAGGGAGATTTGATACATCTACAGATAACAAAAAAGGCAAAATATTATTTCAGGTGATTAATCTGGAGAGATCAAAGAAAGAATACACTCACTGAAGAACAAAGCTCTTGCAACAAATAATCTGACTTTTTCATCAAGCAGCAGGATGGTAATAAGTCTATGAAGTGAAATGTGTGCATCAACCATTCCTCCTGCATAATGTTAAACTGCTTTGCATTTATACACAATCATGCACTGTAATAATCAGGAAAATGTTTGGACTGTACAAGAAGAAAAGAGCTTAGTACCGAGTACAATAGAAGAGAAAAAAGAAAACAAGGGTTCCATCTAAGGAATTTAAGATTAGTAAATGTTTTTGTAAAATTTCTAAAGCAAATGATAAATTATAGTACTAATATTACTAGTTTTTCTTTCCCCATTTCTGGCTAATTTTATTAATAAACTATAGCTTAAGATGATTCTCAGTTGCATCTAGTGAATTTAAAAAGGAACAACCCTGCAATAAAGTATCTATCATGTCTTGCTGAATAAAATGTGTATTTTGTGCAATCTGAGATTGAAGGCTTTCTAAGCCTCTTGGAGTTTTAAATCAGACAACCCCCCACTTCTTGCAGACACTTGCTTATTTGTCACTTTGAATTTGATTTATCTCAAGCAGGAGCTAAAACTGTATTAGAATCTTCTGTTAAGCATGTAAAACTGCATATATAGAGAGGCAGGAAGTTAAACATCTCTAATGAAAGACAGCTGTGTTCTCATTGGAAACAAAAATAGGGTAGAGAGAGATTTGTTTCTGTGAAGAATGATATGAAAAGTATGAGAACCAGGTGTCTTCTTTTTCCTGTACAATATGGTGGTGATATAGAAGGCAATGAAAATATTTTTAATGATTTTTTAAAGACCACGTAAAGCAACCAGTGAATCTATGTGTTCAGTTATGATCAATTTAGTGATGGGTTGAAAAGTCAGTGAATTAACTAGTGCTGTCCGCTTTATTCATTACTTCATTATGTTACATTTTTTTCCCCTTTATGTTTGCCTGTACCTGAGAACAACTCAGCATATAAAGCTATCCAAAATGGATGATTTATAATAATAATAATGGTTGCTGTATAATTTTTTAGATTTTTTTGTGGCCTCCTGATATTTTTGGTTTGCTCCTCAAGAGTAAATTTCTCATTTAAAAAGTTTTGTTGAGAATTTGAAGGTGTTATGATTAGGGATTTTTAAAATTTGTTCTTCTTGGATATACATGACAGATGGATTTTGACATATTATACATACATTGAGTACAACTTCCCATTCTTCTGCTTGCACAGATGTGGAGTTACACTGATTGTGTATTCATATATGAACATAGGAAAGTTATGTCCAATTAATTCTATTATCTTTCCTATTTCCATTACCTCTCCCTTCCGTTCATCCCCCTTTGTGTAATCCAGTGGAATTTTATTCCCCCCACCTTGTTGTGGATTTTTTTAGCTTTGAAAATATGTAACCAAAGGGAATTGCCCATTTACACTAAAGAAATGTAAAATATTGAATTACATATTTTGTAAATTTTTGTTCATGTTTATTCAGCACTGTATGTGAAAGGAAACAGAATATCTGATAATATCACATTAAGAAATGTAAGCCTTAATTAAGGCTGCATTATTTGACTAGAGCTTAGTCTTTGGAATTCTGTTGGGTTTATCTGATTATGGTGATGCATTGAAATTCTAGGATTCAATCACTCATTTATTCATCTGGAACATATATTAAATGAGACCTACATGTGTTAGGTGTTTAATAAATGTTCATTATATTTTATTTATACACACATACCCATGCTGCTAACATGGAAATCCTCACAGACTAAGAAATTTAAATTGTTTCCATGTTCAGTATAGTTTCATGCATTTCATAAATATTTGAAGATATTCTGAGCCTTGCACTGTGCCAGACTCCAGCAATAAATCTGTGGATAAGAGAGGTGGATTCTCAGTTTCCAAGAAGCTTGCCTGCTTGTTTATTTATTTGTTTATTTATTTGAAGCAGAGACAGAAAATAAATAAGAAGAGGCCAACAAAATGATTACATATTCACACACCTGTAATCCCAACAGCTCGGGAGGCTGAGGCAGGAGAATTGCAAATTCAAAGCAAGCCTCAGAAAAAGCCAGATGCTCAGAAATTCAGTGAAACCCCATCTGTACATAAAATACAAAATAGGGCTGGGGATGTGGCTCAGTGGTCTAGTGGCCCTGAGTTCAATCCCTGATACCAAAAAAGAAAAAAAAAAATGCATATTCTGACAAGTACCATGAAGGAAAAGTGCCCAGAGTGATTGGTCTTAGAGTGTGTGTGTGCCTGTGTGGTGTATCTGTGTATCTGTTTTCTGTGTGGAGCTGAAGAGGGTGTGTATTTGTGTGTGGATGTTGTAAATTGGGTGAACAGGAAGTTGGTGGTCTCTCTAGGAGAGCATGCTCCTGACCTGAGGAAAGAGAAGAAGCCACATAAAAAGGCATGGAACATGGGTCCAGAAACAGTCCTCCGGGTTGAATATGACTCATTACTTTACATTTTAAAAAACCAAATACTCATCTAGTCCTCCTGAAGCACCCAAAGCTTAAATTATTTGGCAAAGTTACAGCAGCCTGGATCAGAATCAGGGATGGCTGCTACTCTTTAAAGAGAGTAGATAAAATATGTAGAGAAATATAAGCTGAAAAAAATCATGTGGATGTTGAGGGAAAGGAATTGGAGGCTTAGAAAAACAGATCTCTTCCACCTTTCCATTTTCCATTTCATCTAAACTCAGTGAAGAGTTTAAAATTGAATATAGGTAAGTTGACTAAAGAACTGTAATTCTGAGTCATCAACAGCATATTTGAAAGGAACAACACAGCCAATGCTGGCAGCTCCTATTTTCCAGATTAGAAATTAATTGCTATGTTGTCAGTATGAAATGCTGTGTTTTATTATTGAAAAGGCAGCTCTATTAGCTTCTTTGGGCCCAAGGGTCCATTTATTTAATTACTTCTTCCAGGACACTAAATGGATCCCTAGTGACCAGGCCAAATTATTACACCTTAGAAGGTGAGCAAGGCATTCAATTTGATGGATAGTAGATTTTATGTACTTTTCTTTCATTATGTACTTATTTATTTTTAAACAAAGTTCTTGTATAAAGAAATAGGGAAATCCACTTTCTTTTCATCTCTGCTGCTTTTGAAAATTTTAATAAAATTATAATAGGAGGAATAAAAGACTTGTTTTATATTTTTATTTTAGAGCTCAAAATTGAATAGATTTTTTTTCCTGTGCTGGGGATCAAACCCTGGGTCTTACACATACTTGGCAAGCGTTTCACCACTGAAATACATCCCCAGTTCTTAATAGACATGTTAAAGGAGAAGATTTAAAATCAGAGAAGGATAAATAAGTCAAAATAATTTTTACTATGTTGGAAGAATAGAGTGATTTTGATCATTATAAGAATGTAAAAATATAAGAATTGTTTTGTAAAAATGATTTGCCTTAATGTTAACAAAGTTAATACTAAAATCTCAATGGAGTCAATAGCAAGAAAGGAAAAAATAAAAGTTAAGGAATCTAATCACATAAATAAAGGTCATGGGTAAATATCAAATTAGGAAAAATTTGGACTGGGGATGTAGCTCAGCGGTAGAGAACTTCTTTAGCATGTGTGAGGCCCTGGATTCAATCTCCAGTACTAAAAAAAAGAAAAAAAAATTAGGAAAAATTATTTATCTTACAGGTACTTTATTGTACTAGCAGATAGCCTTTTGACTTTTTTTTTTAAACATTCTTATGAGTATGCTTGATTTTTAAGCTTTGCTAACCCACCATTGAACAGTTCTTACTGATGGATTATGAATTATATCCTCTAATTTTCAGTTCTTAATTTAGCATTCTGTAAGTAGTAACAATCCTAATCCTTTATAATAAGCTTTTGTTGCTACTCATTTTAGTTGCTTCAGATAAAAATATGCAGTGTTTTATAGCATCTTTTCTTCAGAGAAATGAAAGCCTTTTCTGACAGTATCAATTTTCAGACCTTTCCTGTAAAGCGGTAGGGAGGTATTCACCATTTTTTTCTATTGGGGGAAAATGATAAACAGGTAAATCTTGAGAACCAAGCTCTTTAAAGTTAATTCATAGACTAATAGGGATAAGTGAGAACAAAAATTCTAAGTTTTCACTCTTGGGATCCACTATTTTACCTTCTAGAATTTGCCTTGTTGATATTAATTATATAGCAAATTGACATAACTTGTACTTCTTAAATACAACAATTTAGGTGGCATCTAAATTCTATTTGATTTTTTTTCTCTAGTGCTCCTTCCCAATGGTGGAATAAAAGTGATGGATAATATTGCTTATGATTGATCCCTGATTTTGGAAATAGATCTGGTGGAAAGCTTAAACCTAAAACTTCTTAAGAGTATGATCTTGGTACTTACTCTGCTTAACCTGCAAACAAAAAGACAATATATATCCATGTCATATAATGCCTATGTCACAAATATTTTTAAGGAAATAAAACCAAATATTAGCTGTAATGTTCCTATGGTTTGTCTAGCACATTGGAAATGCTCAGTAAAGATCAATTCATATTATACTCAGTAGACAATTTATTGTTACTCTCTTATGGACCATTCAGCAATAGGATTTAAACTTCAGCTTAAATTGTTTAAATATGTACTTTGCTATTGTTTTTGGACTTACATAAAAATAAAATTATTGGCTAGCCCTCCCCCTGCTTTTAAAACAATAGGGCAATATGTTAAATTACATATATATATATATATATATATATATATATATATATATTCAATTTTTATTCTTTTTTTAAAACTTCTTTTAGTTGAAGATGGGCACAATACCTTTATTCTTATTTTGTTTTTATTTTTATGTGGTGCCGGGGATTGAACCTAGCACCTCATGCATGCTAGGCAAGTGCTCTACCACAGAGCCACAACCCTGGCCCCTCAATTTTTTTATTCTTTCAGTTTTTAATTAGTGGAGATTCGTGAGGTTTCACCTTTGTAGAAAAAAGTTTTGTGCTTTTATTAGTATATTCAAAGAATCTAAGTTTTGTAGTTGAAAATCTCTTTTATTTTCTATCTTGGCACAATAAACATTTTAACTACCCAGTATTGGTATAACATCCAGATATTAGAACATTATGTATTATAACTTGCTGCTTGGTAGGTCTCAAGTTAAAAACCAAATTTCGGCCCAGCTGGTGGCAATGCCTGTAATCCCAGCAACTCTGAGGCAGGAGATTGCTAATTCAAAGCCAGCCTCAGCAATGGTGAGGCGTTAAGCAACTCAGCAAGATCCTGTCTCTAAAGAAAGCATAAAATAGGGCTGGGATGTGGCTCAGTGGTTGAGTGCCCCAGAGTTCAATCCCTGGTACAAAAAAAAAAAAAAAAAAAAAAAAAAAAATTATGATTCAAGTGAAATGGTCTTTAACACTTATAGTTTTAAATATTGGAGTCAAGCAGAGAGCCTTAAGCTAAGTGACTAAAATTGATGTGTCATTGTGAAAAGTCATATTGGAGGATTTTTTAAATGTTGGGAGGAAAGTACATTCCAGTACTGGAAAAGATATTAATGTTTTGCTTGTAATAATATAGTAATAAAAAACTGGACTAATTCACATTCTGCTGTCATTGAAACAAACTACATATTTGTTGAGTTGGTTTATTATCATGTTTTTTTGTAATTGAATTCCCTTATTTTATGGATACTAGTCTTTACTATCCTGTGTAAATCATTATCTGGGCTTCAGGAAGACACTTCAGTGGTTTGTATCTTTCAAATACATCTTGTTTGTTTTGTAACATAACTTATTTTTGGTGGTTCCTGTGTGGGGTATGGGCAGCAACTGTCAGGAGACTTGTTCTCTTTGGAGATGTGATATTGAAGTGAGATCTGAAAATTGAGAATTTAATGAGCTCAGGAGGGAGGAAAAGAGCAATGCAGGCTGAGAGAATAGAATGTGCAATGACCTGAGGCAGGAAAACTTGGCACATTCAAGGATATGGATGAACATCAGGAGTGTTGGAGTCCTTGATCAGGCCAAGTCATGAACCAGACTATTTCCTGGGCTCTGAAAAGCACAATTTGGCTCATGTGTGGTCCTGGTTGGCTCCAAAGTAAACAACTCTTCCTCTTCCAGTTTGCATAAGGCCCTGTTTCACAACATGGATCACAGGAATTTCTGCTCTTAAGGGATTTCTTAGACTAAGTGGCATATGTGCCTCAGCAGAATGACTTTGCCTTCCTAAAAAAACTTCCATCACTGCTACATTTTCTATTTAGATGAACAGGGATTTGAGGCAGAGAATGACAATTAAGTGACAGCACTATAAACAGGTCATCAATGCGGCTCTAGGCCTTCTTCCTTTTGCATAAAGATGAGAAGTCATCTCTCTTCAGGATAGCAGCTGAGCTTTAGAGTCAATTGACAAATTCAGTTTTTTTATTTCAGTCTTCTAAAATATTGCCAACCAACCCAGTCACAGTGTTGAACAGAGGCAGAAATGGTCTAGGGTCTGAGCATATGGGTGAAATCAAGTAGAAATTACCCATGTCCCAAACAGGAAGTTGAGATTCTATTACAGGACATTTATCTCCTTTACAATAAAGAAATGCAACTCCAACTCCAATTCAAGAAATTTACAGAAGTTAATCAGAGATTCTAGAATATGAGTCCCAGAAAAATCTTAAACAGAATAAAGTCTCATTTTATAGATAGGCAGTCCCAAGGAGATTAACTGACTCTTTTTTTTTTTTTTTTTGATACTGGGAATTGAATCCAGAGGAGGTTCCACAGAGGTACATCCCTAGTCAATTTTATTTTTTATTTTGAGACAGGGTCTTGCTGAAGGTGGCCTGAAACTTGCAATTCTCCTGCTTAAGCCTCGGGAGTTGCCAGGAATACAGGAGTGCACTACAGTACTCAGGCCCTTAACTGACTCCTCATCTATGAAAAGAGATTAAATAATTTGCCTGGGACCACACAGGTGGTCAGAGATGAGCTGATTCCAAAATCAAGTGTTCTAATTTCCAATTCAATGCCTTTTCTTCTCCAACTCCAAATAATCAAATTCTTTTTTTTTTTTTTTGCGGGGGTACCAAGGATTGAAATCAGGGGCACTCAACCACAGAGCCACATCTCCAGCCCTATTTTGTATTTTATTTAGAGACAGGGTCTCACTGAGTTGCTTAGCACCTCACTTTTACTGAAGCTGGCTTTGAACTTACGATCCTCCTGCTCAGCCTCCTAAGACACTGGGATTACAGGCGTGCGCCACCATGCCTGGCTTCAAATTCTTAAACAAACATTAAAAAAGGAAAAAGTTATTAGGCATAAACAAAGTGGTTGATAAGGTTGTATCTTGTCTAGGATACCTTCTTGATGTAAACACCAAAACACAACTTATAGACATCAATACCAATTTCCAAATTGTGAACACTGGCCACAACACATTAACATGAATATTTTCTGATAAAATAGAGCATTGTGTATATTTTGTGGTCATATCTATATCTTTTTTCCCTTTCCTCTTCCCCCACATCCTGTTCACATTATGTGCCTTTTGGGTCATTAATATTCTCTTTCCTTTCAGAGGGAATCAGATTCTGGCACTGTTTACCCTATGTTGAATCTTATCCTTTTTTTTTTTTTTTTAATTTGGATCTAGGCAGTTGGGCTCTTTGTCTCGTGAACTTAAGGAATAAAATCCATGGACACAGGATGAGAGCAAAGTAACAGGATTTATTAGAGTAATAAAAAGAAAGAAAGTAGAGCTCCGAAAGGGAGGGACCTGAAGAGAGGGGTGCCAATGAGGTCTGTTGTCTGCGGGTTTTAAAGGCATAGCTGATGTACCAGCACAGGTGATTGGTGGGTTAAGGAATGCCAATGTGGACCAACTGAGCTCTCTAAGCTCTGAGTTAAATAAGCCAATTGGAAGTGCATAATTTCAAAATAAGCTTTATTTACATGATTAAGAGGATATGTCTCACCTGGTGGTTTTTCTTTCTTAAATTTTTATTTGTTTTAGTTATACATGACAGTAGAATGCATTTATGCACTTTGATATATTGTACATAGATGGGATATAATTTCTCATTTTTCTGAGTGTACATGTTGCAGAATCATACTGGTCATGCAGTCACATATATACATACAGTAAAAATGTCTGTTTCATTCTACTATCTTTTGTATCACTATATCCCTTCCCCTCCCTTTCCATCACTTCCCTCTACCTAATCTAAGTTAATACTATTCTTCCCTAGTGCCCCCCCCCCAACTTTATTGTGAATTAGCATCCGCATATTAGAGAAAATATTTGGCCTTTGGTTTTGTGGGATTGGCTTATTTTGCCTAGCATGATATTCTCCATCTCTAACCATTTACTGGCAAATGCCATAATTTCACTCTTCTTTAAAGCTGAGTAATATTCTATTGAGTATATATACACCACATTTTTTTTATCCATTCATCTATTGAGGGACACTGAGTTCCATAGTCTAGCTATTGTGAATTGAGCTACTATAAACATTGGTGTGGCTGCGTCACTATAGTATGTTGATTGTAAGTCCTTTGGGTATAAATCAAGGAGTGGGATAGCTGGGTCAAATGGTCATTCCACTCCCAGTTTTCTGAGGAATCTCCATACTGCTTTCCATAGTGGTTGCACCAATTTGCAGTCCCACCAGGAATGTATGAGTCTATCTTTTCCCCACATCCTCGCCAACATTTATTGTTGCCTGTATTCTTGATGATTGCCATTCTGACTGGAGTTAGATGAAATCTTAGAGTAGTTTTGATTTGCATTTCTCTAATTGCTAGAGATGTTGGACACTTTTGCATATGTTTGTTGATCAGTTGTATTTTTTCTTCTGTGAAGTGTCTGTTCGGTTTCTTCGTCCATTTATTGATTGGGTTATTTGTTTCTTTTAGAAAGAGGGACCATTTCAGGGAAGGGTCTGCTTCTGATCTGCCATTGCTAGGGGGTAAAGGCAAGGGTGAGTAAGGAAGGGCTATTTGTGGTAGGAGCTGTGAGGAACAGAGACAAATATTCTGCCTCAGAAACAGTTATTGTGGTTAATGTTGGCAGGGAGCAGTGGGTCACAGGATGTTATTCAGACCCTCTGTCTCCTCTGAGGTTGCCATGATGTCCCCCTACCCTCCTGTCCATCTCCAAAGGCCCTTGTCCAATCAGCTTATGGGAGATCTCTCTTCCTGCCTTACCACTACAGAAGTCAGGGATGTTATGAACTCTCAAAATAAAACCCTACACCTGAAAATCCCACAGTCTACTAGAAAGAGAATTGGCCGAGTAGAAGTATGTTAGCGTAATGGATCATCATGTTTATATAAAGACAGTGATTTGATTATGTTCTTTGTCTACTGTTATCTTTAAAATTTAGGAAATTGACTAGCCATCAATTAAGTTTAGCAAACCAATAAATTTGAGATAAAGGACGGAAATTGAAATGAGACGTCTTTTATTTAGCAATCTATCGTCAGATTTATCCCCATTATGTGGTCATTGTGTGTGCAGTTTTAATGAAGAGAAGGAATCATTCATTTCCCAAATAGTCGTGGTGGGAAGATCTGCCTGTTTCTCCTCAAGTACGTGGAGGATGTGTCTTGGGCACACTAGGGTGGTTGAGGGGATTTGCTTCAAAGTGAGTGTCAATCCTAAATTTCTTCCTTCTCTTGTTTCTGTCCAGGGTAGAAAGACTATTTGAAAAAGTAAAACAAACACAGCAATAAAATGTTCACATATATGATATCAATTAATATTTCATAATATCACATGGCAAATTTACACTTTGGCTAAATGCAAATCTTTACACATCTCAGTGTCTTCAGCATATTTTATGCAAATAGTCGTTAAGAATAAAAATTCTAATTTCAAATGAAGAAAATTCATGACATGCATCTTGGGTTGTGGTTTAATCACTGTATACCCAGGAAGGTATCGACAGTTGTCCTGTGGAAGCTATTAAAGTTGCTGTCCAAGGTTAAATGAAATTGCAGTTTATCAGAACAGCATTGAGAAAATAAGGGAATCTGTTCATGGCTCTTGATTAATGCCAAGCGTGATCAACACAAGGGGGTTCATTAAGCTATACATCATGTGGGTAATTTAACATGTCATTGTGCCTGCTGTCTGCTTTGACTGTGCACAGGCCCGAGTTTCAAAGTTGTGTATCTGATGCTCCTGAGTTCTATACAGAAGATCCCTTTTACTTCTTTTGCTGTGCATTTTCTATTATGAATGTTCACCTTTTTGGGGGGGGAGGGACGCTTATCATACAAATTAAAATTTTGGGTCCAAAAATAAATCTTGAATTTATTTATCTTAAATCTTAGTGCATTCTCCTTACACTATGGATAGTAAAATTTGTTTGGAAATTCTTCCTCTTTTGAATTTCCCCTAAACATATATATCTCTTAAAGTCTGAAGTGAAACAGAAAAAAACTATTGAAATAATTAACTTAATCTATGTAGATCTTTCATATTATTTTTAGTTTACATATTATGGTTAAAATATAACAATTTATATTTTCAAGAATACCTTCTCATCACCCTTTCTTCAGTGTTTTTATTACTCTGCTTGAATAGGATCCATTTTTAAGGTTGATCAAGTTTGGGAAAATATTAACTGCAAAACTCTGACTTGAGGTAGATTATTAGTAATTTTATTATGTATTAGAATGCCATTTAAAAATAATTGTTATTGCAAAAATTTCCATGTCCTTTAGGAGAATATGCCAGACATGAAAAACGACATCATACTTTGTGTTTACATGTTTTAGAGACTTCGTTTTCCATGGTCTTATTTTTTTCTAGACATAATTAAGCCTTTATCTAGAACTATAAGAGCTATGATTTAAGCTTCTAGTTTTACTTAGGGGTTTTTCATTAGTTTGCCTTACAAAATTAAGCTTGATGATAATATTACAATTGAATGGAGTTTGACAACTTATTAAGGAAATAAAATATTTCCATGTGAGAGACTAAAGAGATGTGATTTATCATTCCACCTTATTTATTTATTTGTTATCTAATACATGGAATTCAATACAATCATGCTTTATCACTATCACTTAAAGTAGGCTCTCTCTCAGTCACAGAAGATTTATGAGATGCAATGAACTAGAGGACAAGATCTTAGCCATAATATCAGTGTCTTTGCAAGGGAAGACACGAAGAGGGAAATATGACTATGTTGCACATAATCTTAAAGTGAAATTTGGCTGCAGGAATCTAATGAGTAGGTTCCACATGGTGCTTCTTTCAGAATTCTGAGAGCACATGTCAAACAGGAATCTGGACAGAGCCCTAAAACCTCCTACAATGTCACAATATGACAATTGTATAATTTTCTAATGTTTGGATTTATATGTCTAAAGTCATATTAAATAGCAAACTTTGCTGGGCATGGTAGTACATGCCTGTAGTCCCAGTGATTTGGAAGGCTGAGATAGGAGGATGGCAAGTTTAAGGCCAGTATTGGCAACTTAAGGAGATCTTCAGCAACTTAGCTAGAACCTGTCTTAAAAAAAAAAAGTCTGGGGATGTAGCTCACTGGTAAAGCACCCCTGGTTTTAATCATCAATATAAATTTTAAAAAAACAAAAACTTTAAGAATTTGTTTAAAAATTATGAACACCCATATGATCCTGAAATGCTTTGAAGTCCCCCAAAATAATTATTCCAGAAAAATATTTCATAGGATTTAAATGCACATATAAGAGAAATTTTGTTCATCACTGATGTACGAAATATTGAGCTGTTTTCTAGGGAATGATAAACTTGCTGCCATCTACCATTCTCTGTAGGAGTTTGAAATGTCATTTAAAAGCCAGTAAGAGCTGGTGCTAGCTTTTAAAGCACACCTGAAAAATTGAATGCTATTTTAATATCTGTCTTTTTTAAAAAAAGTGTTGTGATTGTACTATCTACAATACCCTCAAAGTAAACTGTTGGATTATTTAAATTGAGTGTTTGAAAATTTTAATTAGGCCCAAGACAAAATTAGAATGGAATGTAGTGAATACCAAGTATTTTCAAAAGCAACACCATAAAAATTGTTCTCTTTCCTGGTATGTAAAATAGGGAAGATGTGTTTCATGTGTCATTTTTAGTCACAACTCCCAGCCATTTATTCAAACTATGTGATGGGTCTCCCCTGAAAAATACCATACTACAAAGGTCATTTATATAGTCAAGGTAGTCAAGGTCCTCTCCTTGAATGCTTTTTTTTTTAAGGGTACTATATTGTGTTCTGCAGCTATTAATTGCCAAGGGGTTATTTACAAGACAATAATTAATTATACCTCTGGGGAACTCAAGAGTCAACATGAATCAAAGCAGGCTTGGTGAGGATCATGGAAGTCTCACATAATTAAGCAGGGAACTGGAGACCAATTGTTTATAGAATGATTTTGCTGGGGCTAATTGACACTAATTATTTAATCTGATTTTCTTCTTCCTAGTTATTCTTCTACAGAGTCACTGCTTACTGCTAATGATGCACCGGGAACTGTCAAGGTGCTGTGTGCCTCCTCTCAGTGTGTTCAGCCTTCCCTACAAGAAACTGGTATTAATGTTGATAATTGATTTTTTTCCTAGCATGCTACAGAATGTTACAGAAAACAAATCACAGAAATGACCAATGGTAAAATTATGTATTAGGCAGTAACTTGTATTGGTGCTTACCACCTCCCATTTTCACTTAAAATGAGGTTTACTTCACTTAAAATGTATGCACAATGAACTAATAATTCCTACTTTATTTTTATGCATGAGATGAAGACAAGAGTATAATTGAAAAGAAAAAGGGCAAGTGGATGAAGCTGCCTAAATAAAATGAAATATCCCCATGGAGCAGAGAGCAAAACTTAGGGAACAAATCACATGGCAAACATGCTGCGCTTTAGGCCCAAGATCTGTTGTGATAGATGAAAACCTGGGAAATATGGCAGTCAGTTAAAAGCATGTTCCATGAATTATATTTGATGGTACCAAGTGTCTCCATAGTCTCTGCTTATGGATTGCCCCCTCCTCTCAATATATTGCTGTGACAGTATTCACCATAGTGATAATCAAAGATGGGTATTAATTGACTGATAAGGATTTTGATTAATGACTTTCTTAATTCTCCACCATATCCAAGATTCAGGTTCTAAGTAAACTTCTGGCTAAGAAATTAGGAAAAATGGATTCTCTGGCATGAAGAACAGTAGGTGGGCTTTATTTCTTTCTCTTTGCTTTGATTTGCTTTACTTTTCCCCTCCCTCCCTCCCTTTCTACCTTCCTCCCTTTCTACCTCCCTCCCTCCCTTTCTTTCTTTCATCCTGCCATCTACCTTGCCCTCTCTGTGAACACCTCACACCCCTCCCCAAAAACATCTTAAGCTAGTTTGTACTAGTCTCTTTTCTAAATCATTCTCTCCTCCCCCTTTATTTTCTTTCTCTGCCATTAAAGTGAAATGTTCTAGAATTTATCCCCCACACCCTCATTCTCACAGGGGCAGGTCATGGAGGTTGATTTTAAAGTGTTACTTCCCCATAACATTGTCACTTCTGGATTTTATCAACATTTTGCTTCTTGTAGAAATCTCTGAAGAAGTTAATGTAGTAGGGACTTAGACATTGCCATAGTGGGCTTTCCATCACTGTAAGGAAATATCTGAGATAATCTGCTTATAAAAAGAAAGGGTTTATTTTTGTTCACAGTTTTGGAGGTTTCAGACTGTGGTTGGTTAGTCCCATTGCATCTGGGCTCATGGTGAAGCAGCACATCATGGTGGAAATGTGTGTAAGAGCAAAACCACTCAGCTCTTGGCCAGGAAGGAAAAGAAATGAAGAACAGGAAGGGACCAGGTCTCAAAATACTTTATTTTTTTTGTTCTGATTAGTTATATGTGACAGTAGAATGCATTTTGACACATCATGCATAAATGGAGTATAACTTCTCATTCTTCTGTTTGCACATGATGTAGAATTACACAAATGGTATAATCATATTTGCACATAGGGTCATAATGTCTGATTCATTATTATCCTTCCTACTTCTATTCCCCCTTCCTTCCCTTCAGTCCCCTCTGTCTAATCCAAAGTACCCCTATCCTTCCTTAGCCACCCACCCCCTTATTGTGAATTAGCACCTGCAAATCAGAGAAAACATTTGGTTTTTGGTTCTTTGGGATTGGCTTATTTCACTTAGCATGATATTCTCCAGCTCCATTCATTTACCAGCAAATGCTATAATTTCATTCATCCTTAATGCTGAGTAATATTCCATTGTGCATATGTACCACATTTTATTCATTCATCTGATGAAGGGCACTTAGGTTGGTTCTATAGTTTAGCTATTGAACAGTGAACTGCTACAAACATTGATGCTGCTGCATCACTGTAGTATGCTGATTTTATGTCCTTTGACTTAAACCTAGGAGTGGAATAACTGGGTCAAATGCTGGTTCCATTCCAAGTTTTCTAAGGAATCTCCATACTGCTTTCCATAGTGGTTGCACCAATTTGCAGTCCCACCAGGAATGTAGGAGTCCTACCCTTTTCTTCACATCCTTGCCAACATTTATTGTTACTTGTGTTCTTGATGATTGCCATTCTGACTGGAAAAAGATGAAACCTTAGAGTAATTTTGATTTGCACTTCTCTAATTGCTAGAGATGTTGAACACTTTTGCATATATTTGTTGATCAATTGTATTTCTTATTCTGTGAAGTATCTGTTCAGTTTCTTAGCCCATCAAAATACCCTTTGAGGACATGTCCCAGTGACCCAAAGACCTGCCATTAGCCTTCACTTCTTAAAGTTTCCCCCACCTCACAATAGTGCAACATGGGGACCAAGCCTCCAACTCTTGGGCCTCTGAGGGACACTCTAAGTCATGGTAGACATGGAAAGAAAAATCTCAGGATCTTGTGACAAATGCATATGGCAGACTGGAGAGTTCATAATGGAAGGACAATTACCCATCCTGTGAAGTGAAGGATATTAGTTAAAGCATCCTATGAAGTTGGGGTGTCATCTCCTCTACTTGCACCAGAGAATTTAATAAGCATCACTTATATAGCTAAATCGGTCAGAGGTTAGGTGGTTTGCTTTTTAGAAGACACTGTGAGATGTATTAATTGCCCTGACTTTATGCCAGGCATTCTTCTAAAAGTTTTACATTCTTAACTAAATTAATCTTCCCAACAATTACATAAAGGTGAATTTTATGTATGTATGTATTTATCCCCATTTTACAGGTGAGGATGAGGCTTTGAGGTTAAATAACTTGACCAAGATCATATAAGTGTTAATACTGAAATTGAGACTCAAGCTCAGGTGGCCTGGCTTCAAAGCTGGATTCTCAACTGTGGTATCTTGAAGGGGACTCCTGAGATTTTTATCCCCAATGTCTTTGGTCAGTACCATTCGTTAATTCTGTCTTCTCATTTGAATCACTTGGATAGATTTTTAAAAGGTGACCATGAAAGGTAACTTCTGGGGGGTGGCACCCAGGCACAAGTTCCTTTTCAAAGGCTCCCCGTCAGATTCTAGTGTGCAACCAGGTAGATAACTCCCCCACAGTGGGAGTTACTGTCTATTTGCTTCTTCCTGGTGCCTATTGTGGATAGTTTCTAAAAATTCTAAAGGCATGCCAACAATCCTGCAGGATGCAGGTCCTCTGCTGACTCCGGGTCTCTATATTTGTGAATTGATCAAAATTTTTATAAAGATCATCTCAGTGCAGACCCAGATAGAGAGCTTCTGAGATATCTAGTCCAATTTTCCACTGGTGTAATTTTGCCAACCTGCTGACCCTGGGATCTGGGTTGTATTCACTTCTATATGCAATTGTTCTCCAGCATATTCCAGTCTTTTAATGCACACACATACTTTGCTAGTTCATGGAGAAACCTTAGGATGAGATGGTTAAAGACAAGTAAATTTAAGCCCTCATAGCTTGGTTTCTTTATTGGAAGTAACTTTTTCTTTTTTTGTGGTGCTGGGGATTGAACCCAGGGCCTTGTGCATATGAATGTAAATAACTTCAAGCGCGCTACCGCTTGAGCCACATTCCCAGCCCGACTGATGTGACTTTACTATATCTTTTGATGCACAATAACTTTTCCCTCCTTATTATGTTATGTATTTGTAGAAGAAATTAGGGGCCATTTCTCCCAAAGAATACTCCAGATTTTAGATTAAGCTGATTATATTCTCCTGTCATCTAACATGCTCTTGATTGACTATTTCACTGTATTGCATGTAAGAAGGGCCTTGATTGCATATGGATTTTGATGTTTTGCAAGCACACTTTTTAAGTATGTGTACTTCCTATGTAGCATAGTAGGAAGCACATAATGCAGGTTTTTAGTGGGTTAAGACTCGCCAGTTCCAGTGTTGTCATCCTGAATTCTCTATTATCAATTCCCCACCAACCTGTTACCTAAGGATGTGTAGCCATTGGATAGTTGGTGAGATCAGTTATTTCATTGGGGATTGCAAAATGGTGATATTTTACTTTAATTCCATCCCTTCTGTATTAATTAGCCAGATTTCTTCCCAGAATGAATAACTTTTACTTAACAACTACTTACTCCAAATCAGTTTCTACTGAAATCCCACTAAAAAGTCTGACTTTTTGCCTACTAATTTTGAACAAATAATTTTGATGTCCTAGTAACTTTTAAATTTTTATGTATTTGTTTATTTGCTATACTGGAGATTGAACCCATAACTCACACATGCTGGGAAAGCACTCTCCTACTGAGCTACATCCCCAGATCTTTTTATTTTTTATTTTGGGCCTTGCTAAGTTGCTGAGGCTGGCCTTGAATTTTCTATCCTCCTGCCTCAGGCTCCCTAGAAGCTGGGATTATAGCATGCATCACTGCAACCAGCTCCTAAAAGACATTTTTGAGAGTAATTTATATTAGTGTTTTCAAAAGAAGATGTATATGTGGTGGATATATAATTTAAGTTGAAAATCCATTTGCCTTATTTCCCTGTAAGAGAATTTAAGAAAACACCAATGTAAGAATAATCATTCACATTTTCTCCCTCTTAAGATTTTTATTCTTAGGGGAGGGGGGATAGTAGGGGATAGGAAAGGTAGCAGAATACAACAGTCACTAATATGGCATTATGTAAAAATGTGAATATGTAACAGATGTGATTCTGCAATCTGTATTTGGGGTGAAAATGGGAGTTCAAAACCCAATTTGAGTCAAATGTATGAAAGATGATATATCATGAGCTATGTAATGTTTTAAATAATCAATAAAAAAAGTAAAAAAAAAACAAAAGGTAAAAGTTATTGTGGTAAAAAAAGATTTTTATTCTTGATTTAAATATAATAAATGCTCATATTATAAAATATAGATTAGATATAAAGTGAAAAAAAGAATAAAATCTTTCTCTTTCTATACCACTGGGATAAACACTATTAATATTTTGATGCATTTCTTTCTGGGATTTTCCTAAGTATAAAATAAGAATTCATATAATTCAAGATATGATTGAAATTGTGCTGCATATAGTTTTTTTATATCTGGCTTTTTCTTCACTTGTCATTATGCTTAAGCATTTCAAAACCACATCATTAAAAATGTTTCTTAATGTTAATACTTTCATAGTGTTCCATCATACAGGAACTGCAAAATTTGTATGATCATTCTTCTGTTGTCTGTTAATTATGCTCTTTACAATGTTTAAAAGTATAAATCATTGTTCACATTGGGATAATTCCCTCAAACTTTATTCTCAGCACAGAAATTAGGAAGGACCAACTGACTCTGTTTTTTTGTCTGTTACCCTCACTCTCCTAAGGATGGTCAAGTCAATCAGGAAATGCAGGAGAAAAAACTTGCTGTAATTTCAGTCACGACACAGAGGCTGCCTGTCAAGAACAATTGACAGCAGTTAATAAGAGTATCCCTCAGCATGAGCAGATTCGAGTCCTGCCAGGTCCCAGAGGACTCAGCATGGAGTAATGCATGGACAATGGGCAGAAGATCAAGCTCTTGTCTCAGCTTGTGGGTCATCTACCTGTGTGACTCCACAATAGTAACATCCTGAGTCTACTGTTTCCTAGTGTAAAATATGAGGGAATTGTATTATATTTACTAAGATTCCTTCTAGTCTTTAAACCCTCTGCTTTTGTGCTAGGAAGTTTAGGGTGGCCCCATGGGTTCAAAGGACATCACCTAAAGATGTAACTGATTAGATTTCTGTTGCCAGCATGCCACTAAAACCGTGCTTTATTTGTTAATGAGAATAGCACAGTTTTACTTGTTTTTGGCTCAGTCTTTGCTGTTTTAGTTCACACAGTTTGTACTTGAAAAAGTACCAAGTTACCTGGAAGCTTTGTTCTGGGGCTATCTCTCATCTTCTGGCAAGTTCTTTCAGCTCTCTATATTGCACTCCTCAAGAAAAGTTCTAGAGATAATTATCCAAAAGCCTCAGCTCACTCATAACCTCCCATCTGCTCCACAGTCATGTGATGTCAGCTCTCTACTAATGCCCACTCATCAAACCTCTGTCATTCATCCTCTGATAAATGATATGCAATAGACAAAGACAGATCTACATCCAGAAGTTCAAAATGTCCTTTGAAGTGCAAGGTAGAGGAATGTAGTATTAACTTGCCATTGATCTTTGGCCTAAGCTAAAGGTCTACAGAGTGGCAATCATGGACAACCTATCATGTGGCTATGACCCTGGGGATCTGCCAATAAACTATCTTCTAAGAGCAAGAGCAGTACTTACAGGGCTATCTACACTCATTCTCAAGTAGAAAGAGATGGCTGCTGAAAGATCTCACAGCAAAGTTTGTAATACTGCGGTGTTTTCAAGTTTAAGCATACATCAGAACTGTCTGTTGAGATAGTTCACTAGGCCCCAGAGTTTCTGATTTAGTAGGTCTATGATTGACATTTCTCTCAAGTTCTCTGATGATGATGCTGGTCCAGAAATCACATATGGAGAATCACCGGCTTCCTGGGTTGGAAACAATCTTTACTGTAACCACATTCAACCTCCATTTGAATGGAAAGGTGTTCTGGCAAGTAGATGTAAAGCAACATTTGTCAAGAGAGCTGAAGGTTGGTGCCTTCAGAGATACTCTAGGGAGACTAATGCAGGGAGAGTTCAAGTGGAGGTAGAGAAAGTTGAGAAGCTAGAAAACTGTAACTAAAGGGGGTCCTTGAGGAATTTGGCTTTTGGGAGACGCAATAACTAAGCCAAAGGGGAAAAAACCAACAGGATAAGAGGCCAAACTGACAGTAGCAACAGCTTTTTACAGAATACCAACCCAAAGGTCAGTTGTACACTAACTTAGTCCAATGTCAGATCCTATCAATTTATACTTTTCTCAGCTAATAATCACCATCTACAGTTTTCTCTTAAAATATGAATAATAGTGATAGATTACTAATGGAGTAGGCTATTGTTGCATATTGGCTTTCAGTAAAATGTCTCTTTTTCTTTGCATTTTTTCAGATAAAATTTTCTTTCACGTTTAAATGATCTCTAGCTTAAAATACCTGCCACTTACAGAAGGAGTTCAATATACCACAGCACCCAGAAATATGGGTGGGAGCGATTCTGCTTTATAGCTATTGTCTCCTAGAGACACTCCCTCTTGTCCAAGTTTCAGCCAGATAATCAATGAAGAGCAAACCAGGATCAATTTTAATTGATTGCTCAGGGTTTTTAATAATTTGCATTCTTCCCTAATGCTTGACAGAATAACTACTAGAGTCTGATGCCCTGTAATTTTAACTCTCATTCTTAATGCATTTTACTGTACTGCTGCACTATTTCACCTACGAACAGCACATTGCCCTGATGGTGTGTCAGAGGAGATATGGGAACAGAAAAAGGGAGAATGTGACAAAATTGTGCCTATATTTGTACACACATACACACACACATACACACACACACACACTTTAGTTGCCATAATTTTGGCCATAATGTCTATCACTGGTAGTAAAATGTTATACAAGGAATAAAATTTTGGAAATATTAAATTAATGTACTTTTCCTCCTTAATTTATCTTCACAGACTTCTATGTTTAAATTTATGTCATGGGATTAATTGCAACATTAGGGATAGTCTTGAATATTAGGTTTGGATACCAGAGAACATTGGAAATCTCTGGCAAATGGGCAGACAATGGTGGTTGCTTGCCCAATGATGATTTCTACTTTCTGACTTTCAGAATCCAGAGTTGGGAGCATCCATTGTGCCCTGCCTTGTGAGTGTCTAAGTCATGCTAGCCCAAAATGACTAAAAAAATTCCCCAGAGTAACTATATAAATCAGTGGTTCTGCAATCTTGATGATATATTAAATGTATTTGAAGAGCCTAAAAATATACCGAAAACTAGCATTTATCCCTCTAAATTCTAACCTAATCAGTCTAGAGTGACACAGAGCATTGGTATTTGTAAAACCTCAACAACATGTATGGATGAGAATCATTGATGTAAATCTGTGAAGCCACCATATTTCAAAACAAATCGGACTATATTTGATCCCCAACAAACTTCTGTTATAAGACTATTTATAGACAATAGAAAGAATAATATGACTATTATGACAATGACATTGGGGAACCTCCAACAACATATCATCTTAAACTGAGACCAGTACTTACAAGGCTATCCACACTATATTAATAAAAGGACTTTCCCCCTGTACCTCTGAGACTAGGTATGAGTGAACATGTGGGCCATCCTAAATAATATCCTTTTTTTTTTCCTTCTTTTTTTTTTTTTTTGGTACTGAGGATCCAATCCAATGGTATTTAACAACTGAGCCACATCCTCAGCCATTTTTTATTTTCTATTTTGAGACAGGGCTGCTGAGGCTTGCCTCAAGCTTGTGATCCTCCTGCCTCAGCCTCCCAGATCAATAATATCCATTTTTGAGACCTGTTATAGATATTTTCCATGTACTCTCATTAAATTTCTAGAATATTACAGAAAAGTTGAGTTAGGAATCCTACTTTCTAGAGGACAAAATTGAGATTGGTAGGTACTAAGGTTTGAATTTGTCCCTCAAGTTTTATGTGTTGGAAACTTAATCCTTGAATTCATATGTAGATGGTATTTAGAATGGAAACTTTGGGATATAATTAGGATTAGATGAGATCATGAGGGTAGGGTCTCCATGATGGGATTAGTGGGGCCTGATAAGAAGAGGGAGACACACCAGAGTGTCTTACCATGTGATTGATACCTTCCACCCTGTTACAACTTAGCAATAAGGCCCTCACCAGATGCCCTTCCTTGACTTCAGGCTTCCCTACCTCCAGAACAGCCACAGATCTCTTTGTAAATCACCCTGTCTGTGTTATTCTACCATTGTCACACAAAACAGACCAAGACATCAGGGACATGCTGGAGTCACACCCAGATTTCTTGGGCTTCAGTAGAGTCTATAATCTTTCTACTGTATTGCGCAGCATTTCAAATACTGTCTCTTTTCATCCCCTTCCTAGTAGCAGATATCCTGTTTAAATAGGGCAAAGCCAAGTTATAATTGGGAACTTTTGACTCCTATTCTAATGCTCCAATTCCTAAATTTAAAACTCATTCTAGTCATGAGCCAGCCTTACTGGAGTACTTTTTGAAAAATCAGGACTCTGTCTCTTAGTTCAAGTTCTCAAACCCAAGTCTTTCAGCTCCCAGGAGCCCACCAATGCCTCTTATCCTAGGAGAATGATGGTGATTGCCATCAGCTTCTCCATGTCCATTTTAGAAGCTGGTTTGTCTTCTGGAAATGTTTGCCATGGCGCATCAGGAATCAAATTCATCAGTACACTGTGTTTCTATCCACTTTGGGATGCAAATGATCAGGGCTGGTTGTCCATATCTAGCAGGTTGATTGGATAAAAATTAGATTTTAGCCTTAATGAAATATTTCTTGGAATGAATTGTAACTGTTTGAGCGTCTAGCAAGAAGACCCATGACGTTCCACAGCCAATTGTGTTCAACGTTTGAATTCCTCTTTTACCACTAGTGGCCTAAATACCCTAACTCATTTGTTATCATTAGTATTTTGCTTAGCTGTCAACCAAATCTTCTTTGCCTCTAATTGTGGTATATTTCCTGGGGGGGAAAAATTCTAAAATCAATATTCACTGAGTTGATTTATTTTGTTTCTAATAATTCTCTTACTTTACTCATTTTTCAGTTCATTGAATCTAAGCTGTTGAATTCTATTAAGAAGGCCCATTTTCAAAATGACCAAAGTACTTGTGAAAAATATGACTGTTAACTTTCTGGATAATATAGTACCTCAATTCACGTTGGTTTGCACTCACTGAACACACCACATTTTTATTGTGTAAATATGACAGAGGGATATCGATCTCTTCCCTTAAGTGCTTAATCAAACTCTATTAATACTGCTGATCATAAACTACCTATCAGAAAGGTATGACTGAAATGTTTACATCTATGAATCAAACTTAAATGCAATAATTTATCATGAGACTTATTTATTATTTATTTATTTTTGTATGGGGGCCTACTGGGAATTCATCCTAGATTTTTTTTGTGCCATGTTATCAACTTGCATTTTGGCTTTGTCTAAATCTATGTAAAGTATGCTGATTTATTAGAATGCTCCGTCTACAGTAAACTGATAATTGGATGCTCTTGAAAGAATGAGTTTCATTGATCTAGTCAATGACCACAGATATTACTGAAGTAAACCTCTTAGCAGTGCTGGGGCGTATTTTGGCCACGATCAATGTTTCTGAATCTGCTCTAGTATTTTTTTGTTTTGTTTTGTTTTACACGATCTGCATTGATTTAAATTTGAAGCCAATGTAATGTGCTGAATTCATCTTGAGACAAAGTTTCATTACTTCTCTTGTAATTAAAACTTAAAAATATTCTATTATAATAAGGTTAAAAATCTTCCCTGACAGTCTTTGAAAATAATTTTCTTGTCTATTTGTACTTATATCATTATGTGACAGAAGTAGACATAAGTGAAAAATTAAAGACATTACCCTTAAAATAACTGTCTTAAGTTTCTTTCTTTTTTACTTGTTTTTTAAACATTGTAAGTATCTACGTTGGTTACCTATGAAGAAATTCTGAATTCTCTAAGGACAGAAGGTCAAGTTCAAACTGTTCCAGAATTTTCTGTATGTCTGTGAGTATAAAGTGACAAATGATATGCTTAGGGATGGATAAGGAACCAGATCTTGACTCAGAGCCCTGGGGAATCAGCTTTACATACAGAGTAGCTGGCTTTCATGCAACTCTATTTCCTATAAGTTCAAAGGGAATAATTGGAAACTGATTCTAAACTAAATGTAGTTTGCTTATCAATATTCTGATTTTATATATCATGGGAAAATGTGACATTTACAGGTTAACCATATTTGTTAAAATCATAACACAAAGATGAACAGCATATAAACAACAATAAATAATTGCAGCATATGTATGCATGGTTAGAGTAGACGTTACTTGAGAAAGTTTGATTTTATTGTTACCCATTTTAATGTCTATGACAAAGTTAAATTTTTCTCTGGGTATAAAGATAATAAGGGCTACCACATTTATTTTATTTTTTTTTAAACAAGTATAAGTAGGCAGTGAATGGCTATGCATGTGCATGATACAAAAATCCAAAAGGTAGCAAAAGGATTTGATGTAAAAACTTGAGACAAAGTTTCATTACTTCTCTTGTAATTAAAACTTAAAAAAATTGTATTATAGGTTAAAAATCTTCCCTGACAGTCTTTGAAAATAATCTTTTTGAATGATCCTTATAGCCAGTAACACATTACCTGAAATCACTGGCAGATTGCAGCAATAAAGATGCTATATTTACAGTACATATGAATTATATTATATTATACATAATAAAGACAAATATTGCCTACCGACCTAAGTACCCTATAGGAATCTCTGGGATGTAGGGGTCTCAAGCCAGAAAGGAGTACTTATCTGATTTTACTTTCTGCTTTAAATATGAAGTATTAGGCCATGAAGACCCTCCTTGGAGGCAACTAGTTATATGTTTCTTGTATACTCTTCTAAAGGCACATTCAAGGCATTTGCAAATATACATATATGTATATAACATGTATGTATGTGTGTATACACACATGCCGGCACCCACACATACATGTGTGTACAAATGGTAGCATGTTGTACAGTGTTATCCAGGTGTTTGATTTTTTTCACTTAATAATGCTTTTTTGAAGAGTCTTTCATATCATTATGGACAGGGTTGTCTCACATTTTAAAGAAAATCTGCACATTCTGTGATGTATTTTAATGTATTTAATTAGTCTTCTATCGATGGATATTTAGATCATTTCCATTTCCAATCCTTTGCTATATTGAATAATGTTTTAGTGAATACCTTTTTACATAGATTATTTCTTACATATTTAAGTATATCTGTAGGATATACTCATGAGTGGAATTATTGGGTTAAAGGGCATATTTAATTAAAATTTTGACAAGCATTGCTCACATGATATTTGAACACTCAACAATTGGTGTGACACAGGTTCCAATGGATAAGAAGAATGGAAGGCAGCTATAGACAACAGGTGAATGCTAAATATAAGAACATTGCCAAATAAAATACTTTATATAAGGATGGGTACCATGCTTTTCCATTATTATTCCCATTTAAAGAATTTGCTAAATCTGAATGGTTTTTGAATGATCCTTATAGCCAGAACACATTACCTGGAGACCACTGGTGGATTGCAGCAATAAAGATGCTATCTGCTTTTCCCCAAATAGAAGGCAAGTGTTACATGGGCAGAAACGTTTTTCTCCAACAATATCTTCAATACCTAGAAAAATGCCTGGTGGTAAAGGCAAGATGTTTCTCTACTGATTAAACAAATGAATCCTTAGCTGAAAAAGAGGAAGATTCCAAAATCTTCCCTACCAGGACAGGGAAAGTTTGAGAATGTTTGCATAGTAACAATTTTCATGTAACACTTATTTTCTCTTTCCTAATATTTGGAGATTGGTCACTTATTAAAGATGTATCTTAAAGTCAATATTATTGGAAGAAAACCTTGATTTTACTATTAGGTCTTTAAATTTAGCTTCTTGAGGTAGATTGTCTATGTTTGAATATTCTTAGACCATGATTATTGCTAAAATTTGCACATTTTGTAATGCGGTAATTGTATTTAGCTAGCTGTCTTTTGTTTTGGAGGGCTGGGGTGTAGATACTTGCGAATGTAGAATTTAACACCTGAAGTAGTAATTATGTGTACTTAGAAATTACAGGGTAGGAATTGGAAATTGGAATGGAAAAGGCAGGTTATAGAAAATAATATGCAATATATAGATTTATGTGTTGAGAACTGTGGGGACACATAGCAAAAATTGCTTGTGATACCTTCAAATAAAGTTGCTAACTTTCTTAATTCTCTCCCGCCTCCCTTCCACCTCCAATTCATGAGAAACAATGAGGCAAAGACATGGAACAAGATGATAGTTCCAAAACACCATAATATTAACTCTGAATTCAGTGCTGCCTTGTACATTTAGATTGTCTGGGAAAAGCAAGATCTAGAAATATGGTTTCATATGTAAAACAACATATTCACAACAAACGGAACTATTTGGACTTTTTCAACCTTTTCCCCACATCAATGTAATTGTGTATTACAAAAACAGGAATGTGAGATGATTGGAAAAAAAATACAGCCCAGAATTCCAGATGAACAAGAAAAGCTAGATGGAGCAGGTGCGTCTGCATGAAAAGGAAAACACTGCTTTGTTGATAAGGCTGAGGTGGGGGGATCTCAGCAAAGGCAACAAGTGGTCAGCCCTTGGCAAAGTGTTGAACTTCATAAGGGAAAGGGATTGAGTGTGAGTTATTAAATACTGCCCATGATATCCTGCCTGGATTCCATTAAGCCCCAGGCTAAAGGGTGAACAGTTAATTTCATAGCTGTACTAAATAGTTATATCGCATATCAGTCAAGGTGATATATGCTTCTAAATCCCTTGGAAAGCACCCAAGGGCAGAGGCCAGAAATCATTATAAGCTTGACTAGGAAATTGTTAATAAAGTGGGTCATGGAACTTTTTTTTTTCAATGCCAAGAAAATAATCTAATAATGGGATTGTGTCTTTCCCCATTTCCTTTGAAAATGCTGTTAGTGTTAGGATCTATTCAATCAAAGGATTTAGGAATATTCTAACAAAGAAAGTTTCTGTGTTTTACATTCAGTACTTATTAAAGTGGACACCCACTGAGCTGTGTTTTCAGATTAAAATTTCTATGAGTCCAAAGGGAGTAAGAGAGAGAAAAAGAGAGAGGGGAGTTTATTTGGCTTTGTAAAGATCTTTATAGAAGGAAAACTGACAATTACCAAATTCTTATTCAAGGATAGTAAATGGGAAGATTTTCAGTTTGAAAATTGAATGTAGACAGATCATAATGGAAGAATGTTTAATAGATACGGCTTTAGCATTTTACAAAGAGCACCCACTTATAATATGCAATTAAGCATATTGGAAAAGCTATTGAAAATAAAGCATAGTTCCACATTGTTAAAGAAATGAGGCCTGCAAGCAATATTCACAATTAACATCAGGTTAGTTCATCATCTCCTGATTTACAGTGATTTAACAATGTAGCATGGTGCACATTTTTCAAAATCCAATTGCTAATCTATTTCAGGTCAAAATGAATTGGAACACTATTAGAACTTCATTTGGGTGTTCTGACCTAAACTGAATATATGTGTTCCACTGCTTTCAAGGCTGTCTTCCTCCTGGATGTTACACCATGCTTCTAGAACGGTTTTCATGGAAGATTGTGCCTAACTGCCTCCTACCCGTTTATTCCAGGAAAAGCATAATTCCCTTTGAAGTAAAAGGAAGGTCTGCATGTGAAATAAATAGGGAGTTTCCCTGTGGAGATGGTGGAATAAAGAGGGACCCACATGATTCTATCCCTAGTCCTTTCTGTGTTCTTTTTCTCCTACCCCAAAGCTTCCTAATGAGTTACTTTTCTAGAACTTTCTCTCTCTGTTCCCCCAAGTGATGCAATAAATCAGATTTTCATCTCCTCAACAGGAAAGACACCAGTCAAGGGGTAACGTGGCAGTTTCCAAGAATTCTCTGATTTTTTTTTTTCAGAAAGTATTGAAAAATATTGAATTCCCCATGTACACAGTTTGGTAAAGATGCAGTCTTGTTGACTGGTGGACGAGGCTGATGAGTAGGATACTGCATACAAATTTGGCTTAATTCTTTCAACTTAAGACTATTGGCTTGTGTAGTGCTCCCACATACAAATACCACAAGTTGGATGGTTTAAAAAATAAAAGTGATTTTTTTCACAGTTCTGGAGGTTAAAAGAGCAAAACTAAGGTATCAGTAGCTCCAAGTTCCCTCCAATTCCTCCAGAGGAAGATCCTTCCTTGCCTCTTCCAATTTCTGGTGGCCCCAGGCATTCCTTGGCTTGTGACAATGTAACTCCAGTCTCTACTCCATATTCTGATGGCCTTCTTCCCTCCTGTGTCTGCTCTTATAGAAACACCAGTCACATTAGATTAGGGCCTACTTTAATTCAGTATGACTTCATCTTGATTTGATTAAAATTGAAAAGTCCTATTTTTTCTAGTCAGGTCACATTTATTAGCACAGGAGTTAAGCCTTTAAAAATTTTAACAAAACCCATTCATTTATTCTTTTGTCCAGTCATTTATTGAATAACAATTTGATGTGAGGCACTATGTATACAATAGTGAGGAGAAAACCAGAAGGAAATATCTCTTGCTTTCAAGGAGCATACAGTCTCAAGATAAAAACCAGAAAATTTGTCAACATATAACTGAAAGATACATTGTAATTTCCTCATCTTATTAACTATTTTATTTATGCTTTTAATATTCACTAAATTTCAAAGATAGAACATATATTTGTTTATCTGTTATTTTATTTTATAGTTGTTACTTACTAGTACTTATTTTAGGTTATTGAATCCTTAAGAATAGAGATCTTAAAAAATATTTCCTACAGGCTTTATCATAATAAGTGCATTTTAAGAATTGCTCGTGATTTTGTTATTAAAAGTCAAGCAATTTTAACTTTGGGAAACCCTCTAATTGAATCCTCCAACTACATAGGTGAGATGCTTTAGGGAATAAAATACTAGAAAGAGCTGTGATAATATTGTTGCCAGGTTCATTAGCCAGTTTGGTGGAAACTGGACTCAAATCCAGTTTTTCTGGATTATTTAATTATAAAATATTTTATTCAATAATTATTCACTGGACAAATTGGCATACTTTGAGAGCTTTGCCAACAGGTAAACGTGTTCTTGAATTTAAAGGTATTTCCTAGCTGCATAGTCTTTGCCAATTTCTTCATTCCTCTGAGCCTTGGTTATGTCACAGGTGAACTGGGGATTAAAAACAATACATTCCTCTAGGGTTTTTATGAGGATTAAATAAGATAAGAAATTTAAAGTAGTTGGCATGTGATAAATTCAAGACCAACAGCCTTCAGTTGTGTGGATGGCCTGTTTTCAACATGGCCACCATACTCCAGAGAAGAGAGCCAGGAGGTGAAAGGCAGGACCTGAGGTGGACTCAGCATATTCTCTGAGAAACGATTGGAGACTGTGCTTTCATCTTCAAACTAAAAGAGCTCAACTGGTTCTTGCCTACTCCACAGGGAAGAGGCAGAGTCTTGCCTATACACCATAACAAACTCAGGTGACTAATTTGAACATTAAAAAGAAAAAATGTGTCTTTTTTATACTTTTTTTATTTTTCAAGAGGGTGAGTTGGGTCCTACTGATTACAGAATGATTGCTTCTTCATTTCCTGTAGCAGTGGTTTATTCTAGCACCTTCCACCACATGGAAAGAGCACATGGCCACTCTCCAGCGAGTGAAAAGTAAGTGTAAGAAGAGTTACTTAAAACTGACATGATAACATTATCATTCTTTCTTTTCACTGAAAACTTTCATTATCTTATACTTTTAATCTTGGCAATTGTTTACTGTTTTCTAAATAAAGAGCACCTGGAAAATAGAAGTGTAGATGCCTTTATGTTTAACAGCACCCAGTTAGTGAAGCCTAATTTGCTAATAGGGTTTGACTGTGAGAAATCAGAGAGGATATATTTGTTAAGTGAAATAATAATTTTTATTCCATTATCTTTTTTTGTACTGATCACCTAACCACATTGATGGCTATTTATGATAGGGGCAATATTTTTATTAAATGTATATGTAACTAAATGTGCCTAAATAAGTAGGTTATATTCATGTAATGGAATACAGAGTACTCTGAGACCTATCTACATTGGAATACTAAAAAGCTATTGACATGCTTCAGTTTCTAAACTAAAGTGTTGAGTGAAAATTTTTAATGAGATTATTATTAAAGCAAAAATTTAAAATGCTACTTCTCTTTAATGAATGCATTCTAATTTAGGAAAAATATGCTGTGTTTAAAAAAACATAAGTGGTAGAGATGCTCATCAACTTCAGGATGGCAGCTCCTGCTAGGGATGAAGGGAATTGAATTAAAGAGAGCAAAAAGAAGGTTTCAATATACTTTTTCATATTAAAAAAACATGAATTAAAAACCATCTTAATTAGTAGTAATAGCTTTTAGAACAGGGGAAAAAGGTGTTTAGATTAGAGTGTTAAAGCTGTTTTCTGTGTAATTTAGATGAGTGCTGCTCAGCAGACCTTCCTGTGATGATGGAAATATTGTGTCCCTGTAATGCCACTCAGGCAGCAAGTAGCCATGTGTGGCTACTGAGCACTTGAAACGTGGCTAGTGTAAGTGCCAAACAGAAATTCACAGTTTATCTTAATTAATTTAAATTGTAATGTGGCCAGTGGCTACTATATTCAACAGTCTAGCTTTAGACCCTGAAGACCATTCTAAATCTTCCTTTTAACTCCAATTTGGGAATATCCCAAGTCATTGTTCTTCAATTATGAATGTTAATGTAAAGATTTGAAGAAAATGAAATAATCTCTTGGAAATAACCTTTAGAATGGCAAAGGGCAGCTGAAAGTGATTGGGACGTTGGGGGAAGGTAAGAAAAGAAACCTCCTGTGTTTACACTTGTGAACTGGAATGAGCAGAAAGGTCACCATACTGTTCCATTGGATGTCTATAGAAAAAGAAGAATCAAAAGCTCTCAAGTACTCATGGGGGGTACTTTGAATTTGGAAACAGATTTGATAACTGAAGACTTAATTTCCCCAGTGACTCAACTGATACGGAAGGTTTTATCTTTTTTTCAGAAAATTAAGAGTAAATTGGCTAGCTCAATAGACTTACTCACTCGGGTTAGATAAGTATTTGCTGTGTTTATTAAGTTGTTTATGTAGTATAATAATACAAGTGATTTAATAAAGATAAAACTTCAGATAAATGTCAACACACTTCCCACTTTGCAGCTGGTCCATTTCAAGCAGTTAAAATAAATTAAAAGATAAAACACCACTCACAAAAAAATTGATCATTGTCCAAGGGAAACATTTAACATGGAAAGAAATCTTCTATTTTCAGTGCACAAAGACATGTGCATATGTGTAGGAGCTGAACCTTTCTGAAATCTAGAGATTTTTTTACCTGGAAGGAGGGAGACAGGAAGCTATGTTTTGCAGTGTTTGTCATAATGAGATATAATTAAAAAGTACTTATAGTTTGTAGACAAGTATTAATGACCAGTGCTATTTACAGTGCAAATAATGGGGATTTTTGAATGAGTCAAAAATGCTATTAATGCTGTTATTTATTTTTACATATATCAAGGCATAACTTGTGAAAACTTACTAAGCTATAAAATGTAGATGCTGTCATTAGAATTTAAATAACATAAAATGGATCTTTGTTCAGCCTTCTGTGTTTATGTTGCTCTAGGAAAAAAAAATGTTACGAGGTTGGGGTTGTGGCTCAGCGGTACAGTGCTCCCCTAGCATGTGTGAGGTGCTGGATTCGATCCTCAGCACCACATAAAAAAATAAATAAAATAAAGGTATGTGTCCAACTACAACTAAAAAAAAAAATTACATGTTTACTTGTAGTTTCTCCAGGATACAATCTGACATTTGAAATATTGTAATATGATGATAACAGAGGAAGAAGATGTGTCTTTATGGTGGTAAAATCATTGTTTCAGTCACGTTATCTTCCAGATAATGGGAGAGATGAGCCTTCCATCTGTTTTCCTGTCAAAATACCCCGGCATGTCTCTACTATTTTACTATGCTCTTATATATTTTTTTTTCATCAAAGGTCTGTGTCACAGTACTTGGCATATAGTACTTGCTCAAAAGCATGTTTAAATTACTGTTCTGTTTAGAAATGGTAGCCCAGTAAGCCCATGGTGAGCTATTGGTAAGTTCTAAGCCATGGAACTTTCTTACAAAACACCAAGATTGCTGTCACACAATAGGAAGTGTTAGGATGAAGCATAAAACATGATGCTAATGATGTTAAGTTCTTGGTTTGATCAGTAAAAAATTATTTGTCGTCGTTCTGGATTAGCTGTGTGTCTTCTTGAACATTGTATTGAATATTAATATAATGCATGAGATGTTTTTCATGCTTGACACAAATTAACACTGGACATTTGCCATTTTATATATATGGGATGAGATGTCTACCTGCCCTACAACCTGAGAAACTGACCTTTGTATCCAGGTGTGGTTGTTTAACGACCACAGTTTCCTCTAATCCCTGTATTCACGCCCTTTTTCATCATGATTTTGCTATTTCTTTCATCCATAAGGGGGGTCTCATTCTCAAGACCTTGAATCTGAATTGATCTTGGGACTTGTTTCACCAATAAAATTCGACACATATGACATTGAATAAATTCAAGGGAAAAAGACTTAAACTGCAGGTGTGTCTTCACATTCTTGGAATGCTACCCCAAGACCTCCACATGAAGAAACTTGCTTATTGGACAATAAGACATTAGGCAAACTGAGGCTTCCCAGTCCACAGCACAAAGTATCAGGCATGGGAATGAGACTACCTTGGACTTTCCAGCTCATCTAGATGTTCAGCTAAGTGCCACCACATGAATGAACCCAGGCAAAACCAGCAGGGAAATTGTTTTAATCCATCATGTTTCGTAGTAGTTCATTGTGGAACAAAGAGTGACTAAGACATGGAGGAAAAAGATTTGGTTTTGTTTCTCAAGTGAAATAGTTGAGAGAGCACATGGAAAATAAAGAACAGAGTTCCATTATTAGATAGATCCTTTTGGGTTTTGGAGGAATCTTAATTCCCTGCTTTTGCAAATAACACATGTAACTTAGTGGCGAATGACAGATATTTTAATTGGTGCAGTGTTTAAATGTAAAAGAAAATTACATGATTAATGTCCATACTTTGTCCATTCTGTTCATGCAAATATATTTTTATGCAATGTATTTTTAGGGGTAGAAATTAGACTTACTTTCTTTGAGAATTAGGAGAATTAAGTCACTGGATGAATGATAATAACAGTGATCAGAATTTCCAAAGACTCTATACACAGGAATGACCCATCTCAGTCTCCCAACTTTTATATAATCACAAGAAGTTAAATGTCTGTGAAGTGTTTGAAATAAATATGTGCCTATACACACGTCTGTCTCGTCATTGTTACATGATTGTTTGGGATATGGTAGGTATTGTTTCAGATTGCTTTGAGTATTCAAACGAAATTTAAAAATTTTCTCCAAGCAAAAAAAAGTTTAGAAAAGAAAAAATATATATGGAGAAAAGACAAGGAAGTAGTATGAAAAACCACTCCTCAGGGCACCCTTGCTCTGGGACTACAACATAAAGAAAGGTTAAAAGTTGACTGTGAACTTTAAGCAGTTTTAAAGTATGTTCATATGAATCAATATCTCTCCCAATATCGTAACACTGCAAAATTTCAGCAAGAGTAAGTATCTTTTCACCAAGTTGTAGGCAACTGAAAATGTTTCTCAATAAGATATTTTCTAATCTCTGCTCAGAGAAATAATAATCTTATAAAAATATAGTGTTTAGAAGGTTGGAAGAAAGAGCAGAAGATTGCAAATCCAGGTACAAGAAGTCTACTGGCTGTTAGAAAGTTCAGAAAGTCAATAAATGAAGCTAAATATTAGTCTTCTAAACTCATTTTTCTGGTAAGATAAATAGGGTCTTTTTACCTTAACTTCTCATTTGACAGTATCCCGGCACATGTCTTGGCTATTAATACACTTGGGTAGCCTCAGGGAGACTTTCAAAAAGTGGTTCTTAAGACACTGATATTCTTGTCTCTAGACTCATGAGTCATTTGGACACAAGCATTGAATTTAAGAGGTAGTCACTTCCTCACCGTTGAGAAGCTGGTAGAAAAAACACAATCACTCTATTGAAGATTCAATAAACAGTCTTTCATTTTCAAAACAGGTTCTCACAACAACATTCCAAAATCTTTCGTGACTGGGTTTTTTTCAGGGATAATGCAATAATATGATTTAAATTTGTTCCTAGATGTGTGACGCTAGTCCTCATTGTGTCTCATTTCCAAAATTAAAAGACAGTGAAGTAAAACATAGAGCTGCTCCAGGTATTCCACATAAGGAAAAGAGAAGATATTTTTCTCACTAGGAAAAGGACCTTATTCACTTTTTTCTACATCAAGATTTCTGTGGCAATGAAGTTATTTCATTGGGAATTTGTCGGCAGGAGGATTCTAGCATCACTTATTTAAAAACATGTATAATTTTTGCACAGTTCTGGAAATTTCTGAGTTGTTCTTTAGTTTTGGTGTAGTTACAGACATTTAGCTGATCCTGAGGTGGGGAGTTATATTTTTTAAACATATGGGCCCAGTCCTGCTTCTCTTCAAAAGGGTGTGTGCAAGTGTGCATACACACAGGTGAGCGTGTGCATGTGGACAAGGTGAGCCTTAGAGATCTGGTTCTTTGTATTAATAATTTGTTAAAATTATACATATTATATATCCACTATGTGTGACATGCTAGAGGTGCTCAAGGAAGCACCATCTTGCTCCCTGCTATGAGTTGGAAGTTTGTCCCCCAGGGCTTCTTATGCTGTGAGCTTGGTCCCCAGTGTTAAGGTGTTGGCGAGTAGCAGAACCTTTAGGAAGTGGGACCCAGTGGAAGGAGGTTAAGTCAGTGAAATTCTTAGAAGGAATTAATGTAGTTCTCTTATAACCCTGTTTAGTTCCCAAGGGAGAATTTTTAAAGAAAGAGTGAACCTAATGCTGAATCTCTGGCTTCCTTTCTTGCCAGGTGAAGTCTTCTATCTGTAGACCCTTCATTGTGATGCCAGCTCCTATCAGGCCTTCATCAGAGGATGAACAGACGAGGCTAACTGATACTGGACTTTGAGCCCCCCAAACTTCATAAAATACTCAGCCTCAGGTATTTTGTTACAGAAACAGAAAATAGACTATTACAACCCCCAAGGAGCTTATGACAAAGTGGATTTATATCAAGTTCTTGTCTTTTACATTAAGATATTTTATCCTAATAGTGCCCCTAATTTTTGAAGAGTCACTACATATAAAAGTAACTTGCTTATGTGGAACTATATCAACCTGTCTGATTTTTATGCTGTTGGTACTTAGCTTCTTTTGGTAGAAAAAAATGTTATTGTAGAAAACAGTATTTAATGAATGAACAATGAGAATATAATATTCTATTAAAATAGTATGTAATTTCTGCATGTTACTTTTAAATGGGTTTTCGTTTACATCAAGGTAGGCAATAGGAAAATTATTTTAAAAGTTTTTTGAAACAAATGAGAGAAAATTACATGAAGTCTCTAATATTACCATTAGGGGGAAAAAAACATTTCGGCACAGAACTGTTGAATTTTAATTAGCTTTTTATTTCTTATTGTAATGACCCCTGTTTTGTGCCATGGATTTTGTGCTAGGTGGTTAAGTGACTTGAAAAATAATTTTGTGGTAATATGATAGTTTTGTTTAAACTATGTTATACAAAATATAACAATGTTCAATTTAATGAAATATACTTTATGGGTGAAAGACTCCATGTAATATCCTAAGGTGCCTTAGTCAAATTTATGATAGTCAATTCATAGGCAGGCACAATATTACCTAATTAGCAACCTTGGCTTTATGAATCAATTGCATTATGGTATTTTTAGATTTCAACATCTCTTGTGGTCAATCATCTTTAAACACTCTGTGCTCAAATGCAATTTCAAATGAGGGAGCCAGAATCATTGAATGGCTTAGATGCTTGGCCAGTTGTTTTATGATGCTGGTTATTGAGAAAGTTAATAGGTCTCTGTTGATGGCGATCATATATTTCTAACAATACTATCATCAAATTAAATATAATGGAAGTTAGCTGATATGTTTAAAATATTATTTGGGAGTAATTTTCAGATGAATAAAAGTAAAATTGAAGAAAAGTAAAGTATTTCAATTCCTTTTCTTTCTTTCTTTTAACTAATCGTCTTGTGTTTTTTCTCAAAATATTTATGGAATGTGGTAAAGAAAATATCACATTTTATTCAATAGAAAGGTGGGCCAGGCCCAATGTCATTCTGTCCAGAATAATTGTACAAATTTATTTTGAAAAATAAATGAAGATCAAAGTCAAGATAGTAGAAAGGTGCAATGAAGGTGGAGGACAGGCTTGAACCCAGAAGTGCTCTACCACTGAGCTATATCCCCAGCTATTTTTATTTTTTATTTTGAGACAGGGTCTCACTTAGTTGCCCAGGGTGGCCTTGGACTTGAAATCCTCCTGCTTCAGTCTCCCAACTCTCTGAAATTATAGGTGTATGCCTTGGTCAACAAAGACTTTTATATAGAATAGCTCACTATCAAACTCACTATCAATTTAACAGCCATATCATCTAAAATCTGCATACTGACTTTTCAATTTATCTGATGTTTAGAACTGAATCCTTTGTTGAATTGCTTTGTAACTGAGTGCACGCACTCTCTCTCTCTCTGCCTGTCTCTGTCTTTCTCTTTCTCTCTCTGTTCCCTTCTCTCATTTCCTCTCCCTCTCCTCTCCATCTGGATAGTATTCTTAGAAAGTATAAATTACGGGGACTCAAAAACCAAAATATAATTTGTCTGGGTAATTCTGATAAACATCATGACCTCTATAATTTATGGACCTGTTTTATATACTTGGGGCACCTTATTTTATGTCATATCTAGGTATCTATATCGATACAGTCATGCTTATTTAGTAACAGTATATGTTCTGAGAAATATGCCACTGGGTAATTGCACTGTTCTACAAGCATCCTAGGGTGTACTTACACAAATGAAATCAGTTCTGATGTTACTGAGTCATATAATCCTAGGAGATCACTGTTGTACATAAGGCCTGTTATTGACTAAAATATTATTGTGTAGTGCATGACTACAGAGAGTTATACACACACATTTATATACAAGTATAGAGTTGTATATAGGAATCTCTATACATACACTCTGTAGGTATAAACAGATCCATCTATAGAGAGGTCTATATCTATTAAATCTATTTATACTTATAGATCATACATACATATACACATATGACAGAAAGATAAACCCATGTATATGCATACCATGCTTTCAATATTTTAAGCATTTTTTAAGGTCTAAAGACACTTTACAAAATTTGCTTTTAAGGAGTTCTATTTAGGTGAGCTAAATATATACAGGAATTTTTCTAGTGTATCATTTTATAGAACTTATTTAGAATTCTGGATCATTTTTTAAAATAAATAATTAAAATGAATGACTAAATTCAAGGAAAGTTCTTATAGGCCAGAAACAAGGAGAAGGTGAGAATGCTAAGAGTTGAGCAAGCATTGAAACCAGTCTGCTCTGAGATATTTGTTGATCCCTGGAGGCCAAGAACTTGGATTACATCTGTAGAGGGACAGGAGGCAAAGTTTGAGGCCAGAGCAGTATTGAAGCTATGTTAGTCAGATTTTAGTTACTATAACATACCACCTGAGATAATCAACTTAAAAGGTGGAATTTTTGCCTCACAGTTTTGGAGGTTTCAGTTCGTAATCACTTGGCCCTGTTCCTCTGGGCCTGTGGTATCACAGTATATCATGGTGGAAGAGTGCCAGAGGAGGCCTGTTCACCTCTTGGTGGCTGGGAAACAAAGAGAGAGACAAGAAATGGCTGGGATCCCAACATCCCTTACAAGGGCACACCCCCAATAACCTAACTTCCTTCCACTAGAGCCCACCTCTAGAGGTTCTGCCACCTAACAATAGTGCCACAGGAGGGGACAAGCCTTTGGTGAAATCCAAACTACAGTGCAGGGTTGGATTGGGGACTAGTTAAAAAAGAATAGCAAAAGTGTTCTCCCCCAAGGGAGAGAACACTGAGAACTGCCCTACTCTGCCCCACTCTGATGGACAGCTTCACATCTGGTAGGCTTGGCTCCTGGGAAGCAGTGGCATGAGATCAACAGTGAAGAGTTTAAGGTATTTCTTCCTTGCTGTCTCCCTGGTGTGGATTTCACCTGTGGCTGTCCTTCCACACCTACCTTTCTTGCTAATGGCCCCTTCCAACAGGGCTCCAGCTTCACTGGGTTCCAGAGGCACTCTTTCTTCTTTTTAACCCTTTAGGCCTAGAGGTAGCAACACCTTCCCATACCTTCTCGACTGGGTTTATCAACAGGTCTTGTGGTACTTTAACCCTACCAGGGCCTCTCTCTTCTACCAGAATCCTGACACCCCAAGTAATGGTGAGAGATTATGATGAGCAATTCCTAAGCACATACCATAGTCAAACTCTTACACATAAGTTCTATGTGTCTCAACAGAAATATATCCATGACAGGGCCATCTGTAATAGCAAAACACAAATAAGCAAAAAAGGGCATGAAACAACCTAACTGTGCATCAACAATAGGATGGGACAAGTATTGTGGTAAAAGAACAAAATGGAACACTGAAAAGGGGTAAAAATAGATGAGCAGCAGCTATACAGAATGGTATGTATATACTTCATAAAGTATTGAGTGAAAAGAAAAAAGTCACATTAGACTGCATATACAGCATGATTTCAGAACTGAACACCATATTGTTTGGCATGATAAACATAAAGAAGGGAAAGGCATTAATCAAACAGTACTCAGGATAGTGGTTGCCTGGTTTGGGAGGAGTAAGATGGAAATCCAAGAGGTGCCCAGAAGAGTCTTCAAGGATCCTGGTAAGCTCTGTTTACCAGGTGGTGGGAACATGGCTGCTTTGTTATTGTTTAACTGAATTTTAAAATTAGGTATATTATTTTTATGTGTATAACTTTTCAAAATTCAAATTGTTTCAGAATATTAAAGGGGGCCTGGGATTTCAACTGAAACAGCATGCAGCAGGCTAAAAGATGGCCCATCAAAGATGTTCATGCCCTGATTTCCCTGCCACTCATGAATATGTTGCCTTACATGATGAAAGGGACTTGCTGATGTAACTAAAAATGCCTGCAATGGGAAGATCATTGTGGATTATCTGGATGGAGTCAATGTATTCACAAGTCGCCTTCTACTAGGGAGGCAGGAAGAAGAGATGGTACAATGAATATAGAGGCTGAAATGATAAGCTCTGAAGATGGAAAAAGGGTCCCTGAGCTAAAGAATGCAGGCAGTCTTCAGTTGGAAAAGACAGGAGATAAGTTCTCCTCTGGAGCCTTTCGAAAGCATGCAGTGTGACTCAGGGGTAGCATGCTTGCCTAGCATGCGTGAGGCTGTGGGTTTGATCCTCAGCACTGATTTTTTTTGTTTGTTTTTAAGTTACATTACTGACAACTTGAGTTTCACCCATAAAACTCATTTTAAGCTTCTGAATCCCAGACTGTAAGATTATAAATTTTTGTTGTTTGAAACCACTGAGGTTTTGGAAACTTGTTACAATAATATTAGATAAATTGGCTTTAATAGAAATAGTTTTAAGTGGGGTTCTTACACCTGTCAGAACCCCTAGAAGACAGGGAAAGACATTTGTACTTAGATTGAAGAATTGAAATTTCTGTTTACAATATTACATTTATAAGGTATGACTGATTCCTGTAACTCATTTGGAGGACAAATTCTTTTTTGTATGTGTGTTTGGGAATTGAACCCAGGGCCCTGTATATGCGAGGCAAGCACTCTACCAACTGAGCTACATCCCCAGCCCAGACACATTCTATTTTGTGCATTCAGAACACAAAGTTTGAACTTTAGTACTATGATCACATGACTTTTAGGTTATATTAATCTAAAATGTGCAGCCTAATCACACATTTATTTTTTCCCAAAAATAATACTGTACTAAATTGTTGACTAGGACTTCAAGTTTTTATCCTTTGGAATTTAAAAAATTTTCCCAAAGCAGGTATTGTTAATTGGGAAAACTGAACCCCAAGTTTTGGTTTTGCACCCGACTTGTTAAAGCACATAACAGTGAAAGAGACTGAGACAAAAATGCGAAATTAAAAAAAGAGTTGAAAATATAAGTATTCACACTTTAGTCTCTGATCCAGATTACAGTAGCTCATTACTTTTAGTGAATATCTTCTTAGCTTCTTTCCAAAACATATAAGACCATGGACAATACCAAGACATCTGTCTAGCAATTTTAACATACTGATACCAAAACATGTCAAGCTACTTTTTAAATCACTTTTCAAGTGGAAGTCATGATACAGAAGACTGACTGCTGATACACACTCCCTAAATTAAAGTTCTTACCAGGATGTTTCTTTAGGAAGCCCCAGGAAAACAAGAGAGGGAATATAAATGAAAGAAGAGCAGAACATTTCTTATTCCTTTGCCTCTGTAACAGAATTGTTCTATAGCATGCTGAGACTTCTGCTTGGACCATCCCATGAGCATGCCATGAGACTACTACAAGGAAAGGGCTCATAGGTTAAAGTAACAGACATGTGCTGAAATATCAATGCTACTTAATCTTGAGAAATATAGATAATCATTTCATCAGAGACAAGGTATAATTCTCAGATACAAAAGAACTTGTCATTAGTTAAAACTTCTTGGGGTTCTAGCAAGCAGTGATATATACGATTAGCATTATAATCTTCTGTACCAAGATAACGTTATCTCCCAAACCTAAAAATGTAATCCAGGCCACAGAGCCTACTATTCCTTCTGTGGGCATCTTAATATTCAGATGAGCATAATATTCATGTGGAAAAGTAAGACAGTTTCAGAAAGGGGTCACGTGTGAAACTCAAGGTGAAGTTATCTTTTTAATATTAACAAATTATTTTTGAGGGACTTCTGAAGAGGAAAGCTGTGGGTATTTCATAACAGACTATCTCCTTTGCTATCCTACTTAGTATGCTTTTGCTATCCTATTTAGTATGCTTTTACTATCCTTTTGGTATCCTTTGCTATCCTATTTAGTATGCTTTTACTATCTATGCAATTGTCAAATTGAACCATAAAAATAAGCAGTTAGTCAGAAAGTCAAATTTATAAGTATGGTTTTCTATTATGCAATAACAAAGATGTGCATACCACATATAGACCCTGCTCACACATGATCTCCTTGACCATCAGCAGATTTTGAAGATGATCTAGAATGTAGTTGGAATCTATCCAACAATAGACAATTATTGTATGACTGTGTGTTGGGGTCAGGAGCTGAAGTGGGGTCTGCATATATGCAGGTGTTTCTGGAGGAGGGTAACAGGCTGCCTTTATATGAGTGCTGTGCACTGAGAAATACCTGCTCAGTGTATTTTAACTATTCCCTGCTTGTCCTTGATACACTAGATTCTGGGCACTTTATGATAATATGTTTATTATCATAAAATATATGTATGTAGATATGTGAGTTTTACAGTCTATGTACCATTTTGACATAGTGGAATAAGACCACAAGAGATCATCTAACCTTCATATGAATGACAAACTCATAAAGAGAGCCTTTTAAAATATTAAATTAAAAAACAAACTTCAGATACCTCTTGCAATCTACTTTCTTAGGGCAACAACCTGTTTGTTTTGTTGCCCTAATAGAATAGTAAGAGTTTCCTCAAGTTCAGGAGAAATTTCTAGACAGTTTATCTTAGACTGACAATTTTCATCTTACTTCACTTCTATCAACAGAGTCACTAGCCAGAATTATCTTTGAAAACTCTAGATACTTACAAATGGCCTTCAAGCCATGTGGAGCCACTTTTTAAAAGCAGGTTAACCTAACCTCATTGTATTTCTTCTCCATTCTCTTGGCTAGTGTACTTTGCTGGAAGTGCTGTGGTTTCCACACAGCTTTGTTGGTGTGGTATCCAAGCCATGACACTTTCTTCCCTCTGGCTAGTGGGGAGGAGAGAAGAAGAATTATGTTTCAGCCTTGCCTCTCCACTCCTATTGATTTGTGCTGGTATCATATTGACTTTTATCACAATAGCACTGAATTGCTGATTCATATTCTGCTTGTGGCCATCCACTAGCTCTCTTTCTATTTTATTTGTTCATGTTTGCTTTTCTCTATTATGTAGTTGTGGTTTCTGATCATTTTTCTAGCATATATTACTCTGTAGTTGCCCTATTATTTTTTAGCCATTCCTGATGATCAAGCGTTAATGTCTTCTTAAGCAAAATGTAGGCCTATTTTATAAAGCACTCGCTGTTATCTCTTTGGATCTTTACATACTGATCAAAACACAGAGCTTATTTTGCAAAGCTTTTTTTAAAAAAAAAATGGCATAACATCTGATTACACGTGTGTGTAAACTATCACCATTCATAGAACGCTATGTACATGTAGTGATTGCATAGTAGATGCTGAATAAATATTTATTGATAATTAATGACCACAGACTGTTGTACACAGAAGCCGTTCCAAGAGCTTGCAGGAAACAGTGATTTTTTTTTTTTTAAAGAGTGCTTTGCCCTGTCTTTCTTCGCTGTTTACATTTAAACAATAAGGATAAAAAAACTACAAGCCAGAGGGCTTCTGTTGTTCTCAGTGAATAACTGAAATGGTGTTTTGGTAGCACCCTCGCAAGGTTTGTGGAAATTAACTTCACACCAGGAACTCCGTATTGAAATAGATTGTTTGAGAATAATTCTTCTCTTTGAGAAGGGTGAGGGATTAATCTGCAGAAATGTTCATGCTAGAGCTGTGCATGTGTTGAAATTTGTCAGGGAGAAGATAAATGGGCCCTCCTTGAAAAGTAAATCGCACCATGGCTAATCCCTTGGGAAAGCTGGAGAATTGTTATGGTAGCAAAAGCAGCCCTGAGAAAGGATGCTCCACTGTTGTTTGCTTCAGAAGGAGAAAGATGGGGAGAAGACAGGAACACAAAATGAGAGCCAAGCATGTGCGGCTCTGAAATACGTTTATTCAAACACAGACGCAGGATGTAATTATGTCTGTATTTAGAATTCTTATCTTTGGAGAATCATTCATGCACTTTAAAATGAGAAATACAGTTAGGGCTGATATGAAAAATATATAACAGCAGTGTTTCTGGGCACTGACCAATCAGAAGAGATCTCAGGGCAGGTACTTGGGCCAGGTCTTGAAGCTGCCTCATCCAAATGCCAGGTATTAACCCTTCAGTTGCTTTTTCAAGAGAAGGTGGGGAGAGCTCACAAGGCCAATCAGGAGGCTCAGAACAGTGCCTACTTTCTATGTTTGCAAGATATTAAAATATTGAAAAAGTATGGTTGTTCTGGGGTGTCTCATCTGCCCATCAGCCTTCATTCTAATAGGAGATTATCTGGTATTATGAAAAGAAACAATTATTGAAGGAAATAATGTAGATTTTCTCAAAGAGATGATACATATCAGAGAAAAAGTTATGAAATGTCCATGAAACTGAATATACTCAAGGTTTCCATGTTTAGTAAAACAAATAAAAGAAAGAATGGAAATGACCCAAAAATGTCAAATGAATTTGAATATCAGATGAACAAATAATTTTTTTAAAAAAATTTAAGTATGATGAAAGCAATATTTAGGACAGACTTATAGTAAAATATTATTACTTGTTTATCTGATATCCAAATTTAACCTGGAGTCATGCATTTTATTTGGCAACCCTACATAAAATAAGCACAAAATGTTTCTGAATTCTCCTGAAAGAATTAAATGAAAGAGAGGAGAAGGCACGTTCAGGAAGCCCAGCACATGGAGATACCTGAGTATATCGACAGGCAGCTGCTCTGGAATTCCAATGACATGGCAAGAGATGTTGACCATAGAATTATATAATAACAGGATACAAAGGTTGCACATAATCAAAAGGCTTTTGAAATTTAAGATGGCAGTCACATTTAAAAGCGTTGCATTTCCTAATGAGGAAAAGTTAATTCAGTTGTCATCAAACAACATCAGTCAAGTGCCAGTCTAAGTGAGACACCGTGCAAGGTATCTTAGAAGTGAGAGAACATAGCTGGTGGATAGATAGCCTTTGTCAGCCTGTAATCTAGACATCTGCACCTGAAATGGAATCATGAAGGGGACAACTAAAAAAAAAATGTTGATTGACGATCCATAGTGTGCATCATTTATGTTAAAAAAAATTTATGTTAAATTGGGATGAGAAAATTATGTCTGATTTATAGAAGAAGGTTTTGTAAATCTTTTTTTTTTCCTTTGTTGTATTGGGCATCAAACCCAAGGCCTTGTGCATGCTAGGCAAGTTCTCAACACCGAGTTCATACCTAACCCTGAAAATCACTTTAAAATGTAGCTTTATTACATTCAAATGTTGGCATACATAACTGCTCAGTAGGCTTACCAATGTATGCAATAGAGTAGTTTCTCAACCTCAGAAATATTGACATTTCGTACTGAAAAATTCTTGTTGCCAGAGGCTGTCCTGTGCATTGTTGGATGTTTAGCAGTATCCCAGGCTTTTTCTCATTAAATTCCACTTTCATGCTCTCTCTTGGCCATGACACTCTGATGTTCCCTGGGAAAAGGGACAAAAGTGCCATGAGTTGAGAATTATCAGTCTTGGTAACTGCAGGAGGGAGATTCCCCAGCAATGTGTGTGTGAGTGAGATCTCTTTAGACTCATAAATGGGTCCATGAAAGTTAGTTTCAAACATCAGCAATGTCTAGAAATTCCCATATTAATCACCACCATGAATATCAAAACTAGTGACACTTGGCCACACCCCAGAGATGCTGGTTTAATTGGCCTGGAGTAAGGCCTGGGCAACTTGACATTTTAAAAATGCTCTGAGTGATTCATTCTTTAGAATTATGGTCTTCAAAACTTAGGGAGCATTGGTATCACCTGGAAGGTTTGTAAATGCAAACTGTGGAATGCCAATATTCCTGCTCCAGTAGGGCTCAGGTATGGCTGATGTTGTTGGTTCCTGGACCACATTTGGGAACCACTTTTAGAGAGACACTCCCAACCTCTCTTATCCCCTTCCTTTCTGTCTCCCCAAGGGAGGAACCACTACCAACTGGGATCCTATGGATTGGTGAGCAGTAGAAGCAGGTCCCTGTTGTTCCATCCCTTTGAAGCCCACCTACATTTCTCTCCTGCAGGCTGAGTTCTTCCAGCTGATCTCTACAGTAGCACATGGTCATGATTCTGCCTAAATTCTTGACAGCAATACAGGAATCCAGTTGTGCTCAGCATCTTAACATTTGTTTTCTAGAGATGGATCAGTAATAAAGTTGCCAATTTGATAAAGGAATTTCCATCTGCCAGACTCCCTTCTCTGTCTCTTAGTTGGTTATGACCATGGATGGGAAAGGGCAATACTTACTTGGATGGTTCCCCCTACAAAACATGTCCTAATTCAGTTACTTGGTTTTCTGTCTTTTCTAGCATTGGAGAGGGAAGTGAAGAATCAGAGGACACACAAAGAATTAAAGTGCTTAAAATGTTGGAAAGCAGAAGTCTTGGGCTTTTGCTTTGTGGCAATGTTAAGATATAAAATGAAAACAAATAAATCCTTTGAGAATTTTCTAGAATGACCCATCAATATCAAGTCTGAGTTTGCTGTGCTTCCCCACGCTTCCCCAGCTGTGTTTGTAGACCACTTTCTCTCAATTTTGACAGCTGGAATTCTAGCTAGTACTTGCATCCCTAACTCATTTTCTCAGTAATATTCCTCAGATTTTTTTTCCTCCACTATAGCTTGCCTGGCAATAAGTCCAATTAATCAGGTTAAACCCTGGCTTAGGAGAGGGTCATGGGAGCCCACTGATATTTGTTCACAGAACGCAGCAGTAGTCTTTAAGGGAATTGCCTGCTAAAGTGCTATACGTATTACAGCCACACATAAATATTCATATATTCATTGATGATGGATTGCATGAATAGAATAATGGACAAAGGTGGTTAGGGGAGCTAGTCTATTAGAAAAATTTAAAATACAACCCTTCTGTCCTACAAGTAGAACTTGAAAATTGCTGTGCCAAGGATATTTCTCATTCCCCACCTTGTCATTCTATGCAAATTCTGAGGGACCCAAGGGGATGATAACCCTGCCTCCCCACAAAGACCGATGTTCAGTTTTGTTCTCTTTTTCAATGAAAGAGCCCTAAAAGTGAATCACAACACACACACAGCAGAGTTTGAAAAATGGTGGAGTATATGGTTAGCCATTTCGATTAGGTCTCAGCTCCAAGGAAATGAACTCGGTGCTTCTTTTACAGTTTAAATGAAGTATACATTTATCATAAATATGGAATAATTGTGGCTGGTAATAATGAATTGTCTAAGTTCAGGATTTCTATTTCTATGAGCATTTCCTTCTTCTGCTTATATTAAATCCTACTTATGTATTTCTGGAAGTTCGTCTGGATTTCTAAATGGCTCAAATTCTAACTCCAGGTATGTCCCTCTTCCCAGTTTTCAAGAAAAAATGGCTGTTAAGCCTGTTCTCCAAGCTCTGCCCAAACTCAATCCTGCACCCACCTGTTCTTGCTAGCTGGATGCAGTTGTTGTTACCAAACTTGCTGCCAGTTTTCTTCTTTCTAGATAACCTGATGTTTAAATCCATTCCCTCTGTTGCAAGGTGCTCAGCTGTTTGACCCTTAGGCGACTGTGTGGGTCTGGGTCCTCTAGAGAAATAGAATGAGAACTGAGAGAAAGAGCGAGGAAAGAGATTTACTGTCAAGAATTGGCTCAGCTGGGTACAGTGGTGTCCGCCTGTAATCCCAGCAACTCTGGAGGCTAAGGCTGGAAGATTGAAAGTTTGAGGCCAGCCTCAGCAACTTAGTAATCCTCTCTCAAATAAAAAAATAAAATGGACTAGGGATGTGGCTCAGTGGTAAAGTGCTCTTAGGTTCAATCCCTAATACCAAAAGAAAAAAAATTTTTCTTACATGAGGACATTGAGGAGCCAAACATCTGTTGTCAGTCAGTTAGAAAGTTAAAAACCAGAAGAGCTGATGATATATTTTCTGGCCCAAGTCCAATGGTCAAAGAAGCAGGAGAGACAATGGTGTAAGTTTGAAAGGCAGGAGTTTGAGTTTGAAAGGCAGGAGAAGAACAATGTTTTAACTATAAGAGAGAGAGAGAATTCTTTCATACTCAGCCTTCTATTCTATTCAGGCCCTTAACTAATTGGATGAGGTACACCACAATGGGGAGGGCAATCTGCTTTACTTAAATCTAACAATTCAAATGTGAATTCATCCTTCCTTAAACACTCTCACAGACATACCCTGAAATAATATTTAGTTAAATATCTGGGTACCCCATAGCCCAGTCAAGTTGACACATTAAAATTAACCTTTGAACTAGTGTGCTTTTCTTTTAACCCCTCAAATATCTCCATAATCCTTTTAACACATGAGGATGAACATTGGCCAAAGCATGTAATGACAGCTGGACCTAATTCAGAAGCAGGAACGATTGCTTCCCAACATTGAAGAGGCAGGTCCCTGTTAATACGACCTGTCACCAGGGCAGGATGTTGTGAGCATGGCAAGAAAAGCCATTCTTGTTTGTCACCCTGCTTACCGTAAAAGTTGCCCAATCAGTCTTCTTTCAAACCTCTGAAAACCTAAGTATTCGCCCTTCAATTCTAGATGACCTCAAGAGATCTGAATATTTCAAATGTGGATCTAGGATCTGGTTCCACATTTGTATCATTACAAATGATACAGCAGCTACTCTTCATTGAATATCTCAGAACCAGGTATTTTACAAAACTATCTCAGTGCCTTTGTCATCCTACATGCTTAATATTTATAAATCTATTGTCATTTAAGTACTCATACAATTAAGTAACTTACTTGGATGGTTAAGGTAGTTAACCAAAGGATGGTTCTAGAGGTATACCCTGTCTGGACTTCAAGACCTGCTGTATTTTATTGCCTTCATAGTCCCAGACTTGTCAAAATAAGAGCAAATCCATCAAGTGGCCTAGGTTTGGCCAGTTCTATCAAAAACCCTGGATTATAAGGACTATGATGATGGTCATATTAGGTAATAAGGAACTGCTCCAAATTCTAGCTCAGGATCATAAACAGAGTCAGTCTCCAGGGCTAAAAATGTCTAATTGATCTTGGCATCTACAACATCTGACAAAGTATCTTATGTACCATAGACAATCAAGAGATATTACCTGATTGATTGATTGAGGGTCCAGTGTTCATCTATTTCTCCCATGCTCCCCCTCCTTACCTTACTATGACTCAGCCTTCTTATATCAGAAAAAATATTCAGCATTTGGTTTTTTAGGATTGGCTAACTTCATTTAGCATTATCTTCTCTAACTCCATCCATTTACCTGCAAATGCTATGATTTTATTCTCTTTTGTTGCTGAGTAATATTTCATTGTGTGTATATGCCACATTTGTTTTATTCATTCATCTATTGAAGGGGATCTAGTTTGCTTCCACAGTTTAGCTATTGTGAATTGTGTTGCTATAAACATTGATGTACTATGTCCCTGAGGTATTTTTAAGTCATTTGGGTTTAGACCAGGGAGAGGGATAGCTGGATCAAAAGGTGGTTCCATTTCCAATTTTCCAAGAAATCTGCATTCTGCTTTCCATATTGGCTGCACCAATTTGCAACCCCACCAGCAATGCATGAGTGAGTGTGCCTTTTTCCCCCACATCCTTGCCAACACTTATTGTTGTTTGTCTTCATAATAGCTGCCATTCTGACTGGAGTGAGATGAAATCTTAGAGTGGTTTTGATTTGCATTTCTCTAATTGATAGTGAGGATGAACATTTTTTCATATATTTGTTGATTGATTGTACATCATCTTCTGCGAAGTGTCTGTTCAGGTCCTTGGCCCATTTATTCATTGGGTTATTTGTTTTTTTGGTGCTTAGTTTTTTGAGTTCTTTATATACCCTAGAGATTAGTGCTTTATCTGATATGTGAGGGGTAAAGATTTGCTCCCAAGATGTAGGCTGTCTATTCACATCACAGATTGTTTCTTTTGCTGAGAAGAAACTTTATAGTTTGAGTCCATCTCCTTTATTGATTTTAATTCTTGTGCCATAGGAGTCTTATTAAGGAAGTTGGGGCCTAATCCCACATGATGAAGATTAGGGCCTACATTTTCTTCCATTAAATATAGGGTCACTGGTTTTATTCCTAGGTCCTTGATCCATTTTGAGTTGAATTTTGTGCATGGTGAGAGATAGGGGTTTGCTTTTCTTCTTTTAAAAGGAAAAGATGAACTGGATGTGTCTTGTTTTCCATAGACTCTCCCCAGTTAGATTACATAGTGAGGTACTCAGAGTTGATATGTGAGTTTCTAAGTTCCTCAGGGACCATAAAGAAGAAGACAGAACTGGTTTCTCCACCCTTCCATTCTTGGTAGGTGCTTATATCATTTATAAAGCTGGATCTAGACCAACAATGCTGGCAGGTAAAAAGAGGAAGTCGTTAGGCCTGAGCTGAAGGCAATGGTGACAGCAGATCAAATCAGGCTGACAAGAAGGGCACTATTTCTGTTAAACAATAAAGTTGCTGTAGCCTCACTTTCCTGCCCTAGTGATTGTACAAGGCCCCAGTTGCTAGCTACAGCAGTTGCTTCTAAAAGGGTCTTAATAGAGCCCTGAAAGTGCATTCTGAGATTTTTCACAAAGATAGCATGCCCATTGGATAGAAGCACAGGCCAATAAGCCTGTTTGCAGTCTGACTCTGCTACTAACTGACAGTGAGTTTCAGGCCTTAGTTGCTTCATCAAAGGAATGCTAATAATAGTAGTTTCTCCTACCTAGACTTGTTGTAAAGGAAATGAGACCATAAGTAGTAAGTACCTAGCACAGTGCTTGGCTCACACTAAGCATATCATAAAGGAGAGCTGCTACTAGTAAGTCTCCTAGTGTAATCACTAATGGTGCCTCTACCAAAAACAGAGATTGCACTGAGTGAGAACCCAGAACATTGAATCTTCCCTACTTCTTCAGGCCTTCAGTGCCTGAGCCTATTGGAAAATTATTACTGAATTCAGAAAGGGGAAGGCATCCTCTGAAGTTAGAGTTTAAATGCTCACAATTGGAATTATTTCTTTCCTCCTTTACTCATCTTGATGCAATCAGTAAATTTTAATAACACACCAACTTTGTGCTAACTACTATATTGGATATGGGAGTTCAAAGAAGGAGATATTGACTGCCATCAAAGGTGTATTTAATTTCTCCATTATCTGACACAGTGAATTATTTAGGTAGTGAGCTACTTCTTAAAAGGAGCACTTGATTCTAGGTGTACTTCCCTTAAGATATGTTGAATGTATGTCTCCTCATACCTCAGAATATGTCTTTATTTGGAAAGAGGTCTTGAAAAAATATAACTGGATTATGATGAGATATTAAGGCAGACCATAATCAGATAAAACTGCAGAGAAGAGAAAATGTGACAATGACACACACACACACAGGGAGAAAATGGTGGGAAGACAGAGGCTTGGAGGAATGCAGCCAAGAAGCCAAGACACAGCAAAGATTGCCAGCAAACCACCAGAAGCCAGGAAAAGGCAAGGGAGATCACCTGTAGCATTCAGGTGAAGCACGGCCCTGTCAACACCTTGATTTCAGATTTTTAGCCTGCAGACAGACAGCTTTTTTATTATTAATTTTTAGTTGTAGATGAACACAATATCTTTATTTTTATGTGGTGCTGAAGATTGAACCCAGGACCTCAGATGTTCGAGGCAAGCACTCTACCACTGAGCTACAACCTCAGCCCAACTTTCTGTTGTTTTAAGCCACCCAATTGATGTTATTTTGTTACAATGTACCTAGGTTAGGAAATAGATGTGACAATAAAAGTACAACAATTTGTGCGCATTGGCAAAGATATTAGTACACATAGCTACAAATGAATAGAGAGGTGCTCATAAGGGCTACACTGGTGGGATCCTGTAAATAAGTTGAGAGAAGCACTTATCTGGCCTTCTAGTGTACTGATGAATATTGATTTATTACTTCACCTATGATTTAAGGTCTCCAAAATACTCTAGCCAAGAATACTGTGACAACATGCACAAAGAAAATGAGAAATGACACCTGAGCCATTTACAAACATTGAAAGAATAAATGCATTTCCAATGGTCTTACACACATTTAAGATTTTTTCAAATTGTCTAATATTCTCAGTTTATCAAGCGCTGAAATTGGCCTGTTTGGGTGGCATATTTGCATATTCATTCCTCTTGGAATTTATGTGCCAGGTTATAAAAGAGGACTCATATGGAAACCCTGGACTCCTTTGCCCACACAAAGATCAATCTGAGGAGGCCAGGTGTTTCTTATCCTCAAGAGGCTTCAGTGGCCTTAATTTCTGAGTTTTATGGACAGAATGAATTTTATGGACATTCCACTTTTAAACAAATTTATTATGGGCCTTAAGCTTTCGCATCCTACTTTTCTGTAAGATCCAGTATCTACATTCATACCAACATAGCTAGCTAAAATATAGGCAAGGACATGAGGACAGAGGATTCTGGGAAAATGAATTTCCTAATCTAAACCATTATAGGTACAGCAAGTTACACGTTGTGATGAGTGCCTTCTTCCTTTGAGATTAACTGACTGTAAAAAGCAATTTGATTAACTACAATGTACAACAAAATATTTATATTGTAAAATTAGAAAGCTGCTTTTAATAGCTGACACAGTGAGAGATTGGATTTTGAAATGAATGAAAATATGGGTGACAGCATATGTCTTTTTAAAAAAAACATTTATTTTTTTAGTAGTACGTATTTTATTTTTATGTGGTGCTGAGAATCAAAGCCAATGCTTCATGCATGCTAGGCAAGCACTCTACTTCTGAGCTACAATCCCAGCCCAAACAATATATGTCTTGATGGAGATGGTGAACTTTTTCTTTTTTAAACACAATCTTCCATTTTCTCCTGTGATTTTAAGTCCACAGAGAAAAATTACTCCTCAAGTTATTTTTATTACTCTTATATTACAGTGGAGCAAGATGGATAAAGTTTAAAGTCATGGATTGCTCAGTATTTGCAGACTACCAGGCACCTCAAATAGGTAAGCCAATTTTTTTTTCAAATAGACATATTGGAGTTGTCTTAGTTAGATTCAGCATTTGACAATTATATGAAAAATTTAAGCATCTCTGTAGAATTGCCAGCTCTTTGAAAGTCAGTTTGTACTCAGGGTTTTCATGGCTAATCTCTTGTGACATCTATCATTCCAAGCATTTCAACATCCATATTAACATTCAGACATTTCTGTAGTAGGCATTTTCTTCATTTGTTTGTTCCAAGTACATTCAACAGATTGTAAATTTCTTAAGGTCAGTAAGTCTGTGTAATTTCTTCTACAGGGCTTTGTCCAGAAGGTGTGTTTAACTCATGTTGCTGTGGTAGAAATAAAGCCTAGGCACTTCATCTTCTGTCTGTCTTTGTCCAGCACTATTTAAAATCCCAGATCTCCATTCTCATGAGATCTACAAATATTTACTTTTTATTTCATCCTCTTTTCTTTCCTAAGAAGTAAGTTTGTTTGTTTGTTTTGTTTTTTATCATTTTTCCACTTGACCTGATCACAGAAGTAGAGAAATGTGGAGATAGACCCATCCCACTATGCAATCATCTTACCTAATCAGCATGTGAGAAGAAAATTAAGGAGAGGAGAAAAGGAAATGGGAACAAGAAGAACATGATGTATGGAAATTCTGCTTAATATCCAGAACCTTCAAATAATATTTTGCAAAGAAATAGCCTGCGTAACAGAATATAGTCCTATCCTGGATATGCCATTTTCTCACTGGTGACTCTTAGTTGCTTAATATCTTAGAAGTTTGGTTTCCTAATGTATAAAAATGGGAATAATAATTGGGGCTGGGGATGTGGCTCAAGTGGTAGTGTGCTCACCTGGCATGCGTGCGGCCCGGGTTCGATCCTCAGCACCACATACAAACAAAGATGTTGTGTCTGCCGATAACTAAAAAATAAATATTAAAAAAATTCTCTCTCTCTCTCTCTCTCTCTCTCTAAAAAAAAAAAAAATGGGAATAATAGTAATAGACCCTGCTCATACTGTTGGGTACATTAATACAAATGCAAGCTAAGATTATTTTTAGACTAATAGATATCATGAGCCAAACTCAAAGATGGTCAATGTACTTTTGTATGTCCCTCCCCTTCTGCCTCATTCCCTCCTTTAAACTTCTGCCAGGCTCAGCATCACTGGCCCCTCATTGAAGCTTCCTTTGTGGATCAGAAAAGGGCCTATTTCCCCCTAGCAGAGGAAGGGCTGTGTAGGATTAAACCAATGCCCACTCTCATGGCGGGACACATGCTCGTTACGTTTACAGTGCTTGAAATGATTTGGTAGAATATATTGAAGTTATTGAAAATATCATAATATGAAGGCTTACCAAATTCAGGAAATATTTCCTGGTGGGATATCTCTATGGCATTTTCTTAAGGTCTATATTGAGCTTCCTCTGAGGAAAGAGCAAATAGGCAGCAACTGTTAGCTTGAACCACAAGAAGTTAAGCTATGCACCATTTTTGACCCACAAAACGACAATTTATAGAGTTTAAACCATTTTATCTTTTGAGGCTACCACATTCTGCTTTGGATTGCAGAGTCACAGGATGATTCCAGGGCTCTGTAGTCACAATGAGAATAAAATTCTGCTGAAAACTTCTCCTAACTACTAGCAAAAAAAAAAAAAAAAAAAAAAAAAAAAAAAAAAAAAAATCCCTCTAATTTTGCAAATCTGCCATATGTCTTTCTTTAATTTAAAAACAAAGAACATGAAGTGTAGCTGCCACGTGTCTGGCAGAAATCTGTTTATGCATGAAATTAGTAAATATCAAGATGCCTCTTTACACTGACTGGCAAAAACTGCAAAAGTAAAATATGTAAACAAAAAAGAACTCCAAGGCTAGGCGGGTGCACACTCCAAAGAGTATTAATTTGCATAATAAATAGTTCAATATTCAGGAGATTATAAAATAGCAATTACTGCTGAGTTGCTATATTCGGGCTTCTAACAACTACAAAAAAGACATTTCGAATGAAATAGTTTGCCTTTACAAAGAAGTTCTCCTAAAATCTTATTTGAAACAAGATTTTATTTATTTTTCAAAGAGGTTTTAAACACTTGGCACATTTCTTTAGAAAAGAAGAAGAAATATCTTTGCCAAAAAAGAAAAAAAAAGTGGTATAAATAATCTGTGGTTAAAAAAAGATAATGGGCCATTAATATTTTTTTATCTGCTAAAAAAAAAATCATACCCGCTGAGGAGAGTGTTTTTCCCTGTCTGAGAAGAGTAGGGAGACCAGTGGGGAGGTGGGAGTCAGACGGAGGCAGGAGTAGGCGTGCACTCAGGCAGGGGGTAGAAACAGAAGTCATTACATGTGAAAAAACTGCAGACTACTTATGCTAATGGGAAGGTAGACTCTGTCTAAAACACCATCTGTGGTTTTTAAAACAACTCAAGTGTTCCAGGTATTATATATCCAAGTGCAGTTTCTACTTGTTAGCGTTAAGCACTGAAAAAGAAATATGGCTCTTTAAGTTATTATATTTTTGCAATAAATGTCATAGTTTAAATGTCTTTACATGGGACCTCTTGACTTTTTGATAACATTGGACTTACAGATGTGTGTGTGTGTGTGTGTGTGCGTGTGTGTGTGTTCATTAAACCATTTAATTACATGTACATCTGCATCTATAAACCTATTTTAAAAATATGTTTCCTGCCGTGAAAAGAATGTGGTGACATCAAGGAATGGTTGTTTATAACTGTTTATCTATAAAATCCCTGATAAAATGAAGCTCTTAGAATTGGATTGGATTCATTTGTTAAGCTGTGGTCTTCCCAGCCAGGGTGAAAACTGAAAGGATGAGGCAAACCAAAAAACCAACATCCATTGAGCACCTTTTGGATAATGGGACCTGAACTGAAAGTGGGCACTTAGTTACACAGTGTTGGGACTACATCGTAGACTTCACAACAGCCCCAGGGTTTAACAGTCCTAGGGTGCCACATGAATGAACACTAGCTCTATTGGTGAGGGAAGGAAGCCTGCCCTAATTAAGACCTTAAAATAATGAACCCTCTTTCATTAGGAAATGTAGCTCCAATAAAATTTTACTTTTATATTGAATATTTTTGAAATATTGATATTTTTTGTTAAATTGTGTCCAACTAATACTTTGAATAAAAACTCTGCAGAAAAAAAAATTAACACTTAGGGTCTCACAGTGACAGGAAATAATTTTGAGTTAAACTTTTTAATTTAAATGCCTTTGTGTTGCAAAGAAGTAGGATAACATAATCGATGAAAGACTTCAAAATATTAATCACTTTTTACACTAAGATAAAATCCTACAGGAATTAAGGTATGGAAACAATTTCAATGGGGAAAAAAGAATCTAAAATTTGCAACTCTTTAAGAACTCAAGGAATACCTTAGACAGATGGAATGGAACCTTAAAGAGGATACGAGACAGCAAATCCAAACAGTGAAAGAACACATTGAAAATGAATTACATAAACAGATAAAAGAAGAAGTTAAGCATCTTTATCAGGAGATAGAGATTATAAAAAATAATCAAACAATAATTCTAGAAATGAAGGAAACGATAAACCAAATTAAAAACTCAATTGAGAGTATCACTAACAAAGTGGAGCAAGTAGAAGCCAGAACGTCAGATAATGAAGACAAAATATATCATCTTGAAAACAGTCTAGCCAACTCAGAAAGGCTGGTAAAAAATCACGAGAAAAACATCCAAGAGTTATGGGATAACATAAAAAAACCAAACTTACGAGTCATCGGGATAGAGGAAGGTACAGAGATTCAAACCAAGTGAATGAGTAACCTGCTGAATGAAATAATTACAGAAAACTTTCCAGAAATAAAAAAAGGAAACAGATATACAAATTGTAGATGCATACAGGACACCGAGCACACAAAATCACAGTTGACCAACGCCAAGACACATTGTTATGAAGATAGCCAATATACAGAACAAAGAGAAAATATTAAAAGCTACAAGAGAAAGGAAGCAGATTACATTCAGGGGTAAACCAATAAGGTTGCAACTCTTTAAGAAGAATTGTTTGAATCCATTTGTCAGTGGCCGGTGGTGGGTGTGAAATCACTGTGGCATTTATGTCCCATTCAATTCACTGAAAAGAATGATATATAGTTGTATTCTAAAATGTCAATATTACATTCTTTACAACTATTTTCACTTATGATTAATTTAAGATGTCAACTTGAAATATGTATGGTGGTACATAGTTTTTCAAATTTATGGGTATTTCGTCCCACCTTCTTTTATGGGTATCTTCAAAGAACACATCTCTAGAAGACTGAAATTCAAAAGAAGTTTGAAGTTCAGTTTATCTTCTTTTGACTTAAAAAAAAATGCCTTCAGTTTTGGGTACAATGCAAGGCACAAGGAACTGTCCTTACTCATTCCCACTACTGACCCCTGTCTTTATCCTCCATAAGGACTTTGTCTAGCCCAAGTGCAACTCAGTACTGAGAAAATGGAATTTCCTCAGTATTTGATAACAACTTTTGAAATTTTGGATTGAATATTTATTTCTTTATTACCTGAAAATTTTCTTTTCTGTGATAATTGCTTGGAAGCTCAGTTCATGTCATTAAATATTTCTTTTAGATGCTTATGAAGGATATTCTAATCTTAAGCATGGTGCAAATTGAATGTCACATCCTGCCACTATGTCTCTTGGCTTTCTCTTGGTGACTAGGTATCTTCTTTTCTTTATGAGGCTGAGTTTTTCTTCCATTGTCACATATGGGCAAAAAAAAAAAAAAAAAAAAAAATCAGCAAAGTCACTGCTATTGTGACTGTTTCTTTAATCTTCCAGTTGTGTTTTAAGATCTGTCAAGAATCAACATTAAGAGATCACAGTTACTCCATAGAAAAGATAACTAACATTTGGTCTTTGTATCCCTTCTGAGTTTTGATATTTCCAGAGCTTCATTGTATATCCCAGTTGCTTCATTGTATATCCCAGTTGCTAACTTTTCCCAATTTGTCCTTTAAAATGACCTTAACGACTGATTTGATAGAACTTAAATAAAATGAAGTCAGTACCATAAATGTTGGTCCTAGGCCTGATCTAACCTCCTCAGAATTATAATCGTAGTTTGTTTTTGTTTTTTGTTTATGGCACCAAAGATTGAACCCAGGGGTACTTTACAACTGGGGCACATCCCAAGCCATTTTTTGTTTTGAGACAAGGTATCACTAAGTTGCTTAGAGCCTCTCTAAGTTGCTGAGGCTGGCCTCGAACTTTTGATACTCCTGTTTCACCATCCTAGATTGCTGGGATTATGAGCATGCACCACCACACTCAGCTATAATTATGTTTTATTGCCAAAATGTAAGTTTAGGAAGTCAGTGTAAACATCTTTTGAGCTCCTTGAATCCTCAGATACTCAAGCATCAGATTATTATCCCATGAAAAAAAACTTTATTAATCACATCAGTGAATTTAGCACATCTCCTTGCTGATTCAAAAACTCCTGGGTCACGCATGAGGATGATTTGGTAGCAAAATGCCTCAGGACATGAAATATGAGAAGGCGGTCATATATCAATGACAAGTTTTCAGTTAGCTCTGCTAACAAGCTGTTCTTCCTTTCCTTTACACCACAAAGTAACATATAAGCAACCATGATGCTAGAGTGAAGCAGTTAACACTAGTGCTGATGTTTGAGTAGGATGCAGGGAAAAACTGTGCTAGGTGTTAAAATATTGAAATAATTCTGCACAAGTTGGCAAATAACCACTGGTCCAGTGCCAAGTGCTCCCATTTCTATCTCTTTACCTGAACTGCCTCGTTTCCTTTCAGGATCTCTGGATGCACCCAGGATCTGCTGGCAGGGCACCAGGACTCATGGATCCTGCTCCAACACCCTGACCAGCATCTGTTCTGTTTGGTCAGTACCTAGACCACGGTAGCTACTAGATATTTTAAATACTATCTCTGCTTAAGAGTACAGTTTTAGACTCTTGAAATTCATGTTTGGCCCTTCGCTTTTTCCTTTCTTTGCAGAATTGTTGGGCCCAATTTTTCTCTGTTTGAGAACAGGAGTAAGCCCAGGGTTGATAGCATACATTTGATTTATGCACATTTTAGTGCATTTGCTGCTTGTTCCTTGGTTCTGTTTTATGATGGTGGTGTCACTGTTTTCCTACACCATAATTTCCTGGCGCACTTCACTGCTCCTTCATCGCACAAGAAACTGTAAGGGTCAGTGATCTTCGGCGCCACCACTTCCATTTCCTCATTACAAAAATTGACCTTCTTTCTGATGTTTGAAAGGGCTCAGGCCACTGTCATTCAGATTTCAAGACCGTTGAGCAGTAATAACAGTATAGGAGGAACAAGCGCCACCGCGGCAGCCGGGGATTGTGCTTCCTCCTGGAATCCATTTTGGATTTCTTAGTGTAGCCAGCAGGCGCTGTTTGCAGCCTTTCCCCAGCATTATATTTTACAGTAATTCCCTCCTTGTCATTAAATCATTTAGCTGCATTAAAGCATTGTATTCGACTCTGTGAATATTTGCCAAGGTTCTTGTGCTTTCTAGGCAATTTCCTGTTCACCACTCGCCTGGATCCACTCAATATGTACAACTAGCATCACTGAAAAAAATAACCTGGTTAGCAATTCCTGTTGAACTACCCACTGCCTTCTCATCGTCTGTGAATTTGGTGCGTGTGTGCAGGCGGAAGGGGATCAGTGGGAAACCAGATCAGTGGGAAACCAGTTCAGACAGGAGAAAATAAAAGTCCTAGCACCAGCAGGATCAGACTGCTCATGTTTTCCTAGAGGGTACTTCATCCGCTTGTTCTTTCATTTCACAGGTACTGTAATCCAACCAATTACCATATTTTTGTGTCGCTTGTCCTTCCTTGAAGAGGAATTTTATAAGTTGAAATATTAGGACACAAAATTATCATCATTGACCTTCCAATTAATAAATTCTCTATATTAACAAAAATTTTCTGTCTTCACAGTACAAATGAATTGTATCTGAAAATCAAGTGTGGCAGAGTAAATATATTTGTTTCATTCCATCAGAAGAAGGTGGACCACTAACTGTATTGTAAAAGGAAGTCATGTCACTTATCCCACTTAAATGAATATGTGGTCATAAGTATATATTTTAATGCTCTTCTTTTTGAAGTTTAAATCCCTTGAGTATTAAAATCATGGACTAAGGAGCTCCTGTGATCTTTGTTTTCATTTTTTTTTTTTTCCAGAAAGCATTGATTATCTGCTGTGGAGTGTATAGAAGGTAAAAGTAGAAAACAAACTGCCTGCCTTTAAAGAATGTATAAATGATGTTTGTGTTTTGCAATGAACTTTTTCTTAAAGTGTCATTTTTAGAATTTATTTTGAATAAAATATAATGAGTGTATGATTTAATTTAATGACAAATAAGTCAGGCTCTATCATGGAATGCTTGTGCATTCAAAAGTCAACCTATCGCTTCCATCAGCTGAAGAGTATGACTTTGCTACTAAATTAAATTTAATCCATAGAAAAACTAGTTTTGAGAGAATTCTAACCTTCTATAACTTTCTGAGTCTTTAATTGTAAGCTTGGAAAATGGTTTCCCATAGTTAATTATCATTTATGTGTATGTACATACATATCTATGTTTATATATGCACATGTATGTACATATGTATATGTATATGTATATAACTTTATTTTACTTCAGGTTCTTTTCATTAAAAAATTTAACAAGTTTATAATGAAACAAAACTGAAATTTTTGATTTGTGATATCGTTAAATGAGATTGTAAAATATTAAAGTTTCTAAACATATTAATGTGTTTTTCCATTTTTAATTAAAAATGTTTAATAATTGTTAATTCAGTTTAACAGCAACCAGTAAATAATGACTTGGCAATGACGATGCCTTTACTTCTAGCCAAGAACCCTCCTTTACACATATATTTTACACGGCTTGTGTTAAAGTACATGAGAACTCAGTTCAGGCAATTCTGAGAACCATTCTCATCTTTTTTAAAAATTCTGACTTGTTATATATGACAGAAGAATACAAGACAATTCATATTACATATATAGGACACAATTTTTCATATCTTTGATTGTACACAAAGTATAGTAACACCATTTGTGTCTTCATAAATATACTTAGGGTAATGATGTCTACCTCATTCCATCATCTTTTCTACTCCCAGGTCCCTCCCTTCCTTGCCCACCATCCTCATCTTTTATATAAAATCAGAATTTAGGATAACAAAAATATAATAATTTCCCTGCATAAAAAAAAAGAATGAATTATGCAACTTGAGGAGAGAAATAAGGAGCACACAGGTGTAACAGAGGCTGGGAGGAGACAGCATCTGTGCATATGTAACACAAACCTGTCTGTGTCTAAGGAAGAAAAAAATGTTCCACATGTCATATTTCCAGGAGAGCAGGTCCTTTTATTAAATAAAGGAAATCCAGTACATCTCTATATCCAGATCTTGTGTTTGGCCTACCCCAGTCACACATTTGGAAATAGTTTATTTCGTGGTCAGAATCATGTCATTTTCACCAACTGATGTGTGTGGTTTGGTGGCATTGCCTGACCAAAGCTTTTTAATTGAGGGAAAATGAGGCAGTTAAGCCTCCATAACTTGGTCACAGATTTTTGTCATGATGACAAGTGGCAGCAACCAAGGTTGCAATGGATTTCAGTCAGAAGCCACTTCTTTCTGGGCTGCCAGAAGCAGGAGAAGGAATTCCCATACATTCTACTACTTCAACACCATTCCTTATAAGAGATTCCTCTTCTGCAGAAGAGTATCTCTGATTTTTAGGTAAAGGTTGGTTCATCCAGTCTGAACATTCTAATGCTTTGTCTTTTTGGATTAAAGGTATCTACCATTGTTCATTTATAATAAAAAGTATGTATTAGTTTGTTTATTTAAGACAAAATGTTCAGTCATGATTTTTTTCTTTAAAACTGTTTAACAGATGTGAACCAGTAATATAACTATTTTTACGAAAAATACTGAAAAACCAAGGTTGTTTTAAATTGACCATGATTCTTCCGTTATGTCACAAGGTATTTGTAAGAGGAGAGAGAGTTGCCTGAACAGTGATGGGGAGGTTGTGGTTCCAAAAATATATTATGCTAAAGTCACTTTAAAAATCAAAATGAAAATTGACTTTCTCCCCTGACAGGAATGTCCAGAAATTTGAAATGATAAGAAGATATACCTTCGATTATATTATCAGTTATCTTGACAGAGCAATTTTGTGTAGAGCTGGAAATTCAATGTAAAAATATACTTCTACTTTGTACTTCTGCCAGATAGAAAGGGTACCCCACCCCAATGCTGCAGGGGGAAGCAAGTCTTTTTTTTCTTTATGGGGGGTGACCAGGGATTCAACTCAGGGGCACTCAACCACTGAGCCACATTCCCAGCTCTATTTTGTATATTTAGAGATAGGGTCTCACTGAGATGCTTAGTGCCTCGCCATTGCTGAGGCTGGCTTTGAACTTGTGATCCTCCTGTTTCAGCCTCCCAAGCTGTTGGGTTATAGCCGTATGCCATCACACCCGGCACAAGCTATCTTGTTTTCTATGTTCCATGTTAAACCACCCCTCTCCACTGCATTTTAGAACTGCTAATACTTTCTTTCCCCAAAGTGGACACGCTCCACAACCGTCAATTCACTCTCATAGAGAATTGTACAAGCTCAGATACTTGGTTCTCGTTTTTACTGATTCTGACCAAAATTTAGTTTTTGCTATAAAACAATGATTCTCAAGTTTCTGTTAATCTGTAAATTAATACAACAGGACACTCAGAAAAATGAGAAATTATACCCCATTTGATTCAAATGTATGATATGTCAAGATCATTGTACTGTCATGTGTAACTAATTAAAACAAATAAAGAAAAGAAAGCAATCATTAAAGAACACAATCATAAAAAAAAAAAAATACAACAGGACAAAAGGTCTTATACCTTCTCATCATTAAGTACCACCATTAAAATATTTCTCTAGGATGAAAGAAAAGAATAGTATTACCTCTTAAGCCTCATACTTGTATATGAGGTGATTCCTATTTTTTTCAATTATTATGACAAAATTAATAGTACCATGAATATTAAAGAAAAACCCCTAGGCCCAAATCAGAATATAAATGCTATTAGTCCAAAATAAATATTTTCCATTTATAGGTTTAAACTGTGGGAGATGGGGACTCTGCCTGACTTTTGTAGGAAAGCAGTACTACTATAAGTTAAAAACAAAATAAAACAAAACAACAATCACAACAACAACAACAAAAAAAACCCTGCAAAAATGGACCAACTGAGCCAACCACAAATACAATTAAAGGATCTTGGAATAAACATAGATATCTGAACAAAGATGGGAAAATGAGCAAATGAAAGAAACATTCATGAATAATTTCTCGGGTGTGCCTGCATTGTATCATCTCATTGAATCACTGAATTTACGAAGTTTTAGACAAGAAACCAAAGGTTTGAACTACTCAGAATATTGCCCAATGAAGTAACAGTTGAGCCCAATTCTGTCTAAACATGTTTGCCCTCTTCCTTTCACTGTTGTCTGGTACATATGAGATAGGGAGGGTGAAAATAAAAGAAAATAAAAGAAAATAAAAGGTCATCATATAAAAAATTTAGAAGATGATGAGAAAAGAGAACAATTTTTAAGTCTCCTTTTCTAACCTTTTTGGAAAGAAAAAAAAATGGACAAGGATTCAAAAAGTTTATCCCTACAGAGATTAAGAGCAATCTTTTCAATAATTATCATGCTTATTAATTTGCTTTCCTCAAAACAAAAACAAACGAAAGCAAAACGTTTCTAGCCCATCTAATGATGTGCTGAGGAAAACAATGAGCACAATTTGCTTCTACCTTTTAAGTGCATATCTTTAGCCTAATGAAGGGTTCAAGCACAGGAAAGAGGAAATCCGTAAGACTGAAAGTAGGGAATGTTGACATCAGGGAATTCCATGCTTGGGGATCCAGCAGCAGGATGGTCCAGAGGAGGCTGTACTCCCACCGTGGTATGGCTTCAACTGAGTAACGTGGTGTTATGGTTTAGATATGAGGTAGTTCCCAAAAGCTCATGTGGAAGACAATGCAATGAGTAGATTTATGAGAGGGAGGTATAATCTACTGATACGGATTAACTGGGTGATAACTATAGATAGGTAGGGTATGGCAGGAAGAAGCAGGCCACTGGGTGTGCCTTTGGGGTTTATATTTTGTCCCTGGTGAGCAGAACTAACTCTCTCTCTCTCTCTCTCTCCCTCCTTCCCGCCCCCCCCCCACCTTCCTGGTTGCCATGTCCTGAGCAGCTTTCCCCTTCCGTACCCTTCCACCATGATGTTCTCCTTCAGCTCAAGCACAGGCCTATGGAATCAGCCAACCACAGACTGAATTTTTGAAACCGTGAGTCAAAACAAATGTTTCCTCTTCTACACTGTTCTTGTCAGGTCTTTTGGTCACAGCAAAGCAAAAGCTAAATAAAACAGAAGTTGGTACCAAGAAGTGGGCTTGTTGCTGGGACTAACGTGAGCATAAGGTTCAGAAGTCTTCTGAACTGGTTTGCAGGGATGGGGGTGGGATTTCAAGAGATGCAAGGTGGAAAAGCTTTAGAATGTTGTAAGCCGAACTTAATGGTGATCCTGGTGGAACTCAGAAGACCAGAATGTCAATAGGACTAGGGACTGTGAAGACAGTGATACCGCTGTTGACCGGTGACGAGTCCTTGCTTCCCCGATGTTGAAGAATAACACCAAAGAAGCACGCCGAGGCAAGGTCAGAGTAGAAATTAGAAGTTTATTAAAGGACAGCAGAAAAGACTTCTCCCGGAGGAAGAAGGGGACCCAAGAGGTGGAATCCGTGGAAGTGCGGTTGTTTCCCCTTTTTGTAGTTTTGGTGATGGAATGTAGGTGGGAAGGGTTAGGACACAGGTGGGCCAAACGGGCAGGAAGGACTTTTGGGATGGGCTTATCACTTCTCTGGGATGGGCTATCTCCAAATCTGTTGGGGGCTGTTTCTTTGAGGTGGACTTTGGCCTAGGGCCTTTTTGGGACTTCATTAACATTCCATGAGTTGTTCTGTGTTTTCCCTGAGTCATTCTCAGCATGGCCTCCATTTTAGATTTCACTTGGTATTAGACCCGATTTACCTAACTACACTGACTACCTAACTTTAAATCTGGCTTCAACAGGACTCTTGCTGTTTCAGAAGAGGAGGACACAATTGGAAATTGGAATGGAGTCCATTCATGTTATGTTCTGGCAAAGAATTTGTCTACACTTTGTCCATGTTCTGAGATTTTTTTTTTTTTTATTTTTGAGACTGAATTTAAAGGTGATATAGTAATTAATCGGATGAAGAAAATTTCAGTAATCAAGTGGTGTCATGGATATTGCTGGGAGCGTTTAGCCGAGTTTACTATGATAATCAGGAACAGAAAGCAAAGCAGAAAGATTTGAAAAACTTGGTGTTTGACTAGAAAAGTGCAAGTAAAATCCTGGCTCAGAATGAGGTTGTTAAAGATCTTAATAGCTGCTAAGGAGATGCAAATTACTTTGTACAAAGACAATAGGAAAAAAGGCTTGAGGTCTTTTCAAAAACTGGCAAGATCACATCAATCCCAAGCTCAAGGGTGTAAAAGCAAAACATTCCTTTTGAGAAGAGGCCTGGGGGGCCCAGGAAGTTGTTTCATATGCTAGCCACCTAGGCACTCAGGGGCTATTGCAGCAGTAGTCCTGGGAAACTTTATTACTGCTTGAGATGGTGGCAGACTTTGGCATTAACCCCTTGGTGCTGGTTCTGTAGGAATGCAGCATGCTGGAGTTAGAAGTCAGGGAGGCTTCCACCAAGATTTCAAAGGAAGGTCTGCAAAATGTTGAAATATTAGAGTCCTGTGGGCTGCTCTTGAGAAGGAAGCCAAAGCTTCATGGAGACTCCTGAGATTAACAGATGCCAGTAATGTGGGACATCTACCAAGGAAAGGTGCAGGAAATCAGCAGAAACAAGACAAGAGAGAGGCCACGTGGAACAAACCTAGACAAGCCCTTTGGAAAGAGCATCACAATACCATGTGCCTCTGATGCTGGACATGGAGCTGCAGGACTTGTTTTCCTTGTTAGATTTTGGTCTTGCTTTGGTCCCACCCCTTCTTTCTCTGCTACATTTCTCCCTTGTGGAAAGGAAATGTTTACTCTGTGTCCTTATATATTAGATATATGTACCTTGCTTTTGATCATTATTCTCACAGCTAAGAGTTTGCCTTGAGTCTCATATTAGATTTTTGACTTGTGCTTGTGTACAATGCTGAAACTGTTATGACTATGGGGTCTCTGGAAATGGACTAAATTTATTTTGCACTGTGGAATGAGCATAAGCTTTTTGGGGGCCAACATTATGGTTTATATATGAGGTGTCCCTCAAAAGCTTATGTATTAACACTGCAAGAATTTTCAGAGGTGAAATGATTAGATTATTAGAAGGCAACTATAAGCAGGTGGGGCATGACTACAGGAAGCAGGTCACTGGGGGTGTGCCTTTGTGGTTTTATATTTTGTCCCTGGAAAGTGGAGCTCTTTCTCTCTGGTTCCTGGTTGTCATGTCTTGAGCTGTTTTGTTTGTTATGCCCTTCCGCCATGATGTTCTGGCTTACTTTTTGCCCAGAGAGATGGAGTTGGTCAACCATAGACTAAAACTCTGAAACCATGAGCCAAAATAAACTTTTCCTTCTCTACATTGTTCTCGGGTCTTTTGGTCGCAGCAATGCAAAAGCTAACTAAAACACCTAGGCAACACCAACATTTCCACACCTCATTTTTTTTTTCAATTCTATTGTTCCTCACTCACTTATTAGTCTTAGGAATAGTGCATAAATTGATAAGATGCCTTAAAGTTATCTGATCTTCCTAGAATAAATAAATCAGTTGAAAAAGTGGCATCTTTTTGAATAGAAATCTATTTTGGGGAGATGTGAGAAGGAAGGAATGTTAAGGGATTATAATTACTAAGTCCTAAGTTCTTTTATATATGAATAATAATTAAAATGATCTCATTATTTAAGAAACTACTGTAAAATACATTGTTGGTTTGGATGCAAAATTTTTTTTAAATTAGTTCTAGTCAGTTATACATGACTAAATATAACATGATATAGCTTCGATTCATTGCACATGAATAGAACAGAATTCTTTTTGCTTCTCTGGTTATACATGAAGTAGAGTCACCATTCCTGCAATCATACATGTACCTAGGGTAATGATGTCCATCTCATTCCACCATCTTTCCTACCCCCTTGCTCCCCTACCTCCCTTCCCTCCCCTCCACTTTGCCCCATGCAAAGTTCCTCCACTTGGATGCAAATCCTTGTGAACAAATGCAAATGACAAATCTGTTATATAACCAGGTCAAAAACAAGTAATATTTTTTCTCTTGGTAAACCAGAATTGAGAATGTATTTTTTTTCAATCTTTTGACCTGAGGGGACTATAAATTTCAGAACAAATTCTAAGGTCCAAAAAGTAGAAGAGGTTCTTATGAGGAATTAATTCTAATAGAGGAGAAATAAATCCAGGTTCAGTTGGCCTCTTAACACATTATTAGGTAATATTGATTATAGCTGACATTTACTACTGGCCTACATGTTGTACCAGGCACTTTGTTAAACATTTTAAATACAATACCTAATTTAATGTTCCTTACAGCCCTACATGGTAGGTACTATTATGGTCTCTATTTTGGAGAGGAGGAATTGAGGGGCGTATAGTTCACTGACTTGCCAGAGCCAAACAGCTAGTGACAATAGAGCCACCATTTAACCCAAGAGCTGCCTGACTCTGAAACCCTGGATCTTAAATAATGGCCACATTTTTCATTCTGAGGATAACTTAGTAGTAAAGGGAAAGCCTGATTTTTGTATGTTTTTGCTGTACCTGCATTCCTTTCTCCCATCTTGCTCCAGAAATGCTTCTCTAGGATTTAGGAAAATAATAATATTGCCTCCAATGGGTCACACTCATAAATGACGTAATTTTCAATGATTTTTGTCAATCAATAGTCAATAGTTCATTTGTCAATAGGACAACAACAGCATATTGGACTATTTAGAATTGAACCAGACTTAACACAGCGCTGTTCTAAAATAAAATTTTTCCATTGATAAATTCTTTTGCGGGGGGAAATGGGCTGTACCAGGGATTGAACTCAGGGGCATTCAACCACTGTGCCACATCGCCAGCCCTATTATGTTTTGTTTTAATTTTATTTTTTATAGTTGTAGATGGACAGCATGCCTTTATTTATTTATTTTTAATGTGGTGCTGAGGATCAAACCCAGTGCTTCACATATGCTTGGTAAGTGCTCTGCCATTGGGCTATACCCCCAGCTCCCAGCCCTATTTTGTATTATATATAAATTTAGAGACAGGGTCTCACTGAGTTGCTTCGTGCCTGGCCTTAGCTGAGGCTGGCTTTGAACTTTCAATCCTCTTGCCCGAGCCTCCTGAGCCTCTGTGATTACAGGTATGTGCCACTGTGCCCAGCACCACTGATAAATTCTACACACCCAACACCCCACAGAAACTTGCTCTCATAGGCTACTGAGAAAATGTCTAGTTGATATAGCGAGAAATCGGAATTTACTGAGTAACTCATCTACATTGTTTTCTACTCTGAGGTTTGAGGGCAGAAATGTGTGCATGATATAGAGATTCTAAGGGTTAGTTTGCCTCCTCATGAAACTGGCATGGAGAATCTTATTTGGGCTCAAAAGACTTCATAATCCTCTCCTTTCATCACCACCCTTAATGAGCCAATCAAGAGATCAATAAACAAACAAAAACACTGGGGAGTGTAGTAGGGCTTTGGTTGACAAAATTTAAATTTTCATCCTTCCAGAATATATTGTCTTCATTTTTACACGTCTCCCTTCTATTCTCCCCACCCTAATGAAGAGGCTGCTCACTTGATTGGGAAAATTGAAAAGAGTTTCAGTTGCACACACACAGCTGGCTGCTACTTCCTTTGATTCCTCTGCTCAGACCTTGCCAACCCCAGGCCAGGCCCATTCTCCTGCCATTTGCTTGGTTAGGCTACTGATGCAGGTGGGGTCAGCCCACTCACTTTAATCTCCAATGCTGACTCACCTCTTCCAAATGACTCACAATTGAAGAAACTGCTAGAGAGTAGTTGATATTCTCTTCAAAATCCCCCACCGCCTCTAGGAAACACCAAACATGCTTTACATTGGGTGGGAGAATAGACAGAAATCTGAGTAGTGGGAAAATTTCAATCAGCTTCGTGTCAAATCAAATACCCTAACACCAGTGAAAATCAATATTTGCCTTCCATATTTGTTTGATCTTGAAAATGCTCTCTCTTATATCCTCAAAGAATTTTAGATAAGGAACAACATCCCTCACTCTAGGGCTTTTAAACCCCCAAGGCAAACAGATAAATTTTGTGAAGGTCCCAGTTCTTAGTGCCTCACAAAATCTCTTTCACTATTTCTTTTACTTCCCTACTTCTTATCTTTCCTTTCACCATGATTTGCATGTGTATTTTGAGTGTGGTAACCAGATATATTTAGAAGAACCCCTGGCCTGGGATCTGTGACAGGCCACACGGTAAGTACAGTTGGCAGCACCAAATTCCCAATTCACCACAAAGAACATATGAACTCTTTGTACCTGACACTTTACACAATATGCTCCCTGGCTTTAAGAAAACATTATTTCATGTTCTTACTCTAATCAGTCTTGTCTGCCAGCCTCAAGAACTGAGAGGTTCATTGTTATATGCAGCTGTCATTTGTTCCATCTCCAGGCTCTCTCTGCCTTCAATATCTTTGTGGTATTTAGTGAAAGTAATTTTCAGTTGGAAATCTTCTGCCCTTTCAGTAAGTGCAAGTATAGCACTTCATCAATGGCCAAAGAATTCCAAGCTATCTGGGATGTATCAGGACAGTTGATAAAACCTCACGGAGAAACCTGTGATAGTACATCCCATCATAAATTAAAAAAAAAAAAAAAAGGCAGAAAGAGCCTTTGTCAGTGTTTATCTGAAGCGCTTTTATTCTTTGCCCTTGATTTCCTCTTCAGAAAATTGATGCGCCCTTAAATTGAAGCAAGAGGCTTGACAGGTGATGGTTAGTGTGATAACTGCTCAGATTTCATCAGCCAGTGTTTTTCTGGTGGTGCAATTGTCGGAACTTTCAGCTAGATTACCTGTCATCCACTACATCAGATAAAAGAGACAGGGTTGAAAGATGCAGTTTTGCCACTGTACCTTATAAGAAATGAAAAGTGCAGGTGTGGTAGCAGTAGTGAGGAAGAAGTACAATTATTTTCTAATCAGGCTATTTCTTCAAGAAAGTTGGTGCCCAATTGGTAGCCGTTGCTAAATTTGCATTGTTAAATTTATGAAGAAGAAATGAAAAGCATAGACAGTCACACTGTGGGTAGTGCTAAAAGCTCACCCTTCCCGGTCCATTTTATTTGCTTCCCATGTTGAAATAGTCACAATTTATTTTTAGATAAAAGGAAAAGTGTTTCTATTTTAGATACATCTTAATATGCTGATGTTGAGTTTATATTTTAATCTGCTGTTAAGCTACTTGAAATCTTGAAGGGAGGCGTTATTCTGAGAAACTTTACAGAAAAAAAAAATTCCACTTTAAAGTTTAGAAATAACATATTTGGGGGGAAATGTACCATGTGAGAATAATATTGTACAAAAAAAAATTTTCCCCAGATTTTGAAAGCAATGTGTCTGTCAATAGATGAATGGAAAAGAAAGTGATGTATGTACAAAGAGGAGTTTTATTCAGTCACACAGAAGAATGAAATTATATCATTTGCAGAAAAATAGTTGGAACTGGAGAACATCCTGTTGAGTGAAACAATCCAGAATCAGAAAGTCAAGGGTCATAAGTTCTCTTTCCTATGTGGAAGATAGAAAAAAAAAGGTACCTCATGAAAATAGAAGGGAGAAGAGTAGAGTTGAAGAAGGTAGTCAGTGGGAGGGAGGAGGAGAAGAAAGGGGGGAGTATTGGACAATAAAATTGATCAACTTCTGTTATGTGCATGTACAAATATGTTACAATGAATCCCATTACATATAATCATAATGCACCAATAAAAAGTGAAAGATAAAAAAATAAAAAAAATATAAGCAACATGGGATGATAAATCAAGGTAGGAAAGACCCTGAATAAATAAATGTTTTTATTTGTGATGCTCTATTGCATGCTATTTTTTAAACTTCAGATTAAAAAGAATGAACTAATCCCACCTCTTTCAATCTGTCACTACCTCATAATAGCAACAACCATTTGAATATAGTTGTCATATGATAAATGGAAATTTATCTTCTGTGAAAAGGAAAAGGAACAAGTCGTTTCTTCATGGAAGAAGAGTTATATGTACTGTGAGCTTACATATTAGATGAGACTCTTAAAAAAGATGTACTTTCAGAGTTTTCTACGGTTGTCCAAAATCATTTATTTTCCAAAGTGAAATCCAGTCTGGCTCTCATATAAGGAACAATTTGTTTGTTATTGGGATAGAATAATGATTTTTCTATAGCACAGTCTCTCTCTCTCTCTCTCTCTCTCTCTCTCTCTCTCTCTCTCTCTCTCAAACACACACACACACACACACACACACACACACACACACACTTAGATCTTTCCATTTCAAGTAAATTACACATACTTATCCAGGTAAATCTTACCAGAAAATGTTTATTGCTAGGTATGTGGAGTCTCCTATTCAGATGAGTTCCATATATAGTGGGTATCTATTGAATATCAATCCAATATGTGCAGTTGATGGCACTTACCAAGATCATTTCTAAAATTTCCTCTTTTCATTTTCTCTTTCCTTTTCCCATTTGGAGGTAGTTTGCAATGCTAGGAAGAGGAATGAACTAGAGAGACAGCATAACATAATGGCCAAGCATGTGGGTTCAGTAGAGGAGTGTAATCATGAGCACCAAGCTGAAAACATTGTTTACTCCTAGGAGAGTGGTTGGAGAGAGGAGAGAAACAGATCATTAGCTTCTTTTATATACCTTTGTATTGTTGGACTTGAATTGTCCTTGTAAAAAATATCAATTACTACTAATAATAATAATAGGAAAATTTTAAGAAGAAAATATGTAGTCTTAAGAATTGATAAGCTAAGTTAAAATCTAAGCTCTTCTGTTTTCTAGGTGTGAAGTTTTTAGCTAGTAGTTTTTTTTTTTCTTTGATTCTTGGTTTTCTCATCTGCAGAATGTGGATAATAATAGTACCAATAATAATACGCAGATTGTAAAATCATTGTAAATATTGAGTTATATAATTTGTGTGAATGGCTATGTACATAGAAAGTACCTAGTAAATACCAACTTAGAACAAGGAAGTCTATATATCTATCAGTTACAGGTATTTCTGGAGTAAAGCATTTAAACTTTTCTAAGCCTACTTTTCTTCCTTTTTTTTTTCCTATAAAATGAGTAGATTAGAAGTGATGGGAAAGAAAGAAAGAAAGAAAGAAAGAAAGAAAGAAAGAAAGAAAGAAAGAAAGAAAGAAAGAAAGAAAGAAAGAAAGGTAGGTCAGGTATAACACCAGTAATCCCAGAAATTTGGGAGGCTAAAGCAGGAGGATTACAAGTTTGAGGTCAGCCTCAACAACTTAGTTGAGACCTTATCTCAAAATAAAACATTTGAAAAGGCTGAAGATGTAGCTCAGTGGTAAAGTGACCTAAAGTTTTATCCCCAGTACCAAAAAGGAGAGAAAAAGGAGTTATGGAGATGGATGGTGGTGATTATTACACATTAACACCTCTGAACTGTACACTTAAAAGTAGTTAAGAAGTAAATTTGGTGGTATGTAAACTGTATCAAAAAAGAAATGGAGAAAAAAAATGTCAGTTGTTGCAACATCCTAATAATATAGCAGGGGACTGAATGGAGATGGTGGCAATAGGTCTGGCAAAAATGAGTGGTTTCAAGAGATATTTAGAAATATACACAGGGGCTGGGGATGTGGCTCAAGCGATAGCGTACTCGCCTGGCATGCATGCGGCCTGGGTTCGATCCTCAGCACCACATACAAATAAAGATGTTGTGTCCGCCGAGAACTAAAAATAAATAGATAAATAAATAAAAAAGAAATATGCACAGGTAGTCTTTTGTGATTGGATAAACATGGATCAGAAAAAGGAATCATAGGTGACGTAAAGATTTATAGTTGATGAACTGGCAAGAGTTAATATGTCAGTCTCTGAAGAAGGATTCTAAAGGAGTAGGTTTAGAAGATGAACTCAATTTTGAACAAGTTAAATTAGAGGTGCTTGTAAACATCAGTATGGAAGTTTTGCAGGCCAATTGGAGATGCCCTTGTGAAGTACGGGAGATAGTCATGGGCTATCTCCGTGGAACCGTTCAAATACAAACATTATGCGGATGGAAACTGAATCCATGCAGTGGACAACATTGTCCAGTGACAGTGTGAAAAGAAAGAGGTTCATGGTTCAAACCCATGTGGTCTCAGGACCCATTCTTTGATGGCAGAGGTAGTGTGTCAGCAGTTTTCAAAGCATAAGTTTTCTTTCTTGCAAGGTCAGTTTTATTGGGTAAAATTAACACCTTTTTTGTTCCATCTTTCAATAATTATTCTTTGGATGCCTAATTTATACAGGCACCCCCTTCCTTCATGAATTTACATTTGAATGAGATAGACAAATTAGTTTGGTACATTATATAGTATATTAAGAGGTGATATGAACCTTGATGAAAAATAAGGCAAGAAAAGTAAATAAAGAATATCATACCCGGGTATAATGGCAACCTGTAATTTTACTGATTTGTTGATTTACTGGTACCAGGGATTTCATCCAGGGGCACTTAACCACTGAGCCGTATCCCCATTCCTTCTTACATTTTATTGTGAGACAGGGGTTCACTTAGTTGCTTAGGGTCTTTCTAAGTTGCTGAGACTGGATTTGAACTCGTGATCCTCCTGCCTTAACCTCCTGAGCCACTGAGATTAAAGGCTTGCACCACTGCACTGAGCCAACCGGTAATTTTAAATGAGGCCAGGGATGTTTTCTTTGTAGATCAAAGTGGAAGGGGAGTCACAGAGCTATCTGCAGAAAGAATGCTCTAGACAGAGCAACAAATGTAAATGTCCTAAAACAGGGTCCTGGAAGAACAGTTAGGAGGCCAATATGGGTAGGAAAATAAAAGTATTTAGGGGGAAGAATAGTAAAAGCGTTAACAGAAGTGACAGAAAGCCAGATCATGCAGGGCAATACTAATTATTATAAGAACATTGACATATATACTGTGTAGAAATTGACTGCTATTGTGTATGTATGTATGCGGGGTGCTTTGGCCAAAGGAGAGACATGATTTGACACTCCTCTATCTCCCATATGTACATTAAGAAGATTGGAAGAGGTGTGTAAGAGGAGAAATGGAAATTTTGAATGGGATTCTTTGGTGCTTGGCATATGCTCAACTTTGGTGCATCCAATGACACTTTTCATTTCGTACTTATTTTTAACACCAATCACATCCTGTTCTTATCAATAGGCACCTCTTCTAAAGCCCTGAATATTTATCTCCTTTCCTTGTTTTCCTCCTTCCTTCCACAAACATTTGTTGTCCACTTACTAAGAGCCAGCAATCGGTCTCTGAGCTCCAGAGATGAACAAGGAATCAAGAGTGCAGTGGAGGGGAGGCACATGTGACACTATAAAGTATAACATGCTGAGGTGGAAGTTTTAAGAGGTGATGTGGAAACACAGCAGAAGGAGTCCATAATTGTGTCACAGAATGGAGTAATGGGGAAGGGGTGCTTCACCACGGAGATGATGTGTTATTCATTATTAAACAATTCTTTATTTAGTGCATTGTTACACTGTCAACTTCATTGGGCAACAAAGATGAATTGTTCAATTGTCATTCCTTGCACATGGAATCATTCTATAAAAAATACTTAAAAATGACTTGAGACCGATTCAATAAAAATGCACATATTAAAGAAAATATACTTTGCATTATTAAGAGGAATGCATTCATGTGGTCAACATTTCGATATTACAAAGAAACCCAGCCAAAAGCATATCTCCTTTCAACTCAAATCTGCCCATTCCTCATCCCAGAGGTCATTGCTCTCGTTGCTTTCTCACTTACACACACATACTATCCTCTCCCGGACTTTTTACTTCTAAAGAGTGGCATTTTCTGCTCCTCATTTCTCTGGAAGCATTGTGGCATGCATGGGTCTTAACAGACGGGAGATTTTTTCATGATCAAAGAAGCTCAGACCCAGAACTGTGTAGAACAGTCTAGGGCACACAGAAGCCACATCTGAGACTTCTGGCCACAAGTTGTTTTGATTATTTTCTTTTGACCCACTTGTTTATTTTTATTCAGTATTTCTGGGTAAGGCTCCATTTTATTTGGTTTGGAGCTTCTCACTTAGCATGAGTTAAAAACTGTTGACTATTTCCAGAAATCAGAAGAGAGGGGAAGAGGAAGAGAGAGAGAAATAAAATGGTAACAGCAAGTGCAGACATGTATGTGTATGAAACAAACACAAAACGTCATTTGTGCTCAGAGTGGGCCTCGAAAACCTTGTTCTGAGAAGTGTCCTTTGTAGTGTCCTACAAAGAACTCTTTGAGAATGTCCCTTAATTTGCCAGTGGCCCTCGACATCCATGAATTCTACATACATGGATTCAACCAAATACAGAGAAAATATTTTTTAAAAAATTGTGTCTGTACCGGACAGCACAGACTTTTTCTTATCATTATTCCCTAAACAAAATAGTATAATGATCATTTATGCACTGTTTGCATTATATTATGTATCATAAATAATCTAGAGATGATTTAAAGTGATGAAGGGAGTATCATATACAAGTTATATGTTTACAGAATCTTAGAAATCTTTCACAATTCCCAAGATTTTTTTTTTTTAATTTGAAGCACAAGATGGTCTGTTCCAGGAGTTGTCTGGTAATTAATTAGTTCTGTTTGGCATGTTCCCCTGAGCCCACAATTTCATCCACATACCTAAAACTTTAGAGCCTCTATTCTGTATTCTCTGAGGTGTCTCTGAGAGTTCATAAATTGTGGTATTTACAGATAGGGCAAAAACACCAGGGGAGAAGTGATACGAGATAGACTAGGAGTTTCAAAGATCTATTTGTCATCATGCCATTAATTCAGTAAAGGGATTTATAATGTTAGCTACCATTGAGTGTGAGCCTAGTATAAGACAAGTATTCACAAGACATCTAATCCTCCAAGTAACTCTGGGAGGTCGGTCCTCTTCTTCTATTTTATATGTAGGGGAAATGGTGTTCAGTGGGAGTAAAATATATTCTTGAAAAAAGAAAGGGAAAACAAATTAGTAAATATCAGAACTAGGGTTGAAGCTTCAGTTACCCATGTCCAAACAAACTCCTACAGGCCAGTTGCTATTACAAGCTCTAGAGATACAGGAGTTAAAGAAATCAGAGCTTTCTTTTGATCTCAAAGATTATATACATAATAGAACTTTCTGTGAGATGAAAATGTTCTAAACCAAGGAATGGAATTTGCAATTCTATCTCATTTTAACTTTACTTAATTTAAGCTTAAATAATCGCATGTATGTTTACTATTTAAACATCATAGGTCTAGAGGATTTCAGGAGGTGGGGAGATAGAAAATATAATGCTTTTAATTTTAATTTTAATGAGTACTATGGAGAAAAAAGGGTAAGATGATGGGAGTTGGGGAGCAGCAACATAAATTCAGTTGCCAGGGAAGTTTTCTCCAAATAAGTTCCATTGAAGCTGACCCCTAAGTGAAGAAAAGGAGGCAGGTCAAGAGCAGGGAGAACATTCTAGGCTGCAGTGAGTCAAACCTCTAAGAAGAGAAAGACTTCAGCATGTTCAAGTTTCAGAAAGCAGATTGTCAGACCAGGAGTCTTCTAGGTTGGGATTAAGGGTATGGATTTCATTCTAAGTAAAATCTAAATCTATAGAGAAGCTTTCAAAAATCAAATTATCCTATGAAATGTTAATAACCAAAGTCAAATTATTTAAAGATGAAGTAAGTGATAATATGGAGGGTTTTTTTTTTTTTTTTGTGTGTGTGTGTGTGTGTGTTTGTGTGTGTGTGTGTGTGTGGTGCTGGGGATTGAACCCAGGGCCTAATGAATAGGAAGCAAGCACTCTGCCAACTAAGCTATATTCCCAGTCCCTGGAGTGATATTTTTAAAAGCCTCACTCATTATTTAGTTCACAATATGCTCCACATTAAAAAACTGCCAGTGGTTATGAAATTGTCTTCAAGATTTAAAGATAAACATCTTTGAGATTTTGGCAACGAAGATGGCAAACAACCCATTTAAACAAAATATCCAAAGGGACAGTGATAGAATGATGGACTTTTATTTTTCACTTCTCATGAAGTTCATTTTTATATATCTCTCAGGGCTGATTTGCTTTGGAACAGATAAGGACTCTCTTTTCTAGATGTGGCATAGTTTGTCACCCTCTGGAAATGTGACTCTTTAAATAATTGGTCTACGGCCAATTTATCACATCAGAAAAACATAAAAATAGGATGCTCTTAAGTCATAGCAGAGAATCCTAGATTCCGTGGTCAGTCCTGAAAATGGCTCTTTAATTGAGAATGGATTTACAGATATTATTATCTTTGAATTTGTCAGGAGATCTGAGCTACTGATGCAATCAATTCAACATAGCCCCTCTTAGAAGTCACAATGCACTTGGGCCAGCATATGAAAAGGAGGGTCATAGTAACCCAGTCTCCATAGAAACTACATAACCTAGAATGGCTCTCTTGCCAGATAAAGCATAATTCATGATACTTTTAACATTGTTGGTTGAAAATAATGCACACAATTATGCATCATAGAATGGCAGGGAAAACTGATAACAAATGTTACTCAAATAAGCAAATTGCTAAATTATGTAGACAATACAGATTACTAAAGCCCTACAACCTGCTTTTGTTGGATAATCTGGAGTTACCAGCTCGTAATATTTAACACCTACTTCAAATGCAAAGAGTTTTAAACAGCCAAATTCACATTTTAAAATGATGTGAACATTTCAATGTGCAAGGATATTAATTATTGTTTTGCTTTACCATGTAAAAAAAGTGCACATAATAAAAATGCAAGACTCAACTGCCAAACAAAAGATAACAGTTAAAATTTCAAGTTCATCTTTATCAATCTTTTCTTATAATGGAGGGTCATTTTGCACAGGAATTGCAAGGGAGGATGGAGGAATATAGGAAGAGAGAAAGGTTGAGAGAGAGAAGAGATCCCTTTCCATCCTCACCAAACTGGTTTATGCTTATGGAGATATCAAACCTTCATTTTATCCAATAAAGCATTTCTAGTTTTAATGATGTTCCTTTAGTGAAATTCATATAACTAGAATGATAAAAAATTCTATCTTTGTTAACAAATGTGGAACTATGATTATTTAAAACCTTTAAACCAAAAGCAAGGCACAGGCATGGTTTTTGTTTTAAATTTAGAATAAATTGAAAGCATACATTGATGCTCTTTGTTTCAAACACACTTTGGAACCCAGCAGACCACATTCAACCTAGTTAAATTATCTGAATGGATTTTGGGGGAAGAGAAAGGAGCCTGCTCATTTTAATATACCTTCAGAAATATTTTACTTCTTGATGATGACAGCAGCTCTTGCTGACAACTATTAATACATTATAAACACCCCATCAGAGTTATATAAAAACATGTCAGTTTTAAAGAGAACATCTTTGACAGCAAATTTTCTGATTGTGAAACAGCTGTGCCTTCAGTACAATGCATTAAGTAGTTTATTCCTTTTAGATAGTTAAATTGTGCATGAAATGTTGCTGGCGCAAGGGCTCCAAATCTGGCCTGATTAGCGAACATCTGTTACATTGGAAAAATTCATGTCTACCCTAATTAGCTGTCAGGCTGATGTACATCAGGCCTGATGGTGAGGGATCCTGTGCTGTTTAAGTCAAACAGGTTCCTCTCCTCTCCCGTCACCTGCCCTTTCAAATCTCTTCCTTTCGTGTGTTGCTGTAATTAGAGATGGTTGGACATACAATGGAACAGGCTACGGTCAGTTATAGTCCCATCTGTGCAATATTTTTATTCCCACCAAACTTGGGAGCTGGGAGATAAAGTAGTTTCAACAGCAGTGAGGCTGTCAGGTCTGTTAGGTCAATGACACTGGACAATCCTGGCCCCAAGATCTTCATTGGAAAGACCCTCCAAATCCTGATGTCACCATCTTGTGGTGACCATAGGGTTATCTATAGCTCTGAAAAATTGATCTTTTTGTTTTGTTTTAAATAGCAGTAGCTTCCAGTTGATTCTGAAACTTTGCAGTGGACTATAGAAGTGACATGATAGTATATGATCACGAGTTTAAGGGAGCAAGGAACAATTAGAGAAAGAAACTGGGTGTTCTGAAAATGGAATTTTCACGGTTGAAAATTGCTTATAGCCATCTATAGGATACAGTTGAAACCAAAATATCTAATTTTATAGGGCTTATTAGTCCAGTGTACATCAGGTTTTCCAAAGTAAATAAAAACTTGCATTGACCTGTGGATAGGCAAGAATCATAATTTCCTGTTTGAATTGTCCCTCTTCCCAAGTAAACTGGAAAGTGCAGTTTGAAGTGTTCCTGAGCGGGTGAAATTCTCATTGCTCTGCAATGACCTTTTATTCAAAAGCTGGATTGCCTCGGGCCAAGTTCAGATTCAACCTGGAAGATTAAGAACATGTAAGATCACAACATCAGTTTTTATTAGAGTGTGATTAGACCTTGGAAGAATGAAAAATCAGTCTTTTTCTGACTTTGTTTCATCCTTTCAAGATAATTCAAGTATAAGATTATTATTCCCAAGCATATTTGAGGTATAATTACAATGTATGCTAAAATTTAGTTCCATGCTTTATGAAATGCTTGATGCATGAAGTTATAAATGGGGAAATTCACTTACCTAGACTTTTCAGAGTGAATTCAGACAAGATCCTGTTTGGAATTTCTGAGTGCTCTGACAGCCCTTGAGCTAACTGGACTTGCATTTCCTGACCTCAGTGAGTGAGGTTTCTCCCTCCCTCTCTCTGTTTCTTCCTTCCTTCATATTGCTTTTTCACTCTGAAATACTTTCCATATTGCTTCTTGGCCTTTTGCCTTAGATTGAGTGCAATACCTTCCATACCATCCAAAGCATATCTAATGAAAGATTTACATATGTTCTCAAACACCAGCTCTACTATATCATTACCAGGCTGGCTTGGAAGAAGGGTCAAAGTTTATTGAAACACTACATTCTGTAATATGGTTTCATGTGCTTTTTTCTCTGCTTTTTTTTTTTAATAACAACTGTGATGTTTTGCATTCTTTTATGGTACTTGCCATTCCTAAACTTTACTTTAAATATTCGTTTACATGAGGTACTCTTTATCTCAGACTAAGATCCTTAGAGAAAGGGGCAATGAATTATTTATTTGTGTGTCCATAAAATATAGCTCATAATAAGGACTTAATCATGTTGTTGAGTGAATACAATTTGACCCAGTTTAGAGGGATTCAAAGACAGTCATAGGCTTCCAGGATAATGTGTCCACTTTGACTAAGCTCCAGTGAGTTACAAGGGCCCATACCATCTCTAGCTGCCTGGCAGGGGACCAGCGGCTGGTTTAGAAACTGAAAGTATCCTGTATATATGGGATACTCTTGGGAACATTCCACCAAATTAAAGAGTGGCCTTATCTTCTCAATGGAACCAACCAGAATTACTAAGACACTCAGAATTGTCCAATTTTTTTTTTTTCAAAGAGATGATCCCTGAAGGACGTGGGTCATAAGGGTCTAGGCCTAGACCTGGCTTGTTCTGAGTATGGACTTGCACCATATCTCTGCGTGGAGACTCAGAGATGCTCTGGGGCAACAGCAGCGTGGGTTGAGTCTGACCATCTGCTTCCTCCCCATCTGCTTTCCCACGGCATCCTTTGGAGTCATCTTCATTGGTTTCTAGATTTATCAAGAATTACAAAGGAGATACTATGAGAACACAAATCTTCTGCTTAATTTTGTAGATTTGAGAGAAACTCAGTAAGTCACAATTTTAAACATGTGACAAGCCTTTGGAGTTCATTTTAGCTTGAAAACTACTGTGTAGTTCAGCCATGCATCCTTTAACTGTTCTGAGAAATGCATTATTAGTTGATTTTCTTACTGTGTGAATATTGTAGAGTGTGCTTATATGAATTGACAGCTATGATATCACTAGGCAATATAAATTTAGGGAACCAAACTGTTGTATATATGGTCCATCACTGACCAAAAACATTCTTATGTAGTGTACAACTATAATTCACCAAAAGACAGAATTATTACATGATTTCATCTATACTTGGAGAGAACATTTTGAGGGATTTTTTTTTTCTTTTTGACTATATGGTATTAAAAGTTTCCTTATTGTGTACATGTATGAATATGTAGCAACAAATCCCATCATTCTATACAACTATAATGCATCAATATTTTTTTTAGTTTCTTGATTTTATAGCTCATTTTCAAATGTTTTAATACAGATTACCTCATTTGAATACAGTAGTTATTTTCCATTTTCATTTGTGAATACACTATCTGCATTTGAAATGCACAGGAAGAAAACACTAAAACAGAGACTTTTGGATGCTCACCAGGTTAGAAATTCCGATCATCATCATCATCATTCACAATAGAAACAACCACCACAATCATCATAGCCTATGATCTTTATTTAAACATCTAGTGTATATCACTTCCAATCTAATATTCTTACTCTTCACAAAATTTTGGCAAGATTTTATCTTCATTTTACAGATGATGAAATTTGGACTCAGAGAACATGTGAACATGTAGTCAAAGGCTATAGAGCTAATACAGAACAGTCAAAATATGACCACAAAGTAGGTCTCTCAAGAATATATTTTAATTTTAGTAGATATTTTAATTTCATTATATTCTTAACACACACACACGTGTGTGTGTGTGTGTGTGTGTGTGTGTGTGTATAATTTTTTTCCCTAGCTAAATGGCATTATTCCCCACAGAGATCATTGGTCTTCAGGCATTTTGCTTGCTTAGTAACAGCTCGTTTATACCATATTCTATCATAGTTCATATCATATTTATAATTTATACCATATTTTATCCATGTTATTATATTTGATTGGGCAAGTCTAATTAATGCCACCATGTAGTTCAACCCAAACTTGTAAAGATTCTGAAACCTCCTCTTCAGGAAATTTATCTTTTAAATCCAAGTCTCTGAGGACTGGATTCCACTTTGAGATAGACCATACAGACTATAACTGTGACTTTGAAATAGTTTTGATGACTCTGATGCTATGTGCTTCATGATCACATAGTAGCTGTGTGTGATTTTGACACACTTGATAAATAAAATTGAAAGGCTTTTTCAGTTGTTAATAAAGAGTGATACAACAACATTGACTATGCACTATGCCAGAAACTTAATTAACCCGTAATAATTGTTTTCAGTGGTACCAATCAACAGCTGAGGAAAAAAAAATCCCACAGGTCATTATATTTATCAAAATTATCTCTGGTATCTGCCCACCCTCTTGTATATTAGTGCCTTAAACATTCTGAATATTTCTCTCTCTCTCTCTCTCTCTCTCTCTCTCTCTTTCTCTCTCTCTCTCTCTTTCACACACACACACACACACTGAGGAAAAAGCTAATTCTTCTCAATGTTTGCTTCTCTGCAGCAATCTTGCAAACTTTTGAGTATTTTGTATTGGTGAGATAGCAAATATCTTATTGCTATTCCAAGCCTGTAATTTACTTTGAGACTGCTGATGCCATCCTTCCATAGAATCATCCCTGTTGTGTGGCAGACAGAAGGTCACTCCTTTCCTCTAGTGACTTACGCTCTGAGTCTGTCAGAAGAGATATCAAATGCACACATTCCTTCAGGAAACAGTTGCACCTAGGCCACCTAAAATCAGGAAGGGAGTCATTATCTCCTCTTACAAGATTCAGGTTGCAGAAAATGTAAACTCTTCTAAAAGAATTTCACAACTCCCATGGAGGCCGACCCCTCCACTTTTAGTCAAGCCATGAACTTCTTCCCCAAAAGGGAATATGACCAACACTGGGCCCCACTTCTCTGGACAATACCCTCGGTAGCTGGGCGTGGCCTTCATTGAGCAGTACAGCCAATATACTACCCAATCCACCCCAGAGACTGTAAGGTACTGCTTACTGATGTTCATTAAGATAATCATGGGAAGAGGCAGCTAATAAAACTTTTCCCTGGATTGACACAGAATAGCAGGGACTAAACTATTAGGGGGCAGTAACTCCTGACAGAATGCAACTCCACATTAGTGATGACAGGAGAAGTCATCTGGAGAAAAATCCTAGAATCATGTGTCACTACAATACATTAGGCCCCATAGTTACAAACAAGCCTGAGTTTTTAAGCCAACTATAAATTCCCATTTAAGAAATAATTTTCTGCAAACCTAGAAGGAATAAGAGATGAGCCTCTTTTGTAGTAACAGTAAAAGCTGGTGTGGGTTGGAGTTGCTCTTTTCAAATATTGGACCTTTCCACCAGTAAAGTTTTTCATAAGAAAACTGTTTAGTCATCACTGTAAACATCACATCTCACACACCTCCATCTTAGATATTCTTATTTCTTTGCTGCTATGAGAATTGCAAAGTTTGAACTCAGGAAAGGCAGCATTGTTCATGAGGGTAAAAATCTAACTTTGTCCTTAGGTTGAAAGATGAGCCAATCGACTCAGAACCAGAAGACAGACCTTCTGTAGACGTAGTCCTAAAGCAACTCTCAGTCAGCCAATATTGAGATGAAAATTAAACTTAGATTTTCTGACACTCTGCTCTTGTTCTCTCACCATGAGATCCTCCCAGTTCACTGAGAAATCATTAGGTTTACACTATAAGCCAATTCTCCTCGAAGCCAGACAAATTTATAGCTTCACCAAACATGGGCGCCAAAGCAGAAGTTATCAATTATTTTCAAGGTGTCTAACTTTTAGCTGGGAATACATTACTATAGACATGTGATGGCATCTGTAATTCCAGCCAGTCCTCAAGGGAATCTCCCCACATGCATTTTTGGAGCCCTCTCTAAGATAATAAAATAGTCTCTGGTCAGACACACTGTACCTCACACTCTATAACAGCTTTCGACATAAATCTGGAACATGATTTACATTTGAAAGCACCAGATCAATATTTGAGGAGGGATTATTTTTTATCAACTTGGCTCTAATTCTCTGAAATATAAAGTTATTTTTTTAAATGTCAAGACCAACTACACCCACACTGGCACGAAATGGCTTTGTCGAAAAAGTTGAAAAAAATTAAACGTAAATTTTGTGTTGACATAATCCAGGTTAAGTCTAAAAAAGAAAAATACTTACTTTTGTAAAATGAGAGGCTATTTTATCACTCAGAGAATGTCACATCAATTGTAAAGCCATCAGCCCCAAGGTTTGGTGGTGATTGCTTCATATTTACTGTTAGTCCAGCAATGGGGATGGTACTTTTACAGTCTTTGGACAGACTAGTGAGTGTGACATTTAAAGTGTTGATTTTTGCAGCACTTATGTTAATTGTTGTAATTTTCCTGATGAACCACCATTCTGGTTTCCTGATGCAGCCAAGATAGTTTTACATTTTCTATGCAGGGCCTCTTTGCCATTTGGTCTGTGTAGTGTCAGCTTCGAGTGCTACTGAAAGCAGACAAAATTGCAAGCAAATTGCATCAGATTGCCAACATTGTGAAAAGGTAAATTGCTTGCAAATCTATTTAAACCACTGCCCTATTTTCATCAGCTTCAGTACTTGGTATTCATGATTGCTTAATTGGCGACCTTTCCTATTGTGTAGTGCTTTATGGTGTAATGGAAAGCGATCTTTACCAAACCAATTACCCTTTTTTTCTCAGCACTACATTATTGCTGTGATTGCAACTGCCAGTCCTTTGTAAATGAACTTTCTGATTTCAATGATGTTTTTAAAATGTAAGATAGAAAAAAGTGGCATTCATATTGTGTGATGTTCTATTTTGAAGCCTCTTTGTAGTCACCATTGTCTGGGAAAATGGACTGAAGGGTTACACAGTACCTACAAATATCCATGTAACTATTATTAATATTATTATAATGTCCTCCTTTGTACTGTGGCTCAATTAGGAAAGGATAGGAGAAATATTTTGTCACCCTGTCAAGTGCACAGGAAGTGCATTTGAGGCTTCTTTTTTGACACATACATTATCTGTAGTAATAAGATTCATTTTAAGGAGTGGCGATGAAGATACAAAATCAATTTAAATAAAATTCACATTGCTAGTTTTATGGTCGCCCAACATTTTAAAAAGAACCTTAAGTGACTCAAATATTCAGACTTGGAATTAAAGCTTCATTTTATTACAGATAGTTGTAAGCATGCTAAGAAATAGCAAATTTTTAAGGTCTGAGGTTCTGAGAAGACATACCAAACCATAGCAAAACATGAAGATTCCCCATGTTGAAAGCAAAAACATGTATAATACAGATACTTGCCTGAATTGAAACAGAACAAAGATGCCTTTTAAAAAAATTCTCTTAATGATATTCTGTAAAATTAGCATGTGCACGAATTCTCATAAAGAAAGGGCATAGAATTGTACTGAATCCTGTTTGCGTATTTTTATGTGATTTGGAAAATTATATCGTTACCCGTAAGTACATGTGCAGAAAGGGAGCTACAAGTAATTTAGTCATTCCCTAATACTGTAAGTGGAGATGGGCACATTGTCCTACCCCCTACAGTTAGAAACCCTATTGTATGAGGGATATTGTGCTAAGATTTCTTTTACTCTCTTCTCTCATTTAATTAGGAAAAAAAAATGGAGTTCAGACAAGGCTTGCCAATGATGATCAGGTGATTGTTGATTTTGGTAACTTTGATGTAATGTAATGATTTATTTACAGCACAGCATCTTATTCTTTGAAAGCAAAGAAATGTGTTTATTATCTGCTGCTTATGAAAGTGTTCATAACAACCAATTTCACTGTGATTCTGAGGTCTAATACGGTTACTACTTTGTATCGACAACATATATTCTTTTGGAATAAATAGACACATGATTCAATTTCCTAACTTTAATGGTAGTCCTGTATTAATAGATGGGAGATGGCATTTGTTTAGGTGTTTAATTTGCTAAAACATTGGATTTTAAAATGAGTGTCTGGTTGTTGGGGAGCAGGACCCAAAAAGTTCTACCCTAGAGACAGACTTCATCTGAAAACTTTGGTGAAAATATTTCTAAGACAATTTTATTTTTTGTTGGGGAATGGTGGGGGGCAGGAACAAGGGGAATTTATGACAAAGGAAAAGCTCTATGGTTAGCAAGGACAGTAAATGTCATCATCACTGTCCCTGACAGAGGTTGGTGGTAAACTGTCACCCTCATCACTCATTTTTGTGAGCCAGTACTGAGCCTTATGTTAGTGACTTGAATAATAACAACAACTGACATAGCCAGAGCTTTAGATGTGCCAGGCACTGTGCTAATCCCGTAACTGGCTCATGTCCCTTAATCATGCCAGAGCTCTTTGGGGGAAGGTATTATTATTTTTCCCATTTTATAGACAAGGCAGTTGAGGCTGAGGAGGTTTGCAGGCTGACACAGACCATGCAACTAATAGGTGATGCATCTGGGTCAGGGCCAGGCAGCCAGGCTGTGGAGCCCTGTTTTGCAAGAGTTCCATTTCCCACTTTCTATTTCTCATTATTGAATAAGGAAGAAAAGCTGGTTGGCTAACACTTCTGTAGAATCTAAATGTCTGATTTTCCAGAGTATTTTAAGTAGTTTTTGAGAAAACAGGCAGAGGACACCAGGAGCCATTTGATCGTTCCCTCTTTTCCTCTCTTCATACTTGATATGGATTTGGCATTGATATTCATGTTTTGTGTTCAAAACACGGACACTCAGATAGTCAGAATCAACTGCTGTATACTTAAAGAGGAATTCCTATAAATGCTAGCTGTCACAAAGAGTCCTGCAACTATTTCTCCTTCTCTCTTTGTTTGGAAAAGAAGACTCTTAAATACAGGAGACATGGTAAATATCTAATCTATCTTAACTCTTTTAAATAATGCACTCTGGAATTTGTTAGCATTTATTGATGGTTGAAACCAATTCCTTTTAACTAAAGCTTTTTCCAAATAATTGCAGTAAGAATAATGATCAAATTTCTTCCTGTAAAGGAGGCAAGGGGTAGGGGCTGAAATAGGTTGAGGGAGTTGAGGGTGGGTTCCCTTTCAAGGGATTTACAGGTAAACTGCAGCATGAATGGAATGTTCTCTGAGATTATATAGATACTTGCTGCACTGGTTTAAGTAAAAGCCTCAGTGCTTTCTTGCTCAACATTCCAATTCTTATGCTATCTTGCTCAGCCACTATAGGCATGAGCATATTCCCAAAGTTGGTTTGTTTTTTCTGGTACTTGGAATGGAACCAAGGAACCCTCTACCATTAAATTACATCCCTTAGATCCTTTCATTTAGTATTTAAGACAGGATCTCACTAAGTTGCTGAAGTTGACCCTGAACTTTTGATTCTCCTGCCTTGATGTCCCCAAAGTTTGAAATGACTGTTAACTCCATGCTCTATTTCAAAGGTCATATTTAAGGCCCAGTAACCAAAATGCTGAGAAAAGTTGGAGAAAAGCAAGAAATTAGAGTGCATCCAATATTCTCATTTTTATAGATTTATATACCCATTTCTAGATTTACCCTAAAGGTTAATCAGAGGATCAAAGGGAGGAATATTAGTCTAGGAAAAGAATTTGTGGTTAGAATTTGTGGCATCTTCATTTATCAGATTTCCTGGGCAGATTTAATATTTTGTTTCATTTATGGACAAACAACACTGCATTTATCTCAACAATTCATCTAAATGATTTATCTCAATAATCTTAGGAAACCACCTGTGTGATGTGTCCTTTGGTGCTGTGTGCTGCTGCCACAGCTCCTTGCACCCTTGCAGAGCATGGGTATGAGGGTCACAACCAACAGCAGCATCTACCCCACCCCATCAAATGGACATTAACCCCGCAGGCACCTACTGGCCCCTTTGCATATTAATATCTCTCTCTCTCTCTCTCTCTCTCTCTCTCTCTCTCTCTCTGTTTTATAAACTCGTAGGCTGTAATGCACTTTCACCATTGATAATAACAGTGGGTACTAAGGAGACAGACAACGTCTGAGGTTACTTGGCCTTGGTTTCTATTCTAGAAAGTAAACTGTGAGATAGTTCTAAAGAGAAAAACAAATCTCACATCTTTTTTTTTTTTTTTTTAAAGAGAGAGGAGAGGGGGAGGGAGAGAGAGAGAGAAAGAGAGAATTTATTTATTTATTTTAGTTCTCGGAGGACACAACATCTCCGTTGGTATGTGGTGCTGAGGATCGAACCCGGGCCGCACGCATGCCAGGCGAGCACGCTACCGCTTGAGCCATATCCCCAGCCCCCAAATCTCACATCTTATTTCTGATATATGAAAGCACTGCACCAACTTTATGAGGCAGACGCTGTTAACATCTTGTTTACCAACAAATATGAAGTGCAGGGTGATTAAGCAAAATCTCCAAGATTAAAAGGTTTCTAAATGGCAGATCTGGGATTAGGATTCAAATAATCTAAACATCATTACTGACTTCTAACTAGGGAGAAAGAGGAAGAGGGAGAGGAGGAAGAAGAGGAGAAATGGAAGAAAAGAAAAGAAGGAAGGAGAGGAAAGTGATAGAAGGGGAGAAGCATTTCAGGAGTTCAGAAAACCAACAGGTGTCTGCATTATTGTTAACAAGTGCCCAAATCCCTGATCACACGCAGCAAGACTTAGAATTTTCTGTAGGTTTCTGTGCACTCAGGTCTCCCTACACAGATCCAGCCTGAGAATCACTATAATTCCTATTTTCCCAGTTTGTTTTCTCAGTGGGCTGTTGATGGTCGATGCAGGATTGTGTCAATCTCACATTGTAATTTCTGGTAGCAGATGCTGCTGTTGGTTATTTCATGGTATCAACGGTATCTCATCGAGGCAAACTTCCATCTTTTGGGTGACAACAGGAGGCTGTTGATATAGTTCCCTACATGGAAATGTCTTCTTTCTTCCTTTCGAGGTGAAGTTTTCAAATAGTTATTTTAAGTTAACCAGGAGGCAGACAGAAAAATAGCCAGACTCAGAATACGTATATTCAATGTTAGGGAGAGGGACCCTGCTCTGATCTGAATGTGTTTCCCCAGATTTATATGTTGAAAGTTAATTGCCAATGTGATAGTGTCAAGAAGTGTGGCCTTTAGGGGGTCACCAAAACATGAAAGCTCTGTCCTCATAAATGGGATTTGCATTACTCCGCACTGTCCTCCTGCCTTCTACCATGTGAGGACACAGCAACAAGGTGCTATCTTGGCAGTGGACACTTGGGACCTTATACACTGAATGTGCTATTGCATTGGTCTTGGATTTTCCAGAACTCTGAGGATATTTCTGTTCTTTACAAATTATCCAGTCTCAGATATTTTATTATAGCAACACAGATGGACTAAGAATAATCCCCTGACAAGTTTTGCTGACCACTTCTGCCTAAGCCTGTCCTGAATGACATGGGTACTCATTCTATTTAACATGCTACCAAATAGATGGATCTTTAGGGAGAAAAATTGGGGGGGGGGATGTTCTCTACTTGGTTTTAGGTATTAAGGAAGCAATTCAAAACCCACAATGGATAATTACTGTTCTCACTTCCAGGAGATGGGGAGGGATGATTTCTCAACAGGGAGAACCTTCATTCTGAAGGCCTGGGTGGGTGGGGGAATCCATTTGGATATCTATAAACATTTGCCAGTATGTTCTGTGTGTCAAATACTGTGGGGAGCTAGGAGCAGTGGTACAAGCCTGTAATCCCAGCCTCTGAGGAGGCTGAAGCAGGAGGATCAGAGTTCAAAGCCAGTCTCAGCAACAGCAAGGTGTTAAGCAACTCAGTGAGACCCTGCCTCTAAATAAAATATGAAAAAAGGGCTGGGGATGAGGCTTAGTTGTTGAGCGCCACTGAGTTCAATCCCTGATATCTCCAAAAAGTGAAAAAAAAATACTGTGGAGACCCAATGAGGGGCACACCTTCTCCCCAATAGCCCCCAAGTCTTAAATTAGTGGCTTAAATTAGTATCAGCCGACAAAGAGACTTATTTGGGAATGGAGTGCCAGTTAGAAGAAAGGATTTTTTTTAATTAAATAAGGCAATGGCTGTGAAAAACAAGCAAAAATACAGACCCCCCAAGAATAGAATTTTGCATTAAATGGAGACTTGCTTAATCTAAACTAATTGATTAAATAGTATGTCAATACATTTGATGTGTTGATACTTATTTTTATTTCTTATTTTAATGGCTATCTGGGAAATTTCATAATAGTGATTTTTAAAAAATGAATTATAGTCAATTTGACTTTCGTTCCTAAGCTGCATTTTGATAGTCAATAAATATTTAGTCTAAATTTTTAATTAACTTGTGTTTTAAAGTACTTGAAGTTTAGGCTTGAAATTAAAAAATTAGACTCTTTTAAGATAAAAGAGCTGAATGGATTTATGAGTTTAGGATGAAATAAACATATTTTAGTTTATTTTCTTACTTTTAGTTTACTTTTCATAGCACTCTTTCTTTTGTTTTTTGTTTGTTTGTTTTGATGCAGTAGGGATTGAATCCAGGACCTCACACATGCCAGGCAACTGCTTTACCATTGAGCTACATCCCCAGAGCTCAGAGTTCCCTTTCTAATAATATTATATTTAGCCTCCATGAAGTGTTGGGTTTTTCCAGACTTACTGAGATTTAAAACACACACACACACACACACGTATGTGTATATATATATCCATTTTAGTGAGATTGTCCCAAGTTAAAGCATTTTAATGAAAAACTCAGTATGAATAGGACATTTTCGAAGTCAACTCAGTAGCCAGGAGGGCTGAATACGGCTGTCTGAACCGCATAACTCATGGGTCTTGCTGCCATGAGATTGAGCATGAAATTTCACATCAAAGACCTCCATGCCTGAGGAACTGAGATGCAACAGGGTGGTACAGCCAGGGCGAAAAAGCACACACAAAGCAAGCTGAGTGTGTGAGGAGACCAGAGGGAGTTTCTGCAGTTGAAGGGCCTTTGTAGTCACTGTTCACTCTGGAAATAATCAGCTCTTGCAGTCAGAGTTGCACAGATAGAGGAGTGATGCTCAAAACACCAGCAGCAAAACTCCTAAGGCACCTTGTATTGGTCAGCCCACATGTTGAGGCTGGGCTGGATCCACGGACATGCTGGATATATTATTGCACAGAGCTCTAGGCTCGAAAGGCCTCCATGCTTGCTTTAATGTTCTACAATCACTGTTCTGAAATTCTTGATAATTTTTGAACAAGTTTACATTACATAGCTGATCCTAAGAAGATATTTATTTTAAATTAATCACATCTAATTTTAAGGAAACCAGTGATGACCAGAATGAAACACCCAGAATGAAAAAAAGGTCTGGAACTGTTGAGAAAATAAAAGATGGTTAAAAGGCAAAAAATACAACTTCAGATCAAGGAAATCTGCTTTATGGCTGCCTTGATCTAGAAAAAGCAATGAGTTTTCCAGAGAAGAAATGAGAGTTCTGTGGCTTTGTTATTAGAATTTTCATCTTGTAAGAAAGGTAAAAGGTTTTTATTTATCTATGGTAGTTGAACTTTTTTTAAAATTATAATTCCCAGTTAGAAATACATTTCATTCATGACCACATATATGTGTGTGTGTGTATGTGTGTGTGTGTGTGTGTATATGTGTGTGTGTGTGTATATGTGTGTGTGTGTATGTTTATGTACAAGTTTTTTCAACTTACCTCTACCATATGGTATGCATTTTGACATTTCCTGTTTTTTGTTGTTTTTTTTTTTTTTAAATATTTTATTAGAAAAAAAATCTGGGTTTCACTGGCTAAATTGATTTTTTGACCAATGAATGGGTCACCATTCACAATCTGAAAAACTCTTTTATAGCATAAGGTGAGATTGTATTACATAATTTAAATATTTTTATGGCTGTAAGATTATAATTTTCAAAGGCCAAAAATTTCAAGTTATCCCATAGATGATTGAGAATATTTGGAATATGCCAAATGAATTGAATGGCAAAGGCAAAGAACTCTGGACTCACTTAAGGAAACAAACGTTGGTGTCTGTGGTGTCTAACATTTAGCATTAAACACCCTAAATAGTTTTGCTTATTACTCTTTCTTGATAGTACTATTTGAAAAATAATTTTTTTAAATCTAGAGAGCTGCTTCCTTTTTCTAACAAATAGTAAAATTCTATCAGCCCCCCAAATAAAATATTAATGGTTTCAAAATTATTAAAAATGGAGTGTGGTAGAATCTCAGGTAGATGGTCCCAATTTCCACCTGACGCCCCACCTCCTGCCCAAAGAGCTGTGAACAGTGAACAGTTTGAAAATGATTCAACTCAATCACTGAATGTTAAATCTGATCTAAGGATTACTGAGGAGCAATGGGAATGAGGAATGAAACCCATGAATCAGTGTCTTTCTTGGGCCCTCAGTTACCCTCATCAGAACGAAAGCTCCCTGAGGGGAGGGGCTGCATCTATCCAGATCCTTGCTGATCTTCAACTCATCCAGCACAGCACCTAATGCAGTAGACACTCAGTATACATTTGCTGAATGAGTGAATCACTTTACAAAATTTGTCAATGCAAAATGTGAGGAGGTAGAGGGTGTTTATGAAAATTTTCAAATTGTTAGCAAGTACAGACTGTAAAGCTCATCCTTCACAAGGGTAAAAAATTGTGGTAGCACATATTTTTATACTGAAATTGGATATTACTCTGTTTCCTCTTGTAATAAGAATACCAAGGCCCAGTGAAATTCAGTGTCCTCTTGGAGGTAACCTAGCACAGCAATTTGTACGTAGGAAGGATGATACACAGCTAAATAGAAGTTCCATGAGGACATCCCAATGTTTGGTGGATGAATGGTATGCTTCTTAGTTGATGACTTCGTAGGGCCCTTTAAGGCATTAGTATTTTGTATAATCGATAAAAAGAAACTTGTGCTGTGCCAGTCACTCGCTTCTATGGGCGTGCCCATTGCCTTCGTGAATATGACAGCCTCACTGTTAGTAGCAATTTGTTTCATAATATTGTGATATGATTGAAAGCAGATAGTAAAAAAATCAGGTCTTATGAATTTTTCCCCCCTTAATGGAATTACTATTCAGAAAAAAATGGTACTTTGGTTGGGCAAGTCCTCATCATACCAACTGAGCTCTTCAAAATGTTATGTCCCATTTGTATCACTAACTATATTTTTAAGATGACAAGAGGTATAAAGCATATGGTTACACAGGGCACTCATCTTCATGCACAACTTCAGCATTAATGTAACCTTTAAAATGTAACCTTTAAAAAGTGCTGTAGTTATCAGCAGCATGACCCATATCAAAATGGAACTGCCTGTCAAACCTCGCTCACTTGATGCATGCAAGTTCTGTATTTTCCTTCATAGGAATATGTTATGGTAACTTTATGTGGTCTGCACAGCATGCCAATGTGGAATCTCCATAATTGTAAATTCCAAGCCAACATACAATCGCTGGCATCTATCTATTTAGGTGGCCTGGAACATCCAAATGCTCTGAACTCACTTCTTCCTTAAAATGAAACCAGAATTTCCTCTCAATGAACATGCACATCTTTAAACTAGGTTTGGGCATGCTTATTCTTAAAATTGTTAAGAATGTACCTGGAAGCTACATAAGTTTTTCAAGTATATTTTACTTGGGTTAATAAGTATACTAGACAAATGACACCACTTTTGAAGTGGCAAACTTCAGAAAGTTCCAAATGGGTTTCACTTTGCCTTCATAGGGAGGCAGAATATTCAGACAGGTATTAGTGGGTTTGTTGATTAGTCCTTTAGTTATTCTTCTAAAAAAAGGAGAAAAGAGTTCCTGAAAAGACTTTACTAAAAAATTCTTTCACCAAATATTTTCACTTTCTGTAAAAGTTCCCTTAAGAAGTAATAAAGAAAAGAAATAGTAAAGATTATATATAAAACTTCACTTATAAAAATGTTAGGGGTTTATAATACTGAAAGCATGTATAATCTGAAACACCAATAGTAGAAATTTGATTAAATGAAGAATAGCCTTTCAATAATAAAAAATAAAGGAAAGTATTTATCAAATAAGAAAAGTGGAGTAGGAGATGTGCTCAGTGGTAGAGCATCTGCAGAGTTCTGGCAGAGTGGTAGGCTGAGGCAGAATGGCAAGTTCAAGGTAGGCAACTTAAAGAAAGCCTGTCTCAAAATAATAAAGTACACCAGAGTTGTATCTCAGAGTTAGAATAAACACTCCTGGAATTAATCACCAGTACAAAAAAATTTCAAAAAGAATATTTCGGTGGATAATTTATTATCCCTCTCATCTGATTCATAAGTTAAGGCAATTTCAGAGCATTTGCATCATGGAAGATCATTAGCACAGCCAAAATCAAGAGGCACATTATCTATATGGGAGTTTTCCATGGGGTTCCAGAAAAATCTGAATTAGTAAGAAAACAAACGGCAAGAGGGGCAGAGATGGTAAGCAAACCTCTAGGAATGAAATTAATGAATTTAAATATTTTCTACACTCCTTGTGCCTTTTAAATTCACACACTTGGGTTATTTACCTTACACCAGTGAGTAGCAATTAGATTGCTAAAAAAGGCAAACAAACTAATTGGTAAACAGGAAACATTTTTCATGAAAGGAAATTAAGTGAGATTGGTTGGTTGAACTTAATTTAGGAAATATTTTAAAAGCATTATTTCTTCTTCTAGAGTTGGGATGTGGCTCATTCGTAAAGCACTTGCCTCTCATGCATGAGGCCCTGGGTTTGATGCCTATAGCACAAAAAATAAAATAAAATAAATAACATCTCCTCTTTTCTCTCTTGTCACTCAAGGAATGTGTTAAATGGTTAAGGGGCAGAGTAAAGTACTACAACTTCATTCAGAAAAGACAATATTTAGATCAAATTATCAATAATGATTTTGTAAAACAAATGTACATGATAGGACAAATGAATGTAAACAGATGTTATGGGCATGGTAGTCAACATACAGAAATATCACTTACATAAAATAGATCAAAAAAAGTAAATAATCATGCTTAGTGCTAAAATTGAGAACACATGCAATTGTGAATATACAGTTGTAGATTGAATTTTTTAAAAGAATGAATGAATTAATATAACTTCATCTCATCACCTTCTGGACTTTGGGCAATTTATACATGATAGCACAGAGTTAAATTAAATCAGATATAGTTACATGTTGCCTTGCAAAACATCGTTAAATTTTGGGACAGAAGGAAAGTTATATTTACTTTAATAGTTCTTTGTTCTATGCTCTTTGGTCATAATATTTAATTTAGAAGCTAAACATGGAACTTATGTATGTATTATGGACAATATAAACATACAAAATAAAGCCAAAAAGCCATAAAGTCACAATAAAGGACAAACTGAAAAGCATTCATTTATTTCAGAATATTCACCACAAACTATGTCATTTTCATTAAAATAGTTTGCATTGATTCTAACGAAGAAAATTCACCTTAATATTGTTCATGAGGCTCCATGGGGGAAATATAACTCCTTTATTATTTGATTTGGAAAATTAAAAATCTTTGTATTCCTTTTACAACCATGAAAACTTTAGAGGTAAAATAAATACTTGACTGTTCTTGTGTACACATGGATTGACTCATAGTACTATTTCATGATGAGCATCCAATGGATTTGTATCTAAAACAACCTTAACCACCCACGCAGTGACAGTGTTCATTTGTAAAAATCAATCCCCGTGTACAAAAGGAAACTAAGCAAGACCAATGACCTGTGTGCCAGAGGACTACCTCAGAGCATAAATACTATTACCTAGCCATACTTGAGAATGGTATCATAAAATACCAATGATCAACTATTTGTAACTGAACACTCGTAAAGTGAAAACTCATCTCCCAGCTTCATGAATCTAAAGGTAACATATCTGTATTGTTCTGCCATCTATGTTATTCAGTTAGTCTTATCCCACATGCTAATAGACATTCAACGTACATCAGACATATGCTCAAGCATATGATTGGAGACCTTGTGCTTATAAAAAAAGTTAAGATCGCTAAGAATACATAAATGCATTGCTATTTTATAATCAAGTTCATTCATTCAATAAATGTTTATTGAATTCATACCATGTATTAAGGGATAGACAATTATTATTTTTTAGTTTCCCTGTTAAACCAAACTTTAAACTGTGAAATTCACTAATTTAATCATTTTTTTAAAATGAAAATTAATTCGCTAGCAAGACTTTTGATTTCAACTTCACTCCCTCCAAAGTTTGTATCAAGTTATTTATGGTTTGAGAGTTTAGAAACCATTTTCATTGTATGGTATACTCAATGGGATGTATATGATACAATTTGAGATCCTCAAATTATCTTTGTTATCCTGGGGACTGAGTCCAGGTCACTAACATCCAGGAAGGATTATTCATGATATCTGGAAAATAAGAGATGTGATTAACTTTGCCAAGATCAGAGGAATTTGAATTCTCTTTCAGGCTTTGCTTTCCGAGAACCTTGCTGCTACGAGGTGACTGCTACTGCCCCTTTTATAACCTTGGAGAAGGCGATGGAGACAGGGATAGGAGTAGGTATATATGTGTTTATTGTATTACAGAATATAATAAAGACAGCCTGCAGTGATAGGTGGGAAACACAGCACTGAACTAGGGTGCTGCCAGAAAACACTAAAAAGTCCACAACTTAAACTCAGCAGAGAAAAAGATGAAAAAACTTCAAAGGACAAAAGGCTGATAGGCCCACTTCTTAACATTATTGTGTAGACAAGCCTTTTGGGGTTTCTAGTGCTTGTTCCATGGCATTTCATTTTGTTTCCAACTGATTAGAAGCCAAAGTCCAGTGTCTGAAAGTCACACGTCACACTCACATTCCTTTAGTACTGACAAGGAATTCACTTTTGGTCTGTTTTTCCTTCCTCTAGTCCTATCTTGTGGAATATCTCCTCTCTGGAGGGTCTTCACTCCTGTGAGGCAGTATCTCTGCTGGTCTTCACACCCAGGTCTGGGTGTGAAGGTAGGCAACCACCACTGTGCCTGGCCTGGTGATTTCTTATCATCTTACACAATTCTGCATGACTCAGCAACCTCACTTTTTAGACCTAGGATATTTTGTATTAAAACTCATCCAAATCATCATTTAGAGCAATATATGTAGACCAATCTGCCAGGATGCAAGCTAAATATCAGAATCTCCATCTCAAGAAAGAAAAGGATGTGTAGAGAGACCTTTCTAAAATCACTAATCAACATAGCTGACCAAATATTAATATTTTTGATCTAGAGAACATTCTGAACTAAATACATTTTCCCATTTTGCTTGCTTTGAAATTCTTCAAACTTGACACAAGATTTGGCAATTAGGAAACTATTGTAAGTAATTAATGTGTTCACTCATATAATCCTCAAAATAAGTGTTAAGTAGTAGGGGTTACTGCTATCTCCATTTTACAGTGAATGACACCCTGCAGAGCAAAGCTAAGTGACTTATCCAAAGTCTGACCAGGACTGGATGTGAGGGTGACCTGGCTACCACATCTGTCACCTCACTAATCACCAGGGTTGGTTCTGCTGATCTAACTGGCTAAGATCCCCTTCCTCCCTCACAGCTCGATGTGCATCCCTTCCTAAACTGCACTGGGCCAAAGAACAGCCTTTCCCAATAGAAGACAACCTTTCTTTAGTCAAGGGTATTATGTGTAGCTATGCCTCCCTGCTAGAAACTCCAATCAAGCTCTCTAGGGCCAAAGTCTAACCACTCCTAAGAGGTGGAGCTCAGTGTCCCATGGAGCCATCACGGTTCCAAAGTGCTCAGTCACTTCACTCACCCTTCCCAAAATCACAGGTCTATCATCTTTAATGGTAGTGAGGAAATGGATATTTATAAAAAATAAATCAGGAGAAATCAATCTGTCCACATAAAGAAAAAGCATTGGGATGACATGTTAACATTGCCAAAAGGTGAGGGCTTGACTATCCCTTACCTGGGCAATCACAGTAGAAACCTCACTGTCTCTGTGATACCGCTGTCGACCGGTGACGAGTCCTTGCTTCCCCGATGTTGAAGAATAACACCAAAGAAGCACGCCGAGGCAAGGTCAGAGGAGAAAGTAGAAGTTTATTAAAGGACAGCAGAAAAGACTTCTCCCGGAGGAAGAAGGGGACCCAAAAGGTGGAATCCGTGGAAGTGCGGTTGTCTCCCCTTTTTGTAGTTTTGGTGATGGAATGTAGGTGGGAAGGGTTAGGACACAGGTGGGCCAAACGGGCAGGAAGGACTTTTGGGATGGGCTTATCACTTCTCTGGGATGGGCTTTCTCCAAATCTGTTGGGGGCTGTTTCTTGGAGGTGGACTTTGGCCTGGGGCCTTTTTGGGACTTCATTAACATTCCATGAGTTGTCCTGTGTTTTCCCTGAGTCATTCCCAGCATGGCCTCCATTTTAGATTTCACTCGATATTAGGCCCGATTTACCTAACTACACTGACTACCTAACTTTAAATCTGGCTTCATCTGTACCCAGTGGCCTAATGGCCCCATCCAACTCCTACTCTTTTATGAGTGTTATCATTCCCAGGAAATACACTCCCTAATGCCCACATCCTAAGAAACATAGCTATAAGCCGACCTTGGCCTCAACGCCAGCTGCTCCTCTAGCACCCCTCTTTGCCTGGCTCCCTGCTAACTTTGGACCACCAGCTCTCTGCACACACTGTGACTCTTCCCACTGACAAGAATCCCTTTCCTTCTCATTTTGCTCAGGTCACCTCCAAAAATTTCTGCCCCTCCTTCAGGGTCCCAGTTATAATGTTATCTTCTCTTTGTTTTTTCCTGGAAGTCTCTTTCTTCTCAAGGCAGTCAGGATCCCTCTCAAATGTGTTTCTATAGGACTTTTGCAGGAATATTTATCACAATGTATGAAGATAATTGTTGACATGTCTCTTTCTCTCACTAGATTCAACTTACGAAGTGGCCATAACTTCTTCATCCAGGTGCTCAGGGTCTGTCAGAGCCTAACACAGTTGGAGTTAGTAAACCGTTCAGTAAATGGTTTTAAATTACATTTACTGCTTTGAATATGATTTTATGAATATTTATAATCTCCTAGCAAAATAAAATATCAGGGTCCATGTGTGGGTGCTTTATAGAGAATATATAAATAAAAAGGCCTATTCTCTAAGCATCTTCTTTTCTGCCTTATGTTTGATTTTTTAAAACATTTTAACTGATACATAAAAATATAACAATTGTACATACTAAGGAGTTACCACGTAATGTTCAATACATTGTTATATTTCTTTCAAGTGATTCTTAAAGCAATGAGGTTTTCTTTTAAGGAAGTTAAAGAAGGCCTTTGTGGATCTTTCTTCTTAACAACATGAATATTTCTAAGATCAATATGTTTTAGTGAGTAGGTTTTGTTTTGTTTTGTTTTTAAGATAACTTCAAGAATCAAACTCAGGAATTGTAATATCACCACCCTCCCCCATAGAAAAGAATAATTTGTTCTCCACATGTGTTTTAAAATTATCTGTAATTCTTTTGCAATATGCTCAACTAAGTGAATGGGTGATTTCAGAGGGGTCTCCCAAACTAGTCAAATCACTTGGCTAAGATGAAGGTTCTGATACCCAACAGGTTTTATTTCCTTCCAGAGGGCAACAGGAAACAAAATCATTTTATTCTTTGCCAGTGATCAAGTGGGAGTGAGGAAAAGGTCCCATGCTCTTGTCTTCAGCTTCTGCACCTGCCGAGGGAGCATTGTGGACAGAAGCTGGTCTTTCATTCACCCAGCCAGGGTTCACTTGTAGCTGAGCTATTGGCAGATTTGGTCCAATTCTAGTGGGATCCACACACAAAATACATTTCCCCTAAGCAACTGTTTTCATGTTTTTCCTCTGTCCCTGTGGAGCAAATGCCTCACTAAATAACTCTCTCCATTGGCATACTGTGAGCCAGAGTCTCTCTCTCAGGCTTGGAAGGGAAGCTCTGCAGACTTTCTCCCCAGTGCGTGGAGTCAGGGCACACGCGGCCCAGTTACAAGATAAATGGTGGTGTGGAAACAAGTCGGCTTAGCCAACTGCCTCAGCACCACAGTCAGGGTCTTTTCTGTAATTATTGCATTTAATACAGCTAGTTACTTGCACAAAAGAGCTTCCGGATACAGCAATTTCCACCGGGGGCTGTTTAGGAATGTACAGGCCCATCATTTAGCCCTGATATTGTTGGGTTGTCAGAATTGATCATAGCTCTTGACGGAACACCTCTAGCTTTTTTTTTTTTTTATGGAGCGCCTCAGAGTGACATTTCGCATTGTTTAAGTAGGAGTGATCTGTTAGTTTATATTTTATCTAAAACTGCAGATCAGATGACCTCCCTCAGGGCCTAAATACATGAATCCTTTTCGCATGTTATAATTAATAGTGGAGCCGGGAGAGAAATTCATAATGAGGGGCCGAAGAGCTGGGCAGAGCAACTTGTCAAAAAGAAGGAAATTCCACTACAGATTAGCTTATTTTTAAGCATGTCAAGCTCTACATACAAACATGATCTATTGCTTCCTTGTAATGTCTGTTTGGGCCCACATGCTCCGGGCGGTGTCAGACACTGCTGTAAATTTTGTCTGAGTCAGGGCAATTCTGATTGATCTCTGAGTGTAAAATCGATAAGAAGACACTGTCATTTTCTTAAAGGATGAGCTAGAAAAGGAAAATAAATTAAGACTCCACTGAATGTCTATCTCCAGTGCTCATTAATTCAGTGTGGTCTGTACTTTGTTAATGTTATGGCTTTAATCTTCCAGGTGCTCCTCCTGTGGCTACTTGCCAGAGCCCTTTCTTGTGTTATGTATATTTCATCTGAGTGTAGGAGGGGGGATAAATGGCCGCCCTCTTTTCTCCCTTAGTTCCCGATTAATCCGTTTTATTATTTTGGAGGAATATATCACTATAGATACTGATTAACTTTAAAATGGACCAAGCCTCTCCTCCCCCACCCCCACCCCCCTCTCTCTTTCTCTCCTCTTCTTCCTCTTTCCTTCTTCCCAGAGGCCCACCACCCCACCAATGTCTTCATCAGGAGATATATTCATTTGTCTTGAATAGTTTGGGCAAATAATAATTCCAAGCATTTTTGCCTTATGTAATAAAACTCCACTAAAATTAATCTTCTCGTAATGCTAAGTGAAGTTATCCAATTCCAAAAAACCAAATGCCGAATGTTTTCTTTGATATAAGGAGGCTGATTCATAGTGGGGTAGGGAAGGGGAGCATGGGAGGAATAGGAACTCTAGGCATAGGAACTCTAGATAGGGCAGAGGGGTGGGAGGGGAAGGGAGGGGGCATGGGGTTATTAATAGTGGTGGAATGTGATGATCATTATTATCCAAAGTACATGTAGGAAGACACGAATTGCTGTGAATACTCTTTGTCTACAACCAGAGATATGAAAAATCGTGCTCTATGTGTGTAATATGAATTGTAATGCATTCTGCTGTCATATATAAATTTTAAAAAGTTTTAAAAAAATTAATCTTCTCTTTCTCCCTCTCCTTTTCTTTCCCCTTCCTTTCCCTTTATCTCTTTTTCTATCTTTCTCCTCCTCCTTGCTCTCTCTGGCTTGCCACTGCCCCACATCACTTCGTCCTCAGGGGCTATATTCAATTGTCCTAAATAGATTAAACAAATCACAATTCTCTGCATTTTCCCTATGTACTAAGCTCCAGGAAGGTTGATTTTTTTCTCTCTCTCTCCCTCTTTCCCCTTTCTCTCCTCACCCCACCCTGCCCACTTCCTTTCTCCATTTCTCTTGCTCCATTTCACCCTCCTCTCTCCTTCCTCAGGATATCAATTCATTTGTCTTGAATAGTTTGGGCAAATAATTATGACCATGCATTTTGCCTCATAAAACAAACTCCATGAATGTTAATTTTCTTCTTTCTCCCAGCCCCCACCCCTCCTTCTCTTGTCCTTTCCTTCCTTTCCCTTCTGTTTTTTCTTTTCCTTTCTTTATGATTCCTTTTCCTTCCATCCCCCAGCTCTGATTCTTGTCTGAGGATTTTCGTCAGACATTTTAAAAGTTGTTTTTGTAGATTTCCTCAGCTTTAAGACTTTATGTGCACCAAGAGTTTCTTCACCACATATCTTGAGCAATAGCTTTTCTAAATATGTGAGAGGTAACACGCACACACACACACACACACACACACACACACACACACACACACAAATTAAGAGTTAGAAGTTCTGTGCCTGTTAGTTGTATTTACCATCATGGGCTCACAAACATGTCCTTGAACTTTCAGGTTTTGCATTTCATTCCTCAGGAGTGAGATGGGGGAGGATAAGATGAGTAGAATGTCATCTCCATTCGTATTCTGCAGTAAATATGAGCATTGTAATACTCTGTGATCTGTCTGCAGCAGAGACTGAACATCCAGTTTTGTTTGTGGCTCTGTCTTTGACTTCCATGAATGGACGTGGTGAGTCAAATGTTCCTCCAAGATTTCTCATTCTGACACATTCTGAACACCTTGCTCAGGAGTCATATGCTGCAGTCATAGCTCCAGTAATTGTTCATGAAAAGCCATGAATTTAAGTCTGGTTCTAGAAGCTTTTTATTTGCTTGTAAAAATTTATGTAGATGATATAAAATATGTTCAATTTTTCAAAAAGAAGGGGGGATGGTAAAAAATAATCTAGATATATTTGCTTCAAACGGCATTACATTCATGTTCACGAAGGGTGTTTCCTTTCTTTAACAAAGCATAGTACATACCAATTAATTATTTCTCAGGAAAGGTCATTTAGAGGACTCTGGATCTCCGTCTTCTCACTGAGCATACTAAATGAATAGATTTGCAAATTTAATCTAGAAGTGACGCATATTTGGCCTTGAAGTTGTTTGTCTTATTCGTCTTCTTTTACACATTAGTCTTTTTTTAGTATAGAGACCCTGATACAATAAGATAACATTTTAAAATTTGTGAATAATATGCACTTATATTTAAGGATTAAATATGAGAGGAAAACACATACTAAGGTAATATATTTGCTACTTACACCTCCCTCCCACCATTAACGTGGTACTGTGATAATTTCTTACCATGGAGACCCTTCTCAGGCAGCTGATAGATGTAGTTTGGAAATGATCACTTGTATTTTTAAATTTTTCTTTAGTTTCTTATACCTGAAAACTTTAGGTATTTTTCTCAAAAGATATCTGGAAAGTTGAGTCTAACTAAGACATTTGATGAGACAATTAAGTGGTTATCTTAAAATCTAGAGTTTACAGAGGAACACTTTTTCTCACGCGTTCATTTATTCATGCCTGTGGTGTGCCAGGCTCTCTGAAATGGAATGAATACAAAACTATTTAAACTGATTTCTTTCCTATGCATTAGACACCTACCTCACAGGGTTTTTATGAGAATTAAATGACAAATATATTTTGCCATATAAGATTTTATATATATATATATATATATATATATATATATATAGAGAGAGAGAGAGAGAGAGAGAGAGAGAGAGAGAGAGAGAGAGAGAGAGAGAGAGTTATATAAAACATATATATATATCCAGTTTTGTTTGTGGCTCTTTTTTTTTTTTTTTTTTTTTTTTTTAAATATTTTTTTATTTTTTAGTTCTCAGCGGACACAACATCTTTGTTGGTATGCGGTGCTGAGGATCGAACCCAGGCTGCACGAATGCCAGGTGAGCGCGCTACCGCTTGAGCCACATCCCCAGCCCATGTTTGTGGCTCTTTATTTGACTTCCATGAATGGACGTGGTGAATCAAATGTTCCTCCAAGATTTATATATATATAAAACATATATATGGAAGATTTATATATATAAAAATCTTGCTTCATTCTATATCTATATCTATATATGACATCTAATGTAGGTTTTTAGTAATGGGAGGGAATTTTCTCCATCATTGACTGGTTGGATGACCTTAGGCAAATCATTTATTGAAGAATATCAGTTCTCTCTTCTATAAAATTCTATAAAGTTCTCTCTTTTATAAAAATAAGGTAATAATTTTATTATGCAGAATTGTCAGGAAGATGAGTAATAATGAATTTTTGTGGCAGTACATCATATATATCATCTATTCAAATCATATAATTTATTATTGTTTCTTATTTTTTATTGAATCAAAAGAGTCTATAGAACAACCAGGTGAAGATATTCAGTAATATGTTGAAAAATACAAATTTTAAAACTTTAAATTGCATCAGGAAAATATTTGGAATATATTACATTCACCAGACTGAAGCAGCTCCTTTGAGGTTATTTTCAGAGCAGATACTTCTGTATCTATATCTTCTATGTTAACTTGACTTTGATGATCAATGACACCTTTGTTAAAAAGTTAGGCTTTCTAGAGTATCAACACATGCATTGTGGAGAGAAAGTTACTTGCTATGTAAATAGTGGTCCACTTCCCTCTGCATATATCAGAGACATCATGTTAGCCAGAAAATCCAAAGAAATAAGGAGCATGGGAAATTTATTAGTTCAAACTCATATATAATGATCTTAATGTTAGGGGATAGGCTTACCACGTGTGCTCAGGGATGTACAAACATGGTTATTTGGGTCAATATTGCTTAGGGAAAACAATCTAATATTTTTCCCACAAGCAATTGAAAATTAACTTTTGATTTTTCATGCAATTTGTAAATTGATTTGTAAATGAATCTATGATTCTACTTAAAACTTTCATCTTGCTCTACACTTGTTTATATCCAAGACATATTATGGAGATCTGCTGGAAGTTACCAGTAAAATGGAAATAACAAACTGTTTGCAAATGGATTTGTGCTGACAAGCTCTTTGATTCTCTGTACTTTTTAAATTTCCACAATTGTGTATAGTTTTTGTAATTAGAAAAAATGATTTTATTATTGAAAGGAAAGCGAGGAACTGGGAAATGGGCAAGAAAGAAATGAAGGAAAGAGACCATGCAGAGACACACATGAGAGAGTTTAATTGTCAGAACTGACAAATAAAGGCTCATCTCTCCATAGATGGAGAGAGGAAAAACAGGCTTGGGGTTCAGCACTTTTATGGGACAGGCTCAGAGATTAGAGCTCGGCGTGTCCTAAAGTGGGTGGTTAGGGGTTGGGTTTGTATGAGGGAGTGGTGAACCTTTCTCAGAAAGGCCCTTGGGCAGGAAAAGAAAACTTTTTCCTTAAAATGGGGGCTGTTTCTTAAGATTGCTGTACAGATGTTAAGCAAGGACCTTATAGATACAATGATGTACAGTAGATCTCTTCAGCTTTTTCATCTTGGTTGACTGCAACTTTATGCCCATTGATTAATAACTCCTCATCTCCCCTCCTCCAATATCTGGTAACCACCATTGGTGGTTTAAGTCTTATGTTTAAGTCTTTATTCCATAGGTCTTTATTCCCGCTATTTGATTTTGCTATTTCAGGCACCCCATTTGTGGAATCAGGCAGTATTTCTGTGATTGCTTTATTCCACATAGCATAATATTCTCAGACTCATACATATTGTCATGTATTACAGAATTTCCTTCTTTTTAATGGTGAAATAGTATTTTATTCCATGTACTTATATTTTCTTTTTTTATCAAGTCATCTGTTGTTGGACATTTTGGTTGTTTTTCCCTTTTGGCTCCTATTAACTATGCTGTGAAGAATATGGGGTTATAAATATCTCTTTGAGATTCTGAATTCAATTCTTTTGACTCCATTGCCAGATGTGAGTTTGCTGGATCATATAATACTCTGTCATTTTTTTTTTTTAGGAAATTCCATGCTTTTTTCCATGGTGGTTGTCTATTTTTCCATAGCTGTCTATTTTGAATTCCCACCAACAGTGTACAAGGGTTCCAATTTCTCCACATCCTTACTGAAAGGAAAGTGACGAACTGGGAGACGGGCAAGTGAGAAATGAAAGATGGAGATCAGGCAGAGATATGCATGAGAGTTTATTTGTCAGAGCTGACAAATGAAGGTACATCTCTCCATAGACAGAGAGAGGCAGGACAGGCTTGGATTTGGAGGCTTTTATGGGACATGCTCAGGGAACAGAGCCAGGTGGGTACTAATGTGGGCAGGTTTAAGGGTTGGATTGGTATAAGGGAGTGGTGAGCCTTTCCCAGAAAGGTCCTTGGGTGGGAAATTGGCGGCTGTCACTTAAGATGGCTGCCCAGATGTTAAGTAAGGACCTTACACTTACCAAGACTTATTTTTTGGATAACAACAATTCTGACAGTTATGAAGTGATATTTCATTGCAGTATTGACTTGCATTTCTGTGACAGTGAGGCAGAACATTTTTTTCATTTACTTGTTGGTCATTTGTATATCATTTTTGGAGAAATGTCTACTCCAGTGCTTAGCCGCTGATTGTGTTATTGGTGGGTTTTTGTTTGTTTTTACTTTTGAGTTTTAGGCGTTCTTTATATACTTTGGAAAGTAACTCCTTACCAGATATTTCCAAATACCTTCACCTTTTTTTTAATCACCTTTTCAGTCTTAATTTTTTTTTTCCTTTCTGCGCAGGAGCATTTGAGTTTGATATAGTCTCACTTGTTTAATTTCGGTTTGTTGTCTATACTTCCTGGGTTATATTCATGGGATCATTGCCAAAATCATAGATTTTTCCATTTTGTTTTCTCTTACTGGGTTTACAGTTTCAGGTCTTATGTTTAAGTCTTTATTCCATTTTAGACTGTTTTTTTTTTATGGTCTAAGATGGGTCCAGTTTCTTTTTGTTTGTTTGTTTTGTATGTGAATATCCAGCACCATTTGTTGAAGGACTCTTCTTTCCTTGTGTGTTTTTGGCACCCTTCTTGAAGACCAAGTGATCATATATATGTGGGTGTATTTCTGAGTTCCTTATTCAGTTGATTTTTGGAGAAATGTCTACTCCAGTGCTTAGCCTCTAATTGTGTTATTGTTAATCTATATGTCTGTCTCTCAGCCAGTACCATACTGTCTTGATGACTGTGGATTTGTAATGTGTTTGGGAAACAGGACATGTAATGCCTTCAGTTTTATTTCCTTCTCAAGATTGATTTCATGATTGTGGTTGTTTTAGTCAAGTTTTGTTTTGTTTTGTTTTGCTACTGTGACCAAAAGACTTGACAAGAACAACTAGAAGAACAAAAGTTTATTTGGGGGCTTATAGCTTCAGAGGTCTCAGTCCATAGATGGCCAACTCCATTGCTCTGGGCCCAAAGTGAGGCAGAACATCAGGATAGAAGGGTGTGGTAGAGGAAAGGAGCTCAGAACATGGAACCAGAAAGCAGAGAGAGACTACTGTGCTCAACAAGAACACAGCATACACCCCAAAGTTATGCCCCCAATGATCTACCTCCTCTAGGCACAACTTCTTGCCTACAGTTACCACCTAGTCAATCCTACCAGGGGGTTAATTCACTGATTAGGTTAAGACTTTTATAACCCACTCATTTTTCCTCTAAACCCTCTTGTATTGTCTCACAAATGAGCTTTTGAGGTATAACTAATATCTAAAACATAACAGTGGTATTTTGTGGCTCATAAGTTTTTAGAACATTTTTCTATTTCTGTGAAACACTGCCATTAGGATAGAGATTGTACTGAATCTGTAAATTACTTTAGGTAGTAAGAACATTTAATAATATTAATTTAATAATATTAATTATAAATTTGACTGTATTTTATTAAAATGTTTTCATAAAACTAAAATATTTATTTAATCATAAATTAAAACATTATATTTTAATAGTCTTTCATTTAATAATATTAATTAATTCTATCAGTCAATGAACATGGGGTATCTTTTTGTTTGGATCTTGTTTAATTTCTTTCATCAATATTTTGTGATTTTCTGTATATAAGTCTTTTACCTCAGTAGTTTAGTCCTAGGTATTTTATCATTTTTGGTTGTATTTTGAATGGGATTGTTCTCCTGATTTCTTTTTCAAATAGTTTATTGTTAAGTGTACGGAAATATTTCTGATTTTTGTATATTGATTCCATATCTGGAAACTTTACTAAATTCATTAGATTTTACAGTTTTAGCTTTTTAAAAATTACACATTTTTATCAAGAATATTTAATGTACAAAAGTGCCATGTTGAAACAAAAATATTACTTTTTCAGATGTCTCTTTAGGTAAAAGACCTGTGGAGACATCTTCTTCTCAGAAATTTTCTTTCAAAGACAAATGGTTTTGTCCACATCAGTAATTTTCATTAATAGACAGCATCTCTAGGTAACAGGTATATTTTTACCTTTAGAATGGTAGATGTGTTTATCTGCTCAGGCTGCCATAATAGAATACCAAAGTCTGGGTGGCTTAAAAAAAAAAGAAATTTATTTTTTCACAGTTCTGGAATTTGAAAGCCCAAGTTCAAGTTGCCAGCAGGGTTGATTTCTGGTGAGGCCTCCTCCTGGCTTGTAGACTTGTTTCCTTGCTTGGCTTTTCCTCTGTGTCCCATGATGACCCTTCCTCTTCTGGTAAGGGCACAAAGGCTATTGGGTTAGTTCTTATCCTTCTGACCTCACTGAACCTTGAATACCCCCTGACAGACTCTGCCTTCAAATACAGGTCATACTGGGATTAAGACCTCAACATATGAATTTGGAGGGAACATGACTATTCTTTAACAGCAGATGTTGCTGCTATTTGTTAAGAAAGGACACTAGAGGTAGTTTTGAATGCTTAAGTGCCTTGCTCAAGTTCCCAGTGTTTCTCCAAGTTTAAAAAGTATGTTTTGTGATTCAGTTATATCTTGTTGGAATTTTTAAAATTGGCTGAAAACATATTTTAGATTTTTTTCTCAAAGTGTGGTTGTGGATCAGGAATCACCTAGTTGTCTGGCATAAGATGTAGATTCCTGAGTTTCTCCCTAGGAGTATAGATTCAGAATAACTAGTAGCTTAGCCTGGGTTCACCTGCTCCAAGGCGAGGTCATATTCCCATTATTAACAGGAAGAGATGATTCCTTTTGGGAACTGAATGTGGGTGCCCCGACATTTCCATATAGGGTCAGGATACATTGCTCGGCAGCAGAGCCTTGCGGGAGTGTTGTTGTTCCCCCTGCAGGCCCAATAACATGTAAATTCTGTCACAGGGAATCATATGTTGGCTCTAAATGCTCATATTTTGGGATCTATTTTTATATTTGCCAAGTTACCTATCATTTCAAATTTTCCTATAGAATTATCCTATCATATCGTCTATCATCCAGGCAATTATTTAAAATTCACCTATATCCTGGATTTTTGACAGTAGATAAATATTTGAAGTATTTGCTTCACAGATGAGAAATATTTTTGTTTTGGGATTGTTTCTTTTGTTTTGTGCCAAATCAAGGAAGCAAAGAAGAGTTTGATGTGTCGAGGGATTGTCAGATGTTTGACATGACTAGGTCAGGGATTCTCAAATACTTTTCTTCCCATTGCCCCAGAACTGTGGGTGACATTCCTTAAAGATGATAAAATGTAAGCAACATTAAACAAATCAGCAATAATCATAACCCAGGTGATAATACTATGCAAAATATTTCCCAGCATTTATAAAACTATCTACAGTTACTGTCAATACACAGGTGGTCACTCTTCAGCAATCTGATTGTCTTTGAGTGGGATATATATTATCCCCTGCTCATATGTACTCTTTTTAAATTTTTTTTTCTTTTGTTTCTTTTTTTTTTCTTTCTTTCTTTTTTTTTTTTTAGTTGTAGATGGACACAATAGCTTTATTTGTTTTTTATGTGGCGCCAGAAATCGAACCCAGTGCCTCAGGCATGCTAGGCAAGTACTCTGCCACTGAGCCACATCCCCCCACCCCTCATATGTACTCTTGAAACAGAATTGTTACATGTATCCCTAAGTCTCAATTTAGAATAAACTGTGCTTCACCCTCTTGCTGGACACCCCACATCGTCTCAGCTGAACAATTCAATGGACTGGTCATGACGAAACATAACAGCCATTTGATTGTAACAAAGATAAAAAATCCATGCATTATTATAGGTGATTTTAATTTTCTTCTTGGTACATTTCTATATTTAAAAAATATTCAATAAAACTATTATTTTTATAAAAAGAAAAATATATCTGTTTCTGTGTATGTTGCCATTGCCTGATTAAAATTTTTTTTGTACTGTTTTGTCTCAGTCTGAGCATGTGTCCCTTTTGCATAGTATATTTATGAACTCAAGTCCTTGCCAAATTTTCTCAACTAAATTAGTATTTTATATTTTAATATATTTTATAATAATATATATAAAATATGTTTGTAATATATTTTTAATACTGAAGAAATACCAAAACTTGCATTAACACTGACTGAATGAGTGATATCAATCATGGTAGAAACTCTTTGGAGTGAGCTAATGAGCCAAGTTCCCTATCATTTCTAAATTTTCTGTAGAATTATTACCCTCTTAGATTAATAAAAACTACTTACATGTACTTGGAGGATTAGAAATACTGTGCATAAAGACTTATCACATCAGCCTCTCAGCAAATGGAGGATGCCATCATTATGGCTGCCCTTTCTTACTACCATCTGCTCTATTCCTTCATATAATCTCTTTCCTCAGGCCCAACAGGCATCCTGCCAGCCATCCTCAAGGTATGCCATCAAGTTTTTGAAGTGTATAAATTTTATCATTTTATATATATATATATATATATATATATATATATATATATATATATATATATATATAGTTTTCGGCGGACACAACATCTTTGTTTTTATGTGGTGCTGAGAATCGAACCCGGGCTGCATGCATGCCAGGCGAGCACGCTACCACTTGAGCCACATCCCCAGCCCAAATTTTATCATTGTTACAATCAAATGTTCATTGTGTTTTTCCTTGGTGTGAGCATATGCCCGAGAATGTGTGCATAATTTGACTATATGATAGGATTTGAATGAGCAGAAATACAAAATGGGTTAGCTCAAGCAAGACATAGAAGGGGAAATACACAGGGCAGAGTCTAGGGAAAGAAGCCTGAAAAGAGTTAATTCCATGTGGGATTAGAGACTCAGATGATACTATAGAAATCCCCAATTAAGGGCTGGGGATGTGGCTTGGTGGTAGAGTGCTTATCCAGCATGCACAAGGCCCTTGGTTCAATCCTCAGCACCACCAAAAAAATAAAAATTTAAAAATCCCCAATTACTGCATGCTAACTATAGCATATTTCTAATAGAAATTGGGGCTACCCTTTCTCTTCTATGTTACTGATTTTTTCTTTGTTGATTGTCTCCACGATCCTTTCTAGATAAAGTTTTAGTCTCTATGGCTGTTAACATGAATTGCAGGTTTCTGAATTGGACAACTGTAGTCCTATAACATAAGTTAATCATAAGTTCAAGTTATTATTTTAAAAGAAATATATTTTCAAAGCCCTTTGGTTAACTTTCATCTTATGACTCTCACAACTATTAAAAGAAAATAAAATGAAGTGGTAGTATTCCTAAAACTATGGGAAGCTCATTGATTTTGGTTTATGTAGATTTGTTCCCTCTGCTTTTATTTTGTTGGTGGTAGTTGTTTTTTTTTTCCTTTTGAGAAGACACGTACACCTAGTCTTGAGCCCATATGAGTCGGAAACTTGGCCCACAACCAACCCTGAAATGACCTATGTGATTTTCTCTTGAAATGATTTTCTCTTGTCTTACTTCCATTCACCTGCCTGAGATGTCTAGAAATATTACCCATTATTATTATTTTTTTTTTTTTTGCATGGATAAATGTTTCCTCAGCTTTTGTATAGGAAGAAGGTAACTCTCAAAATCAAAGAATGGTAGCTTCTGCTTTTGGTAATTACTAAATAAAAGTTCAATAGTCACATTGGTAACATATCACCTTCTGGGAATTTAAGGGGGGAAATGGCCATACCTTTCTAGAAGCAGTTACACTTGGTTGCAGCCTATTAATGAGTCTTCCAAACAAGGGGGAAATATGTAGTTTGGATTCATCTTGAAGGCAGAAATATGGTCATCCATAATTATTTTCTAACATTAAGCAATTTAGTTCAGGAAACATACACTGAGGACTTCGCAATGTGTCTGTCACTGGGCTGCTGCTAGAAATTCAAAAACAAATCCAATATGGTCAAGTACTTCAGGAGCTGAGTCTTAGGTAACTTGAAAGACAAAGTTATCACAGCTCGTTTGGCATGTAACACAGATGAGAGAGCAACAGCGTCACCTGTTAGTGGCTTCTCCAGTGGTTCACAACCATGCAAAACTGTGCAGCTCGGCTTCATTCCATCTCACTGAACTTTTCATGGTATGTTTATTTTAGACATGAAATGAGTCCAAAATATTTTGAAAATACCTTTGAGATATAATTTTTTAAAAAATATCCTTTGCATTGGAGACACCTAGAGCAGCGGTTTTCAACCTTTTTTTTTTTTCAACTGAATTCCTTTTCCAAGGGAAATCGTATGTGAAAAAGGCAAAATGCAAAACACAGGCAGACAGAGCTAATCCAGATTGATCTTCCTGCTGCTCCCTACACCTGTCATAGCCCAATATTGGAATCCCAGGTGCAGCTAGAGGCAGCCTGGATCCCACTGCCCTAGAAATCACAAAATATTTATGTCTTTCACTTTTCTATTATGCTCTAATTCCATAATGATTCTAATTTTAACATTGTAGGGGGCTGGGGATGTGGCTCAAGCGGTAGCGCGCTCGCCTGGCATGCGTGCGGCCCGGGTTCGATCCTCAGCACCACATACCAACAAAGATGTTGTGTCCGCCGAGAACTAAAAAATAAATATTAAAAATTCTCTCTCTCTTACTCTCTCTCTCTTTAAAAAAAATTGTATATTTTGTATAAGTATTTATATAGTTACATGCGTGTTTATTATTTTTAACTTATTTTATATTAGAAATACCATACAGAAGCATAAGGAACCCAGAGGTTCAGTATAGCTTATTTTGCACAAGAGTCCACTCAAAACAAGGTGCCATTCAATGATTTTGAAAACTCTAAAAAGTAAATAGAATTTTCTATTTATATTTTTGAAATAGTTAACAAGAAAAATCACATAGTTGCTGTCTTCATGGGTTGGTGACATTACTATTTCTTTGACACCAGGTATTCCAGTATTGGTTATGGGTTGCAGATGACTGTGGTCTATAGATGCCCTTTCTATTGGTAGTTACTTGGTGATATCATGTGGACTATCACTTTCACAGTTAGCCATGGCCAGCCTTATACCTAGAGGGAGGAAAAGGTCACCATGTGGGGAAAGTATCATCTCTAAGCTCCCCCAATTATTCCCTTAAACCCAAACCTTCCACACTAAGTCTGCTTAGTCTAGATTTCATAATTAGAGAATCAATCTTTGTTGAGTCTTAACATTTCCCCCCATGGAAGTATTTTCACATCTAGAAAAAAATGCCTATGGAATGGTAATCCACTTTTTATTGGGACTGATATTTTTAGATCTTTCTTAAGATTTTGACAGAAAGGTAAATAGAGATATCACAAAGAGCACCATAACTACTAAGGAGATTTCAGACCTCAGAGAAGCATGAAACAACAGAGGCAAACTTGATATGTGGGTCCAGCGTGCTTCTACTCTGGAAGGTGAATTTATATGCAGCTCCTCCTTTGAACTACACTGATTACCTATCAGCCACCTGGTTTCAGATTCTCTTCTTAGTGTTGGCTCCATTGCTAGATGCTGGGTTTAACTATTCTTTGAATAGCTGTCCTATGCTGAACTATGCTGTCAACAGCTGTCCTGTGCACTGTGGGATGTTTAGCAGTATCACCCGGCTTAATCCACAAGATGTGAGGAGTACTCGCCAATTCTCCTTTTGTGAACATCAAAAATATCTCTAGGCTTTGCACAATGTCTTCTGCAGGCAGTGTCACTCCTGCTTCAGAAGTGCTGGACTAGGTTATCTGGGTTTTTCAATTTCTGCCTAGTTGCTAAGGTCTAGTCAGCATTTCTTCAAGTTCACATTTAGTAGCTATGTACAGTATTTAAACCACATTCTCCTCATTTCTATTTACTCTTCAGCTCCCGATTAATATGATAACTCTTTGGGTTCCAAAAGCTTATAATTAGCCATCATATCTAACCAGAGTTAATGAGCATGATGCAGAGATAGTCTGTACAAAATTCCCAAAGGCTGGAGTAGAGACTCTCATGGCAAGCGAGAAACTGAGCATAGACACTCAGTCCTTTGACCATTGTGATCTACTATTTTTCAACTGGTCTCCAGAGGACATGGTGACCATCAAAATCCAAAATCCAATTTTCTACCTTATCTGACAATTCATGATCATGCATGAGTGTGTGTACATGTGTTGACTACATAACCTAAGTGATTTGTTTTCCTTTTAGAGAGATGGAGAGATGCCTGGTTTAAAATAAGTTGTTCATTTATAGGTTTGAGTTTAGGATAGGTTTGATGGATGACACTTCCTGAATTATTTTTAGCACATTTAAACTCTTCTTAGCAGTAGTGCTATATTTAGGAAAGTTACCAAATCAGGTGTTCTAGGGCCTGCAGCTGGCTATGCGATCTTAAGGCAAAAACACTGAAGATGGATTTGGCAGAGGAAGCTCAAGTCATGGTAGAGAAAGCAGCAAATCAGTATAGCAGAAGAAGCCAAGATGAGGACTGAGAAGCAGAGCTGAGTCTTAAAGTCAGAAGTCAGAAAGCTTGATTATAGGAAAGGAAGTTAATGAAGACAAGCAAAGACCAATGGCTCTGTCATGGTACAGAGAACAAGGCATTGATAGTTCTCTCCCACTTCTGTATATCTTGACAGCATGATGAGCAGCAGGACCTGAGGGCTGAAAGACACACAGTAGGATGACCATACTTTAACACTGGATTATTAACTCGTGTGTGCTAGACAAAGTTCACACCCTAGTCACAGCATTTTGATTATAGTCTAATATTTCTTTCTAGGGCTCTATAAAAAGCACAGGAAGGACTCAAAAGTATCAAGTATTTTTGATATGGTTGGAAAAATAACTTGACAGGGTGTCTTCAACTCTAATTCACTTGACCATATACAAATTAGGAAATTACTTTTTGGGAAAAGACATGCAAACACTAGTCAAAGTTCTTGGCAAACAAGTTATTAGTAATGTGACTCATATAACTGATTGCATAACAATTTGAAACTTTGCTAATTCTAAAATACATTAGTTTACATTTTTAAAAGGTTGGTAAATGCATTTAACTCAGGAAAAATTCAAGGAATGCTCTTGGTTAATTACACACCATAGTGGTTTGTAATGTTATCGGTAAACATTGACACATCATCATTCACACAGGGTATCATCACATCTTTGATATCTGCTTACTCTGTACATGGAAAAGAACAAAAATAGGTTTAATCAACTAGAAGAAATCATTCATGTGAAATTGGTTAGAATAGTACTTGGAGTAAGAAGGGACCCTATGATATTTTGGGGAAACTGAGGCCCAGAATATTGTCTCAGTTTTTTCAGGGTGATTGAGGTAGAGCTAGGGAAAGAGTTCAGGATTCTTGCCATTAAGTATGTTGTCTTTTGTTTGATATGTTGGAAACATAGCAGCAGTCTTTACCTGACAATTTTCTTTGTGATACTGATCAATGTGATAACTATAAAACGGGACACACAATATGACCAAGTTTTTGCTTCTAAGCAATAGCCATGCTTTAACAACAGTGAAACCTCTGTACTGTGAGCTCTGATGAATCAACTTAACATCTCTGGATTTATCAGTGTAGTAGGGTTCCATAAGGCTGTTTGGGGGTTAAATGAAAGAATGTATACATTGTGTCTAACTTGGGACTTAATCAACAGTCTCTGCCCACAAGCATGTTACTTTAAGATATTCTGAATACTTTGGGCAATATTTTAGTCTTTTCCTAAGGAAGTTTCTTCCAGAAAAGCATCTATATGATATATTCAAACTTGAGAATTCTGTCCATATTTTTAGCTTTCTGATTAGACATTTTTAATGGCTTCATCTTTTATATTAAAAGGATTTTTACTTGCTATAAGCTTTCTTGTTGTTTGGCAGAGAACATTATTTTACACTATCCCCTTAAAGGATCCAAATGAGAGTAGATATAGCTTCTGAAAGTCTTGGGTATTTTTAATCTTCTAAGTCTTCAACCAATTGTCATTTCATTAAGGTGCCCTGCTGAGATGTTCTTTCACATACCATCATTAAGATGAATTGTAGCTCTGCTCCGTAATACACATATTACAAAGCTCAGACTACATGTGAGGAAATTATAACTACAGACAAGGCTCCATTTCCCTGCAAAGTGCAGAATCGCAGCTGCGGACTTGGGTAACCTTGCTGTCAGCTTCAAACCACCTTCCTAACGCTGAGAACAAAAGCCCAAAATAAGAATTGGAATGTTGGCTCTTTGGCAAAAACTATGTGCCAAAGTGAATGTCAAAGATTACTCAATTTTAAAAAATGGTGGTAAAATATACATAACAAATATTTATCACTTTAAGCATTTGTATACATTTGCACAATTCATTGTTATTAAATACATTTATAATGATATGTAACCATCACAGTTAATTTTACCCCAGACTTTTTCATCATCCCCAACATAAACTTTGTCCTCATTAATCAGTGACTTCCCATTCATTCTCCCCTATCCCAGGTAACCTCTATTATATTTAGTCTATAAATTTGCCTATTCTAGATATTTCATATAAGTGGAACCATTTGGATCCTTTAAGGGAATAGTGTAAAATAATGTATTTATCCTCTGTGTCTGGCTTATTTCATTAGGCAGAATGTTTTCAAGGTCCATCTATCTTGTGCCATATATCAGTATTTCATTCATTTTTGTGATTGAGTAGTATTCCACTTTTTGTTTAACCCATCTATTAGTGGACACTCAGGTTGTTTCCACCTTTTGACTATTGTGAATGATGCTGCTGTAAACGCTGGCATCTGGATATCTGTTTGAGTCCCTGCTTTCAATTATTTTGGACTATATTTACAATTAGCATTGCTGGGTCACATAGCAGTTTTGTGTTACTATTTCAAGGAGCCACCTCATTGTTGTTCCCAATAGCTGCACATTTTACATTCTTACCACAAATATACAGGTTCCAATTTGTACATGTCCTTTGCAGTACTTAGTATTTTCTGTTGTTGTTGTTATTGTTATTATTATTATTGTTGTTACTACTATCATCCTAGTAGATGTGAAGAAGTATCTCAGTGTAGTTTGAATTTACATGTCGCTAATGACTAATAATGTTGAGTATCTTTTCAGGTACTTATTATTCATTCACATATCTTTGAAGATATGTCTCTTCAAGACTTTTGCACAGTTTTTAATTGAATTGTTATTTTTTATTGTTGTTAGGTCGTTGAGGTTCTTTATGTAGTTTGGATATTAATCCCTTGTCAGATACATTATTTGCAAACGTTTTCTCCATACTGTGCTGAGGGCCATTGCCAAGTAGGAATGACGCATCGAAATTTCCTTGCCAGCGTACCCCATGTTAAATGGACTTGCCTTGAAAATTTGCTGTGACCTTGCATGTGTGTTTGAGAAAGGTGACCCTGCTCAATGACCGGGGTGGATCCAGGTTTTAGGAAGTATCTGGGTTTAAGATAATTTGGTTTTAAGGCGTTCCCAGTTTAAGACAATAGGGGTTTTAGGGAAGTTGGAGGTTGAAGATTATTGCTGCTGGGATTAGGGTGTTCCTGCTGTTTGTTCCCCTTGAGTTCTCCTGAGATTCAAATGGGATTTGAAAAAAAAGCCTTGTGGAGTAGGTGAATTGGGCAGCAGAACTTGGATGGCCCCAGAACGTGTGTGGAGGCCGGTGTGAGTTCAGGAATAAAGAATTGCTGTTTGAATCTACAAAGCTGTGTGGTGGCTCGTGATTCTGTGCCCAGCCAAGACATTGGCAATACTGTTTATTGTCATCTTACATTCTTGATGAGTGTCCTGATAAGTTCACAACATCTTAGTATTGATGAAGTCCAACTTATCTATTTTTTTAAAAAAAGTTCCAGTGCTTCTGGTATCCTATAAAAGGTTACTCTTTAAAGTTTCAACCAGTAAGTACTTTAACATTTCTTGCAATAATTATTGTTACAACTTGCCTCTGCTTTCTGTTATCTTTTGCCATCAAATATGCTATCTTGGTTTACAGGCTACCATAACTGGTGAGTAATCCCTTTTACAGCCAACACGATTCTCAAAGTCACTTAAAATTAGTCTGCTCTGTAACGCCTCAATGAGATGAATATCATCTCATCCTTTCTGTTCTGTACCATGAGAGAGTATGAGACAAGAGATTCCATTGTAATCAATAACCCAGGCTTACAAGTAGAACTGGATTTGTCATTGTATCATACTCAAACCCTAAGAACACTGTGCTTGGAGAACATGTGCTCAACCTTGCCCTTCATTCCTTCACTTTCAGAGATCAACTCTGTCTACTAGTTAGGCCGCACCTATCAGAAAACACAGCCCCAAAGTCAGCACTGAAAATTACTCTGCTATTATGCTAAATATTTGTAAAATCTTCACAAAAGTAAGACTTATTTGAAAATGCAGAAGTATCCAATATACCCTGGCTCCCAGATTCTTTGTGTTGTTTTTTAGTTCTGGGGCCTCATGCACACTAAGCATATACTCTACCCCAGAGCTACAGCCTCCAGGCCCGGGGTTCACACATGCTTAGTTTATTCTGTCAAACTGTTCTGTCTGTTTTAGTTCAACAGGGTTAAACGTTGAAAGAAAAACAAGTAATTGAAATGGCAACCTGAGGGGTACATGGGGACCTAGGAGGCCAGAAAAGCCAGTAGCAGATTCAAATATAGGACAAAGAGTCCAGTAGTCCTTTGTGACCCTGGAATACCAGTCCTATCAGCTACCTAGTCCTTTCCTTGGGAGTGCTTATCAAACTCTGCGTCTCTCAGCAGATTCTCAACACTAAATGCCTTGGAGCCTAGGTTGTGGCTTAATCCAGAACTGAGAGACACAGAAAAGGCAAAACACCATGTAAATATTAAGTCAACATTACCACACCCGTTGCTTATTCACTGAGGTAGACTAGTAAACATCTCGAAGGTGTGTCCTGGCTATGCTTTCAGTCCTATTATAAAAATAAAGCAGCTCAGACACAAGCAACATACAGTCAAAGATACACACAAACATGGCTATCTCAGCAATTCTATGGTAGTACAATAGTTTCGAGATCAAAACCTCTAGAAGAAATAAAGAAATATCACTCAGGCTAGCCAAATTTGAGACATACAGAAAAAACTTTTCTGAGCAAAGTATAGTTAAGACTCTAGAAAATAAGGTCACTGAGAAATTAAGTGACCTATAAAGCACCCGCAAATCATGGCTGTATCTTACCTTTTTTCTGTCATGTTAGTATTTGCCCTACTAGTCTTAGCCTTAGGATCATTCCCAACTGCCTCCTGGGCTGCCTAATGGGTGATTCCTTTTGCTTACCTCCCATTGGACAGGCCCTGGGTCTTAGTCCTGTTCTTTGGAGTAGGGTTAAATGAACTTTTAAATAAAGAATAACAAGGTAAATATTTTAGTCTTTGGGATCCCAACAGGCAAAATCGAAGATGTTATAAGTGACTTAAATAAACATTTTGTATGTAATCAAAGAAAAAATATTCTTATATTGGCCCATGAATCACAATTGGCTGATCCCTATTTTGGAGAACTAATCAATACAAGAAGCTCCAAAATGTGAAATACCACCATCAATAGGTCACTAGTGATCGGGTGAATTTTTGCATTTAAGGGTTCTCCACTGATACAGAATGTAAAACACTAAATCTCAGAGGGATTGGATCATTAAGCTCCTTTTCAGGACATGCTAAAACTACAAAAGTATTGTTTTGTTTTTGTTTTTGTTTTCCCATCAAGGTGTAGCTGCTTTGCAATGCTTTTATTTCATCACTGATATCTGAATTTGCATAATAAGAGCTGTTTAGGAACAGCCCGATGTTTCTGTAAGAGTTCAGGAAACCTGAAGGTCATCTTTGCTGTTCTGGCCTTGTAAGAACACAGAAGAGCAGAACATGGCCATCTCATTACCCTGAGGGTGCTAGTGACCGCTAAGCAGCACACAGAGGTTACAAGAATGAATGAGATAATGTCTGTGAAGTGCTTTGAGCTCTTGAGAAGAAATTTTCTTTGTAATTAGAAAGTAATGCTGCATTATTACAGTTATTATGATTATCACCATTATTAAAGGTAGAGCCAGGAGACACGGCCCTTCCAATAAGAAAAATTTTGAATAAAGCCAAGTACCTCATAAAGGAAGTGGTTCATGCACCAATTATGAGCTTCCAGTTTGTAATTACAGTGTCCTGGGTGGCTGTACACGCACCAGTTGGTTATTCATCCAGAAGAACAACCTTTTGCATCAGTAATCGCTCCCCAAAGATGCCCAATATATGCCAAACACAAAAAAGAAGAGAAGAAAGTCTTGTGTGACCACTGAGTTGTAAAGTTGAAGGATTGTCTTTAAATTCACATGGAAACATAGCAATAATTTGTCAATGAAGAACTTTTATTTAAAAAGAAAAAATATGCAGGTGTGAGTCTTACCTGTTTGAACAAAACTATAAGAAAAATATATATATACACACACGCACAGACATAAATAGATATATATATTTCCTTTGTTCTCTCCTTATATTAAATTTTATACAGCTTTTACTTAAGTGCTATTGGTGCCAAAATGTAAGAGTTTAATATTTTCCTCTTTGATTCTCAAAGGCTCATTTTCCCCTGCACATCACTGATCCTATAGAGATAGAATGGGAAGGAATGAAACTGAAAGATAAAGGATAGATAAAAAGCCAAACAAAGGGTTCATGGAGTCGTTGTGTGGGCCCATGAAGCCCCAAGAAGACAGAGAAGCCAGTAACAGCCTCTGATTCAAACTTGAAAGGCCGTGGGGAGGCTAGTAGGGCAAGCCCAGCAGCCATCCCACCCCTGCTCCATGCATGTCTTCAAACTCTGCTGTCAGCACTTTCTGAATGCAGGATGCAAGCTATGACATAAGCTCAGAAACTTGAAGCTGGGAGGCAAAATACATCACGAAGAACATCAGAGTCTGTTGTCCTCTTCCTTTCCAGGTTACACAGTATCTCCAACCTGGGAGGAGTTGGTTATTTAGCATATTCACACTCTGGAAGGCCAATCCTAATACCTATAACTTGCCCCCTAACTCTACCCAACATACAGCCTTTCAAGTTCCCTTTTTGGATTGTTCATCCCGAATCTGTAGTCAGGCAAATGTATTCATGTCCACAGAGTCATTGATGGAGGAATAGACATTTTTAAAGCTTGTGGTTAGCAAACATGTTTTTTCAAAAGCTAATTTAGAAAAATAACAATTAATGGGGCCCCCCTTTCCCTTCAAAATAAACATAGCCTTGTCACATCCTAGAAGAAATAAGTTTATATACATTCTACAAATTATATTCCTGACCTTATTAAATAAATGAAAGTCAATGAAAAAATTGGCAGAGCCTTTTAGACAATAAAATGTTAAAAAGCCAAGCATGTTTGAGGAGGAATCAGAAATTACATTTTAATCTTTCAACCCTTATATTTATAAAGTGCCTTAGAGTTCACAGATGATGTTCACATGTCCTCTCATTTGATTTTTGCAATACATGAGTTGCATATTATTATCATTCCTATTTTCTAGCTAAAGGAACTAAGGTTCAGAGACACAAACAGATCTATGGAAGATCATATAACCATTTAGTGCTAGAGCTGTGGCTAGAATTAGTGTGTTTCACTATCATCTTCATACACTGAGAACCATATTGGGATAAAAGTTCTACTGCTATAACAGAAGCCTAAACAAGAGAGAAGTGTATTGTTATCTGATTCAATTGCCTGTAAGTAGTCTGATCACAGTCTGAAGTGGCTATGATGTTGCACCATAGGGATGACCCAGGCTCCATCTAACCTTACTTATTTTTATCTCATGACCTCCATCTCACAGCCTAACCCAATGGTTTCTGTTCCTATCATCACATCATGATTCCACCTAGGGGGAAGGGGAAGAGAAAGGAGAGAATGGTTCTTAGTTTCAGTCTAGGAGCACAGTCTAGAAGTTGGATACCTCTCTTCTGTTCTTATTGACCAAAACTTGAGAGCACCTAATGGCAAGTAGTCTGTGGTTAGCTAAGCCAGGAGATTAGCTGGTTTAGGGACAAAGTTTGACAAGGGACAAAGCGTGAAATGCATATTGGCAATCTTCCTCATTTTCAGTGCCTATTATATGTCAAGAATGAGCTAAGGTGCTGGAAGACAGAAAGGAAGCAAAAGGTGGTTACCTCCCCTCAGTTTAGGCTAGGCTGGGCTCTCTCTCTCTTCTGGTTGGAAGATTCCTTCTCTTCCTCAGGTAAAAATGTGGTTTGAATCTAGCACCTCAAGTGCAATAGGCTAAACAATGACTCCCAAATTTGTCCACATTCTAATTCCAAGAATCTGCAAATATTGCTTCATATGTCAAAAAGGACTTTGCAGTCCTTTTGAGAGAAAGATTATCCTGAATGACTCAGGTGGGCCCAATGTCCTCACAGTGATCTTTTCAGCTGGTGTGGGGAAGGGATCTAGAGTGAGTAGTAGTAGGCAGGGTGACCATGGAAACAGAGATTGGAGTGGTGAGCCACAGTCTGGGGAATGCTGGCAGCCCTTAGTGGCCAGACAAGGCATGGAATTGCTTCTCTCTTTGATCCTCTTCAAGGAACAAGTTGTGCTAACATCTTGGTTTTATCCCCTTACAGGACTCTTTTATTTTTTAAAGCTCTGAACTTCAGAACTGTAAAAGAATACATATTTGCTATTGCATATGTGGTATTTTATTGCAGCAATAATCAGAAGCTAAAACACCAGGTGAGTGGTGAGCCCAGATGCCACATTGTCTTAGAAGGACAGGATGCAATGACTCAGGTTTGTGCATGGTAGAGTCAGGGGGCTCTAAAGACCCATGTCTACATTTTCATACGTGATGTGAAGCCCCTGGGAGCCTTTTCCCTCTTTAATGTTTTTGATTTGAAATTAAATCAGGAATCTTATGAAAAAGCGGGATGGCTACACATAACCTAGCAATCACTGCTTATGCATTCTTGGCTACACATGTGTAGAAGTTCTTTTTTTCCCCCCATCCTTCAATCATTTAGTACCAAAAAGGACAAGGTTTAATCTAAGGCAGCTCTGTTGAGGCGAACTTTGCTTTCAGAGAGTTGAGTGACTGCTAGGCCTAGTGGCACATGCCTATAATCCAAACTATTTAGGAGACTGAGGCAGGACGATCCTAAGTTCAAGGCCAGCCTAGGCAATTTAGTGAGACTGTTAAAAAAAAAAAAAAAAACAGAAAGAGCTGGGAGTGTAGCTCAGTGAGAGAGTATTTGATTAGCACATGTGCGGCCTGGGTTTAATCCTAGTACAAGGAAGGAAGGAAGGAAGGAAGGAAGGAAGGAAGGAAGGAAGGAAGGAAGGAAGGAAGGAAGGAAGGAAGGAAGATAGTGGGCCAGAAAAGTATGACCTACTATTGGACAACTTATTAGTGAACAAATCTGAATTGCTGTGGTCTTTGGCCACTATCCCACGTGGAACATTCCTGCAGTAGCCCTCCTCCCTCTTATTTGAAAACATTGAATGATGAGTCAAGAATGGCCACAGGCTTGAATCTAAAGCTGAGGTGAATGAACAGAGGTGTGGCTGGAATATTTCTAATGTGAATTGCTTACGGCTGAGTGGATTCATGCCCTGAACCTGTGCGCTATGCCCTGGATAAACAGGAAGAAGTTGAGAATTAGCTTATCCTTTTGGAGAGAAACCAGAGTCAGATGCTTCCTGTAAAGAAACCTGTCATCTCTTCTTGGTTGACAATTCATAAAGGAAATGAGGATGTAAAAGCTGTGTCTGTTGCCACTGATATTTTAAGAAGACAGTCAATCCACTTTGGGGTTGGATTTGGTTCAGGATGAATAAATTCTGGTGACAAATATTAGCGTTATGTTTAGGGATGAACAAAGCATAGGTATTGATCTTATGCCATCGTTGCAATAATTCTAAGATCTTAGTATCATCATTTTGATTTATAGAGAAAGAACCTTAGTTAGTCTAAGTTCCTTCCATTCATGCAGGTACAACTCAGACCTGAACTGGAATCTTCCACTCTGGGCCTGAGCTCTTTAGACTAAATCATGAGCCCTCAGGAGTAACATTCAACATGGTGGCATTCCAATATGTTGCTGGAGCCTCAAAGTCACACAGGGTTTGAGGGTTCTTTCAACTTTGCATGTGCCCATAGAAGTGAAACTTTGGAGTGTCTGGATAGGTTGTCCTCAGACTGTTATTACTCATGCAAGAGCAATGCTGACTTTGTATAATTTCCCTAGTTGTTTTTCTCCTGTGATCAGTGCATTCACTAACATACATCAGAGGCAGAGAAGTCCTCTCAAGAACCTTTGGTGATTGTTGTCTCTAAAATCAACAGTAACTTAGAAGTCAAATAAATTCCCCATTGCTATTGGAACCACCATGTCTAATCTTCTTATAGCTCTCCTGTTTCTTCTACCCTAATCTATGCACTGGTACCCCCTCCTCATGATTTAGATCCATGGATTGCTCTGGCCAGCAGCCCTGGCTAAAGGACCTACTCTGTGCCAAATTCTCCTTATGCCATTGCCGTCTTATTTTTTTATTTAGAGGTTTTGCTCTTTCTAGTAACTTTCATATATTTATTTTTAAGTTCATATTGTCTCTTTCTCTCTCTCTACTGGAAAATAATTTTTTTGCAAGTAGACCCCTTATCTTTATCCATTATTCTCATGTTCCCAGAGACTAGAATCCTGTCTAGCTTGGAACCAGACTAGAGTAAGTAGATGGGAAGACACTTACATGAATGCCTCCAATTTTGATGCTCTGAGTCCCTCTGCTAAAAGGGAGTCCTGTCTTTCCTCTTCGTGATTTTTCCCAAATACTGAAGGAAATCTTGCATATATTTATGTACAGTCTTTGCTGCGTGACAGGAGAAAGAAAATCCAGATGCTCAACTCAAGGCTGGACTCCACATTTGAGAAGTGCTGTGTTGATTTTGAGCAGGGAATTCACTACTCCCGATGTCCTTGATTCTTGAAGCTTGTGCCTATCAAGCCTACCTTTTCAAGTGAGAGAATAGATACATCTTTTTTCTATGTTGTGATTACCAAGGGAGGAAACACAGCAAGCCTGCCAGTGTTCCAAAGTGCTTCCGACCTTCCATGTCAAATAAAAACTGCCAGCGTGGTCAAGATGAGGTCCAATAACTAGAACCATCCATGTTTCATACCCTGTAGGCTCTATTGCCTACAATTATCAAGTTCGTGTCCTACTTGAATATGTTGGAAAATAATCATCATTCCCTTGCAATGTAAAACCTCAGGTTTAATATCATTAATCATATTAAATATTACTGGGACATACAGATATATACAGTTACAATGGTGTTGTCAGGAAAATTCTCCCAGATGCTTCCTACATCCTACAGGCTCTTTACTAAGGTGAGACCCTCTCAGCGGGATTATATGCAGCAGCCTTATCTCTTTTATTGCATGCCCTTAGCCCTTTTGAGGAAAGGGAACACATTTTATGTTTTATTCTGTCTTTCTAATGCTGTACATAAAGGAGCTGGATCATTAAATACAGGATGGCATTGGATGACTCATGCATTTGCATAGTATTCTTAAGAAGCATTAGCTAGATATACCTGCAGATGTGCAACCTGCTTCTGCTATATTCATATCCATCATTGAAGCATATTAGATGTTTAGATGTGAGATGTCCCCCAAAGATTATATGTGAGTCAATGAAAGAGGGTTTAGAGGGGAAGTGATTGGGTTATGAGATCCTTAATCTAGTCAATGTATTAACCTGTTGATAGGGATTAACTGGGTGGTAACTGTAGGCAGGTAGGGTGTAGCTGGAGGAAGTAGGCAATGGGGCCATGTCTTTGGGGTATATACTCTGTACCTGGCAAGTGTAGTCTTTCTCTGCTTCTTGGTGCCATGCTCTGAGCTGCTTTCCTCCTCCACAATCTTCCACCTTGATGTTTTGCCTCACCTTGGGCCCCAAGGAATGGAGTTGGCCATCCATAGACTGAGACTTCTGAAACTGTTAATGCCAAATAAATTTCTCCTCCTTTAAAATTGTACTTGTCAGATCTTTTGGTCACAGTAATGAAAAAGCTAGCTAAAACAAAGGCATTACATATATGACATGTTTAGGAAATATATGAAGCTAATTAATTTAATCCTGAGCAGATAAAAGAGGTAAAACTGAAGCTGAAAATTGAAGCCAGGACTGAACATGCTGCCTCTCCTCTGCCTTCCTCTCACTGAGGGCTCAGGTCTCTTCTCCTTCTCCTTGGAATCTATTTCTCTGTTCCTCCTGACCATTTCACACCACCAACAAAATCCATATCCATCCTCATCAGCCCTAAGCAAAGTGCTCCTGGCTTTGCCAAGTTGCTCAGGACTCTAAGAAACATGTTCTTCTTGCTTTTCTGTCACACACAACTTCTGTTCTCTGAGTAAGCCAGACTTCCCTCCACTCACCAGCAGCCATACGGGAGCACAGTTGCTCTGTACACCACAGTGTCATGCTCATGCTTAAGTTGTATAGTGTTCCACTGAATAAATAAATCACAATTCATTACACACTCTCTTCTATCCACGTTAGACCACCATGCATTTTCTCATGGTCTGCCATGGTCTTATTATACATGTCTCTTGAACCAATGCACTCATGATGTTATAACTAGAAATAGTGTATAACTAGAATAGAATTACTGCATTTTAATATTGTCAAAAAAAGACTTGCAGAAGTGAAGAAAAAAAGAAGTTTATCTGAAAAGTGGTGCAAAGGATTCAGAGTTCAGAAGTCTCAAACATCAGGAAACAGTAACAAAAAACCCAACAAGTTATTTGAGGGGGAAAAAAATCTTGAACTTGCCAAGGTGACATTAATTGATCATCTACTTGTGAAAAAGAACAACTTTTTCACATGATTATCATATCCACTAATTTCATGACTTATTTTTAAGATATTAGCAATAAGGTTGTTTTTGCAGGGCAGGAAAATCTTATTTGAAAATGTTGGGTTTCATTTGTTTTGAAGCCTAGACCTATACAAGTATGCCTATTATTCTTGCTGTATTTCAGGGGGCAATGTACTTTGTTTCTGTGTGTAATGTGATATATGTGCTTATTCATGTGGTAGTGGGAAAAAGGAATGCATGTAGTAAGTTTACTTGACGCTCCTAGTTTTTGGGGGTGATTATACTGATTAACACGTCTCACCAGAATTGTGTGTTAGTTTTAGTTGCTTCTCATCCTTACTACACTAGATATTGCTTGTATTTCAAGTGTAGCCATCCTACTGACCACAGAGAAATGTCTCATTGCAGTTTATATCTGCATGTTTCTCTTTTCCTGTAGCCACTTGGTTAACTTTGTTTTGAGCCATTCAATCTTGTCCATTTTATATCTTGGGTTGTCATATGGTAGAAGTGCTTTTTATTCTGGGTATGAATTCTTTGTCTGATTTAAGGTAACAATTTCTTCCACTTTGCCTTTTTTTTTTTTTCTCATGATCTTGTCTTTTGATGGACAGAAGTTACTATTTTTTTTTTCTCCAGTGCTAGAGGTTGAACCCAGGCCCTATACATGTTAAGCAATCACTCTACCACTGAGCTACATTCCCCCGCCTCCCTTTTTATTTTATTTTGAGACAAGGTCTTACTAAGTTGCCCTGGATGGCTTTGAACTTGTGATCCTCCTGTCTCAGCCTCCTGAATAGCTGAGATTACAGGTCTGGGCCAGGCCACCATGCCTGGAATAAAAGTTTTTAAGATTTTTTTTTTTTTTTTAGGTAAGGAGACTAAATTTAGGGGTGCTCTATTGCTGAACTGCACCCTCAACCCTTTTCATTTTTAATTTGAGACAGAGTCTAAGTTGCCCAGACTGGCCTTGAACCTGTGATCCTCCTGCTTTGGCCTCCCAAGTAGCAGGGATTGCAGGCATGTGTGCCGCTGCACCAGGCTAAGAGTTTTTAATTTTAAAGTAATCTAATCTATCCTTTTTTTTTTCTTTTATGGTTAGTGGAGTTTTGTGCCCTGTTATGAAATATTTGTCTATTCCAAGGTCATGACATATGCTCCTAAGTTTTCTCCTAAAAGCTTTATTTTAATTTTTTACCTTTCACATTTAGATCTTCAATTCAACTAGAATTGAATTTTGTGGATGGTGTGAGATAAAAGGTTCAACATTTATTTGTTTCCAAATGGATATCCAATTGACCTGGCACCATTTATTGAAAAAAATAATTGTTATCCTTTTCCCATGGCACCTCAGTGTCAGTTTTGTCAAACATCAGGTTTTACTATGTGTTGGGGTCTGTTTCTAAACTCTGATTTGTCCCATTGGTTTACTGTCTATCCTAATACTCATCTACTAGTCATTATTAAATCTGATAGTTTATATCCTCAATTTATGCTTTTCTTCAAAATTGCAGTGACTATTCTGAACCCTTTGCATTTTGCAGACATTTTAGAATTAGATTTTTCAAATTACAGACACATGCATGTGCTGGAATAATGATTGGGATTGTGCTGAAACTATAGATCAACAAGAGGAAAATTGATATCTTCATCAAATATAGTCTTCCAATTCATCAGTGCCTCTATTTTTTCCAGTATGGCTTAATTTATCTCAATATTTTGTGGTATTTAGTGTAGAACTTTTATAGATCTTTCATTTGATTTGCTACCAAGTACTAGAAAACTTTTATGCTTCTACAGATATAATTTTTGTATTTTATATTTCATATTTTTATAGTAATTTATATAAATATAATTGATTTTTTGCATATTACCCTCTGGTGGCCTTGCTAAATTATTGTCTTACATCTAATAGACTATATGTAGTTTCTTTTAGATAAAGATATTAGATTTGACTAATAGCAGATTTATTCCTTTCTTTCTGTGGAACAGACAATTAAAGCTTACCACCAATCAAGAACAGAGTCTAATATTCTTCCTTTGCCTTTCTTCCTTCTTCTGAGTAGCCTTTATGACAGGCTTGACCCACAGAACATGGCGAAGGTGAAACTGGGCCAGTTTTGAACACAAGCATTATGAGAAGGAACAGCTTTCATCTTACCCTCTTGGATCCCTAAACACCACATTAAAAATAAAATTACTCTGAGACTCCCATCCAATGAGCAAATCCAGGTCACATGGGTGAAGCCAGGTGAAGACAGTCTGGTCAACAATCCCAGCTGAGCCCAGTCATTCAGCTGCTTCTGCCAGGCATATTTGTGGTATTGTCTTGGATGAGCCAAATCCGTCCATCTTCCAGCAGAATACCATTAAATGGCTTCAGTAATGTCATATGGGATAGAAGAATTACCCAAGCAAACATGGATTCTTGACCCACAAAACTTATGATATATTATAAAAATGCTACAGCTTTAAGTCTTTAGGTTTAAGCCTTTTCTTTGAAGCAATAGATTTTATTTAATATGATATGGACTAAAAGTGATGATACTAGTTAGACTTATTATGGTTTTTCCTAAACACCAGAGTAAATAATTCAATAATTTTTCATTTCTTATGATACTGCTGTTGAGTTTTCTTTCTTATATATAGATACAAATATAAATAGGTTAATTTTTCAATTGAGATAATGTTTTTCTCTATTTATTTTAATATGATAAATTATATTCATATTAGAATGTTAAGTCAACTTTACGTTCCTGAAATAAACTCAATTTGGTTTTATTTATTCTTTTCAAATGTTGTAATATTCTTTTTATTAATATTGATTTAGGATTTTTGTATTTATGTTTATTAAAGAGATTGGCCTTTAATTTTTATTTTCTAAAATACCTTTGTCTGGATTTTGTATCCAACCAGTGTGGGCCTTACATAATGAATGAAGAGGTGTTACTATATGTTATTTTAATAATTGGAAAATACTTTGTAATATTATTCAGTATAGCTTCATTGTTTAAAAAGTTACTGGGAAAGACTTTTAGACCTCAGCTCTCTTTTGGTTGGTGTCTTCATAGTACATCCTTTTACTTTTTTTTTTTTTTTTTTTTTTTTTGCTACTAGGGATTTAACCCAAGGACTCTTAAACACTGAACCACATCTCCAGCCCTTTTTATATTTTATTTTGAGACAGGATTTCACTAAGTTGCTTAGGGTCTTTCTAAGTTGCTGAGGCTGGCTTTGAACTCTCAATCCTCCTGCCTTAGCCTGGCATCTATCCTTTTTAACTTTTTCTATGTTCTTATATTTAAACCGAGTCTCTTGTATGAAGTATCCAGTTTGACAATCTTGACTGGTTTGTACATTGTTTGAAATTATTGTGCACGCATGTGTGTGCATGTGTGTACTGAATCTTTTTTGTTCTTTACAACATTCTAGGACAGTACAAATAATATACATAATTATTTGCTATGCCTTTAGATTAGGGATGATAATGTTATCCACTCCATAGGGGTTTTTGCCAGATCAACTATTATTTAATTACAACAATACTTAGAATATAATTAATATGCTATAAATTAGTAATTATTATTCATATTAAATAAATTTTGGTTTTCCCCAAATATTTGCTATTTCAAACAATCAGCCATGAACATCTCTGTACTACAATTTTATGTGTTCATTCTGTGATTTTTCAGTGTTCCACACCTCTATTATTGGATGTGAATACTTAAAACTTTATAAATATTGTCAAATTACTACTCATCTCTATCATGAGTTATTCTTAGAAGACATTTATTTGACTCTGATTACAGTAACAACCACAAATTTGGGGGGGGCTTATATGCAACTCTGATTGTGTTTAATAAAATTAATCTGTCATTCTTATTAATGATGTCTACCATTTATGGCGTACTTTGTGTCAGGCATCACAGAAAAGTCAGATCATTTGCTCAATATCATATCATGTTGACCAAGAATCAAGTGTGGTTTGGTTTGGATCCAAAGCCTGTGCTCTTCAACATCATGTTATGATATTTCTCATTGCAAAACTCTCTTCTCATTTAAATCTTGCACAAACCAAGATTGAAAAGTTGAGTGATCTGCCCAAAGCCACGTAAGAGATACCCTCTTAGTTTATAATTTAAGATGTAATTGTAAACTTCTTGCCAATAATGACTACGCTTCTTACTTTCCTTCTACCTCCCAAACCGCAGACACACAGAAAACTCAATAAATGCTGTCTCCCTAACCAACTAATTTATCTGACCACACTGGTTCTGCAAGACTCTGGTTTAGACAGCTTACATGGTGTCCTCAAGTGAATAGCTTTTTAAAATTTCTTCCATCTTTTATCTTATTAACCAAGATGAAGGCATATTTGACTCTGTTGGGTAGTTATTTAAAGACAAAATACACTATAAAGTACCTATAAACAAATCAGTTCAGTTAACAGAAAGGCACATTACATAACCTCACCAATAGCTACTGCTTCTTTCCATAGTCAGTGGTTTGCCTTGTCCTGAATATAATCCTCCTAGTTCACCTGGGCTGAGATGGTGAAATAAAATTAGGATCATTGCTCCAAGGGTCTTCTCACAGTTCTTCATTATGGGTTTTTTCCTTTTTTTGTTCTAGTCCTCATCTCTGTTAGGTGTACGGGAAACTGCTTAGTCAAAACTCAGAAGTAATTTAATTTATAACAATGACAAAAAAATCTTTATCTTCTTCCCTGAATCGCTATGGTGTTCCCATTCTGATGACATAAACCTATCTACCATCACAAAATTCCACGTAACACTTTGAGATATGGCATTTGCCTCTAAAAGGTCTTTTATTTTTTTTTAATTTTTAATATTTATTTTTAGTTCTCGGCGGACACAACATCTTTGTTTGTATGTGGTGCTGAGGATCGAACCCAGGCCGCACGCATGCCAGGCGAGCGCGCTACCGCTTGAGCCACATCCCCAGCCCTCTAAAAGGTCTTTTAAATAAATATAAGATATGCATCTCATGTGGAACTGAACAATGCCATTCCCTGGCTTCACATATGCTTGGCTATTGCATTGTAAATTCCTGACATACACAAGCATGATCACAGTAGAATCAAGTTCTACCCATTCTTTACCATCTCAAGAACCCTCATGTTTCTTTCTTATTTGTAACGTTATTTTTAATCACTGTCACTCAAATACAGCCAGTATTGGTTTAGCATCTAAAAAACTTCATTATTCTGGAATAATTTTTTTTTCAGAAGAATCCACAAAAGTTTCTAATTTTCCTCTTCAGTAGGAATAGAATTAAAACTCAGTAGAAATGTTGATGGACCACAGGTTGGTTTCTCCTCCTTTATAGTTTTCCAGAAAAATTGGGACTCTTTCCCTTTCATTCAAGTACAGGAAGAAGTATTTTCTTATCATTAAAAATTGATTAATCAGGCTGGGGCTGGGGCTCAGTGGTAGAGTGCTTGCCTAGCACTCAGGAGGCACTGGGTTCGATCAACAGCACACATAAAAATAAATAAACAAACAAAATAAAGGTATTGTATCTATCTACAAGTAAAAATATTTTTTAAAAAGAATCGATTAATCACTTTTTTAAAATATATGAGGTTTATATTTACATTAAAAAGTCAAGTTTTGGGCTGGGGATGTGGCTCAAGTGGTAGCGCGCTGGCCTGGCATGTGTGCGGCCCGGGTTCGAACCTCAGCACCACATACAAACAAAGATGTTGTGTCCGCCGAAAACTAAAAAATAAATATTTAAAAAATTCTTTCTCTCTCTCTCTCTTTAAAAAAAAAAGCCAAGTTTTGCTTTAGAATAGTGGCACATTTCAAATTCCTTTGATTTGGTGTTAGAGACACCATTTGATGGAGAATACTGGAACAGAATCAAAAACACCTGAGATGGAGACTCACTTCTTACCACCAACCTGGTTACTTTGGGTAAGTTACTCAGGCCACTTCAGCCTCTTCACTTGTAAAACTAGAGGATTAAATTATGGAAGTTCCTTCCAGCTTGTAAGAGTCCAGATGTTTATGTATTATAAAGACATAGTCTCTAAGAAAAAAAAAGCTTAGAATTTAAATTTCTATCTTTAAACATTTGATTTTTAACACCAGAAATTAAGTAATCTTATAGTTGCTATCCCACTCATAGTTGCCTTTGCTGGGTTAACTATTACAATATGGTTTGCTACACTACATTAATACTAATATGATGTCTCTTAAAATTCTGTCTTGAATTATTAAGTTATAACTCCCAAATAACCATAGCCATATACATACAATTAAGAATCATTCAACATTCTGTTTTAGTCAGCTTTTTCACTGTTGTGACTAAAAAAATCAACAAGAATAAATTTAGAGGAAGTATAGTTTATTTGGGGGCTCACAGTTTCCGAGGTCTCAATCCACAGACAGCTGGTTCCATTCCCTGGGGCCCAAGGTGGGACAAAACATCATGGCAGAAGGGTATGGTGGAGGAAAGAACCTGGGAATCTGGGAGAGAGAGGGAGAGAGAGAGAGAGAGAGAGAGAGAGAGAGAGAGAGAGAGAGAGAGAGAGATCCTCTCAAAGTCAAAATAAATACCCTAAAGGCACACCCCCTTTGACCGACCTCCTCCAGCCCCACCCTGCCTGCCTACAGTTAACACCCAGTTCATCCTGACCAAAAGATTAATTCACTGATTAGAGTGAGACTCTCATAACCCAATTGTTTCACTTTTGAAATTTCTTGCATTGTCTTACACATGAGCTTTTTGGGGAACACCACATATCTAAACCATAACACATTCACTTAACAAATATGTTTATTGAATAAAGTTTATTTGTGAAGTCAATTTGACCTAAATTTCAGAATCAAGTAAGATTCAAGTTTTGTTGTTTAATTTTTCAATGAAGATTATAAAGACTTTTATATTTGGTTTGCTTGCAATAGGAGATAAAATTGACTCCATTGTTGTTGCTGTTTTCCTAGGTCAATCTTTTCTACTGGTGGTGGAATGATTAGGATTAGCAAGGATCTTGCAGTGCCAGGTTAGCTTTTCTTCACTTCTTGGAACGTCAGGTCTCAAGGGGCATAAAACACGCTCCCTGACCCCCCCCCCCACAGGACTCTCAGAGGATAAATGAGATAGTGAGTGTGCTTTGTAAATTATAAAGTGCTCAATGAATGCAAGGTAATACAATTCTAATTGTGAATTCTTCACTCAACCTAGCAATTCATTAACATACACTCAGCAAATCATTTTGAGTACCTGGTATGTGGCAGGACTGTTGTAAACATTGGGAATCAGAAGTCAAAAAGGCAGACAAGACTCATAGAGCAGTGGGGGAAATACATTAAAAAGGTAATTTCAGATAATCATGACTGTTACCCAAACAATGAAATAAGATGCTGTGACAATGAAGAACAACTGTAAATGAGCCTCTCTTCAATAAGTGATTTCTAGTCTGAGACTGGATAAAAAAGAAGATGTCTGCCGGATCTTCTGGGGAAGAGCATTCCCCTCTAAGGAAACAGCAACTACAAGGCAGGGAAAAACTTGCTTTTGAAGGACAGAAATAACCTGTGTGGCTGATGTGTGAGGAGGGAAGGCAAAGGTGATGTGAGAGAAATTCAGTGAAGTAGGATTTACTTCCCAGAAACCCACAGAATGTTCTAGAATTTTTGTTTAGCGTCATCTAAAGGTGTTGTTCACATGAAATGGTGCACCTACTGTGTCCTAAAAGAAATTTAGAGTGAATCCTGGGGTCCAACAGCTCTATGCGGGTTAATAAAAACTCCATGACACCTACATGCTATTTCCTGAAGCCTTGCTTTAGAGAAGTGAACTTCAAAGAAGAAATCATAACCAACATGGTTCATTATTAGCTGAAGGCCAATTTCCTTTGTGAAAGTGCCATAGAAGAAACTACAAATTTTCTACCCATCAAGTCTCTGAGATGTTATTTCTATTCATGAGGAGAGAAACCACCCAGTGTCTAAAGCCGTCACGGTGTGTCTACATTCCCTGGGATTTTTTTTTTTTTCCCTTTAGCACTAAGAGGTAGTTGGCGAGCTCTAAGACCTACTTGCTTCCAGGAGACCCTGAAATCACTGAATCCATTAACCACAGTGGAACATTTCTCCCTCTCCCCGCCCTTGCCCAGCACTGATCTGAGGCAATGCTACAGCAGCATCCCATCTGTGGCTGCCTTCACCCCAAGTTTCCTGCCTAAGCCTAGGAGAAACAGCCTCCCAATCCAGGCCTTGGCTAATATGTAACCACTTTTCACTTCTTTAAAGTCAAATTCTTATGACTCAACTACGGGAAGACAAGTGGCTCTGTAGGACAGTAGCAAAAACACTGGATTGGGAAGGAAGGGAACAGAGTTCAAGTGTAGACACTGCCAGGTTCAGAGATCCATTCCATTCCCTCATATGCACACTATGGATGAAAGTATTTCTTTTTTGGGGGGGGCGTATACTGGGGATTGAACCCAGGGACTTGTGCATGTGAGGCAAGCACTCTACCAACTGAGCTGTATCTCCAGCCCCAGGATGAAAGCATTTCTCTGGTATTCTGACAAGGCTGTGGTGGGAACTGAGTACCTGTTATCTGTGGATAGCTCTTTGTAAACTGAGGTTGCTGTGTTCAAATGGAAAAGCAGGGAATGGAGTAGTTTGAAGTTGGTGAGTTTGTTTTCATTGACCACCAGGTATGGGAAGAACACTAGCGAAGCATAGCAAGGGATTGAGAGGGTGAGAAACATGCTCTCTACCACTGAGAAGCTATTAATTTAAGGGATTGGTGATCCTGTCACAGCCTAGAAGCAGCACCATTTGCAATATAGTCTATGCATACATATGAAAGAGTTAATTAATAGTCTGGGGGGTGTGGCTTAGTGGTATAGTTCTTGCCTGGCATGTGTGAAGCCCTGGATCTGATCCCCAGAAGTACAAAAAAGAAAAGAGTTAAGTAGCAATGCAAGTCCACTCCCTTGAAAAATAAGCAGTAAGCACTATAGTGAGCTGAGACACTGAATAAAGGCGAGTAGCAGGGATGTGTCTTAAGGTATTTGGTAGAAGAGAAAACATCCAGATAGCAAAGAGAATGGGGGCAAGAGATCTTTAGCAAAATTAAGGACATAAGAATCATTATTTGGGTGTTCTTTGAGCAGGAGAATGAGAAAGTGTTGTGATTTGCTTTTTCTATTCTTAATTTTTTAAAAATAAACACACAGGAAGAGTTTAGAGATTTTAAAAATGATATCAGGATACATGCCTTTTCTTTTTCAATTTGCACACAATTATGAACATCTGTTCTAAAAACACTGAGAAAGGTCAAGAGGAGAATGAAGCATTTGACAGCTAAAACCTTTGTGTTCCCTTTGATTTTTTGCAGGTTTAATTTTTATTGACCCATGATCTAGTAACTTCTGTTCTCTACTCAGTTTGAAAAAATGATGACATAAATGTCTTCCAGAGACTTCATGTATGTTCAGATGCAGAAAAGACCTGAGTTATCTGCTGATAAAGGACTCAACATCCCATAAAATACCCATTCCTATAACACTGGCCGTGTGTGTGTGTGTGTGTGTGTGTGTGTGTGTGTGTGTGTGTCTGTGTAAGCATGCACAGAGATGTGTGATGTACATTCTGTGTCTAAAACACTGCTGTCCATGAAAATTGTTTAGCTTTTTAATACACTAAAAACATTTATCGCTTCCCTACACCCAACATTTCTTAATATTACAGAATGCTAAATTTGAATTAAATAAATTAGCTAAGCATTTGGTTAAATTTGTAAGTCTCAAGAATAAATTTGCTACCTGTACTTGAGTAAATGAATGAGTAGGAAAGTCCTGAGCATCTCTGTAGAAGCAAGTCAGTTAACATGAAGTTTCACTGTGGTCATTTTTCTTGACACTCCTTTGATTAAAAAAATAATAATAAATATATATATATATACATGGCCCCATGTTTTGTTGTTGATATTTTATTTCAATATCTGATTTGGAAAGTATCAGTACCCCAAGAATTTTCCAGGGCTTCTGTCTCTTTGCACTGGTGGACTGGCAGGATTTTTTTTCCTTAGGGTCATTGTCATATGACTGCAAAGGAGGAGACAATGCAAGCTGATATGCTGAGGATAAAGATTTGGCAACAGAGTCATGTTATCACCTCTCCTTTCTCTTCCTTATTAGAGTTTTCTGCAAAATTTGAAGCAGTGACTTTATTCAACACCTGCATCTCTAACAACTAGAGAAGTATAATTACCTTTCTTGAATATTCTATAGAATTGTCAAACAGCAATTTTCTTTTAGAAGACAGGCTTTTGAATAATGTCGTTTACATACAGAGTTTAACATCTCAAGCTAAAAATCTAATTACAAGAATCTGAAATTTACTGCATGTTAATAATTTGATCTTGATAAATTGCTAATCAGGGCACATTTAACATATATTCTGAAGCAGAAAAAAATGCATATAGTGAGATAAAATTAAATATTTTGGAGTTTCTTGAATGTATGTTTATTTCTATTAATATTGCTATACTAACACCACTGAGTATTTTATGGCATTTCTCTTGGATTTAACCTGTTTGTGAAGAGAGGTGACTCGCGGTAACATGATTTATCAAGATCATCTGATGTCATCATTTTCTCTTTGTTAATGAAAAGTACCAATATCTAAAAGACTGCCATTGTATACACAGATCATAAATGGCATATTCAAGCAAGCTGAGACAATTCTTCCAATGGACACATTAGATGGTAGTGCCAATTCTAAATAAGATTAGAATTTAGGTAATGTACTGCCATTTGATAAAGTAGCTCATGCCCAGATTGCATAAACACCATCTTTATCATCCTGATTTTATAATTTTTAAAGTATAAATGGGATTGTCAATGAGTAGAAGCAATGGTACTTCAATGTTCTATTATAAGGTGAATGTTAAAGTGAAAATTTAACATATCACCACATTATTTCATTCTAGTACAAGCTCTAAATTAATGTTATGAAATGTTATGAGCCTACCTATAAAACTACCGCTTACAAAAAATTAAAGAGTATCTTTTATAATCTTCAAATTGTCACTCTGGCAATTTCTCTGTTGCCCCACATTATTCTCAAAATGTCGAGTCGGCTACATTTTCCTTATGTGCTTCTGTTCAGAATTTCTGTTCTCTATGCCAATTTGTGTCCAAGGATTCTGTAAATCTTTTGTATCTTTTTCTAAGCGTGTTCTCTACGAGAAAGCTATTCAGCCTAAAGTCTGATGTACAACCTTCTCAGGCGCTTCCTCTACAGTACGTTCTGCCATTCTATACACACACACACACACACACACACACACACACACACACCACACCACATTTGAAAAGATTTTTAAAAGAACCTTACACTGTATTTTTTGAATTTCCATCAACTGTCTAGATAAGTAGCATTTGTTCATACTGTTCCAGTCTATAGAAATACAACTGCCATGTAAAATAATTTTTACACTGCTTATATCTTAGTCATATACAATATGATTTTTGTGCCTGATACCTTAAATATGGCAGTAAGAAAGAATCACAAAGTCTGAAATGCTAGAAACGTATTCTTTATGCTGTGATACTCAGTTTAAATCTTGACACGTCCTGTTAGGAAAATAACATTTGAAAAATGAAATGATACACAAAATATTCCACCTATTCATGAATAGTTCTCAATAGCCACATTTTATTATGTAAAGCATGTTGCAATCTCTATTTCCCTCCTGTATTTCCAAGACCCTCCATAAAATATACACGTATGGTGATAGATATGTGTGCCCATGGGTTCCATGTATTTCACATGCAAATACCAGAAAGCAAGACTAGCATTTTCATTCAGTTTCTATGTGGATGAAATGTGACTAAAGCAAAAAGCGATTTGTCTTGTCTCTCTCTAACTTTGCTTTCTCTAGTCATTGCTTGATATTTTATAGGGTTTCTCCCATACTATCTTAACTGGATTAAAGAGTAAGGACAAGTTTTCTCCATTACAAAATTCTCATTTAATCCTTATCCACACTTAATTTATCAAATTAAATCAGACAAGATTGATGCTGTGGCTTTTCAAGCTGGACATCGTGTGTAAAATCGGCAGACAAGGGTTTGTAAAGGGTGCCCACCGTGACTTGTCACAGCATCTTGCCTCAGCCCCAGCTGCCCTCGCCTCATCCAGGCAGGGTCAGGATGCTTCTTGGTGTTACACTGTGGGCTCCGCGGGGAAACAGAGCAGCTACACAGCCTCCAGCAGAGTTACTTATTACACCCTCGGCCCCCTTCACCTGCCCCAGCCATTCAAAATAACATCACACCATAAAATATTCATGAACCGCACACTGCTCTGCAGCCAGGGCTCGCTACTGCAGGTGGCTGTTACATCAGTAATTGCCCAATACTTCCCTCCACAGCGTAAAATTGTTTTCATTATGTGTCATGAACACAGAGCCAAGCAAAGCCCTCTTGAGTGGTTTCCCAAGGGCTAGAGGGAGGTGGTACTTAACTTAAACAGGCGCTTTTTGGCTTAGATTAAAAAAAAAAAAAAAAAAAAGGAGAAGCCAGTGAAAGCTCATCATTAACTCTCCTAAGCGCAACAAAAAGCAGAAGCTCATGCAAAACTCCCATAAAGATGATCCTAAATGTCTCAGTTACTAGGAAGAGCTTTAGGGGCTTTAGTGGGTCTTACGATACTTCAAGCTGCAGAGAAGAGAATAACTTTCCACCTGACTGAAGTTCCCATGGAGTGCGGAGCTGGGGGATAAGCAGGTTTCAGCAATAAACTCCTGCATTGTGAGGCAATAATGCCCAGCCAGGTCCCCGCATTTTGATTCAAGGGTGTCTTTTTCTTTCCCCCCTGTGGAGGACTAATCACAGCTCCACTTTGTTTAATTGCAGCAAAGAGAGAAATGTGTTTAAGAAGTCATTCTGGACCCCTTTAAATGAATGCTGGGGTTCTTCAAGGACAACAAACAGGATGCATAATAAATAAGATTTAATTTTCAGATCAAAATAGGCAAAGTTAAAGATTTTTAGTGACTGATCTGGGAGAGATGCTGCTATAAAGAGGCTCGAAAACCGGGGGGTGGAAAAAGGGTTAGGGCGGGGAGAGCAACAAGTGGGATTAAAGTCTTGGTTTTTATATGGCACAAGCTGTTTTTGCATGGTGGGAGGATCCTTACAGGACTAAAATCTTTACAGAACTGGGAGCTGGTAGTTCTCCCCAGCATTTGGATTCTGATTTAGAAAGAAGGAAGGAAGGCAGGAAGAAAGAGAGAAAGAAAAAGAAAGACATGTACTCGTTGTAAACTATGTTGGTAATTGACAGATTTGCCTCCCCTCATTTTCAAGCTCAAACCCAGCAAATGTTGGGTGCAGCATTTGCTTTGAGATGGCTTCAGGGTCATGAACTCCAGGGGGTTGGGAGAAAAAGCATTTATCCATCACTTGCTTTCTTTCTGCATTTGACAAAACTAAGCCCGAGACAAGCCCCAGACCAGCCTGAAACCAAATGATAGGGAAGCACACTTTTTCATTAATTTAAAATCTACTTATTTCTTCCCACTGTGGCCTTCAGAGCCTCTTCTTAAAGGAAAGCTGACTATTTCCCTCTGCTATTTACTGATCTTCATTCTTTCTTAGAGAAAGAGTTGACCAGGAATGATATGTCAGAGCCATCCAATTATACAGTTATCTTAAACGTGTCTTATCAAACTTGAAAATACATCGTACAAATCCTCTATTTTATAACCATGACCCATATATTTCTATGACTTGGATTTTTTTTTTTCTTTTATCTTGAAAGGAGTTTTCATCAACTCCTCTGGAGAGAAATTTTAAACTTTAAAAAAAATTATGGTGCAATTCTGATAGTATTTTCTTTTACTAACATATTATCTATTGATAACAAATCGACCATAGATAACTGTCAGTCTCATAAATTGAAGAAGGCAATGGGCATAAAACCACTCACAAGCATCTGCTGCAGGGGGGTTTTCCTCTGCGTTAAATGGAAGATGTGAGGTTATTTAGGGCCCTGCAAAAACAATACAGAATGAGCATGTGTGAGTGCGTGCATGTGTGTGCGTGCACCATATACATATGTATCATGAATGATGGATTTCCTTTGCATCTGGTAACTATAGACTCCCCCCCCCCCCCCGAATACAGCAAATGACTGTTTCAAAATGAAAACCACTATGTGTTTGAATTGTTGTATTATGCCTAGTCCCTTTTGGAGTGAAAGGCGGCTTTAAAAAGTTAGGTATATCATTGCCAAAAAGGGGCTAAATAGTATTGTCAGCATTTTGAGAAGGAATTGGTCCTTTTTCGCTTTCCTTCTCAAACTCCTTTCTGGACAGCTGTTAGTGACTTAGCGAACTTTTCATATGGATATGTATGTTAATGGCAGGCAATGAACTGGAGATGGAGAGGCCCAAACAGGCCCTGCTCTTCAGTGCACATCAAAAGCCTTTACAAAAGGAGCAGTAAAAGAGGCAGCGATGGTGGAGCCTTCACTTTTGTACCCTGAATTAGTTCTGCAAGCAATGAAACTGATCTTTTCTCCTTGCCAGAAAAGTCTGCTGATTTTTGTGAGTGCTCATTAGCACAAGAGGCATTTGTGAAGATAATTGACTGACGCTGATACTGCTGGCTGTCACAACAGTGCCAGCCAGCAGTGTATGTGCATTTTAATAGTTGTATTTTTTTTTCTTTCTCAGACTTCCTGGTTTCCAAAAGATACTAGTCTTCTACCGGTTTATACTCTTCTCTGAAACAGAAGGCTTAGAAATCGTCCCTTTAAAAACTGACAGCCAACCTTAATTTAAAAAAAAAATTACACATTTCTGTGTAGTACCTAGTGGGTACATGGAAGCATGATTTAAAAGGTCTTTCCTCTAAATTCATGCAACTGGATGGAAATCATGCAAATGGCCACCCAAACTATTTTGATAACAGATGCACATGGATAGTGTATACAGTAGGGTTCCTGAAACACAAACTACCTCCCTGGAGAAAGAATAAGTAAGACAATAAATCATTTTTATCATAAGTAACTATAATGATTTCATAATTTTTCAAAACTTTAAATAGATTTCTTTTAGAAGATATGGCCACAAAATTAGAAAGTTGCAAAAGAAGATCTGGGACGGGGGATTGGAAGTCCTACCCTAGCAAGGCTCCAACAGGAAGTTATCTGCTATAGGACAGATTCACCTGGTATAGGAGCACAGATGTCAGGGGACAATTGAATCCATGTGCTCACAGTGTCAAGGAATTCTACAACAAACACCCTGTGGGTGCTCCTTTTCATTCAAATTTTTGTTGCCAATTCACAACATATATTAGAAACCCATGTTACTAGGTTGACATGTGCCTTCTCTCTTTTCAAAAGGAACTTATAAAACATTTACTTTATTTAATTATACATTTATGAGTTCTTTGTGCAAAAGAGCAAATCTGGGAATTTATATGTCATTGTAATAAAGTACAGACTTCTCCATGTCTTGTCCCAAATGAATATTCTATCATAGCAATAAGCTAAATATTCTGCAGTCTATACATTTATTAATCTGTGTAAGGACTCTGTACATTGAATATCTCAGAATACTATTTTTCTGCAGCACTTCAGAAGCCAGTCTGCTTATAATATGTGACAATATTTTCTTTGAGAGAGACATCAGTTCTATTCTCAAGTTAAGGACAGCAAAAACAGTGGAGAGAGTGTGGGACTCATTTCTGTTCTCTCTCCACTTGAGAATGAAAGCGAATTGTTTACTCTTGGCATATATGCTCCTGAAAGTTCACTGATAAATGAGGTTGTGCTGAAAGGGCTCCAGGGCAGGGTACAGAAGTTGGTCATTTCACTGAATATGCTTTTGAATCTGCTTCTCGATGTGCTCTTTAGAAACATATTCTTGGTTTCTCAAAAATGCAACTATTGTGACAACATTATCAGTAATGTTAGCCACTGAATCCTTGAAGATTTGCCTTGGTGGGGTTGAATATATCAACAATATAGAAAAATATAAGTTAAAGCATTTCAGAAAAGAATTGAAATTCTCTCACCACTCTTTTTTACCACTTGACTTCCATGCATGATGTCCTGATAAGAGGCAAGCTAGCTAGCCATCATTCACATGATAACGGGAGGGGTGTGTGCAGGAAGGGGTGTGTTGGGTTCAACACTCTTCACCTTCTGTGCTAAGGGCTACAGAGAGGAAATCAGAATGGTGCATCCGAGTTTCCCTTCCTGTTCCATCATATAAAATCATACTTGAAAAATGTAGCTCAGGGAATGGTAATCCACATATCACAAAGTAGATTGCATGTGAAAAGCAGAGTCCTAACACAGCAAATAGAAAAACAGGTAATAAGTAGGAAGAGGAGAAAATACCCTTTTCCTTAGTTGCTGAACTTTCCTCTTCAGAGAAACCTGAACTTAAGTAGAGAAATGCACTGGATCTCTGTCTTTAATGAATGAGATGGTAAGCAATACTCTCTTAAATGGCAAGTGTTAGAACAGGAGAAAAGGGAAACAAGATTAATTATTCAGAAAGCTACTGAGTTGTTCATTCATCAGATGTTTTCTACGATGTTCCAGCACAATTCAAGGGACTGGGATAAAACTAGTTCTTTTTCTCATGGGAGTTACATCTAGAAGGGGGCATGGAAGTAGAAGCAGATATCAGTGAGTTTATGTCAGGGAGCAAAATATGGCCTGGGGGAAAACACTTCAGAGTTAAGTAGATGTTAGTGTGGAGGCTGCCCTTTTGGTCCAAGAGGGTTTCTTTCCCAAAAGATATCTGCACAGAGACTGACTACAGGGAGGATTCAGGACTTGTGAATATCTGAGCAGAGAGCATTCTCTGAGCAGAGAGCATTCTCTGATCAGAGAGAGAACTGTAGGTACAAATGTCCAAGGAAGTGAGTTTGCAGTAATGCAGGAGCAATAAAGACAAAGGACTTTTTAGGTATCGCTTCCTGAGCTGTGTCCAGTATCATACAGCACATGTTAAGGTGACTTGTCTTCTCACTCTTTTAAACCTACATAGCATGAGTGACCCTGTCATTAGTGGAGACCATTTTTGTACAAATGTATTTTAGACCAATTAATTCTAGTATCTACAATCACATCGACTTCATTGGAGAAACATGATGAAGCTCTGTAAACCTTTAATTTTGAACAATATAACTCTCACCACCAATTTTCTAAACAAGTTTGTGATTATCTACTTTTGATAAGTGTTTTTAAGTTTTTTATTGTTTTTTTTAAATTTATACATGACAATAGAGTAAATTTTGATATATTTATACAAACATGGAGTGTATCTTATATGCTAATTAGTATCCCAGTCTTTCAGTTGAACCTGATGTGGAGATTCACTGTGGTGTATTCATGTATGTACATAGGAAAGCTAGGTCAGATTCATTCCATTGTCTTTCGTTAAGTGTTTCATACGTTTACTGGATACAAATGTGTCTATACTAGAATTTCTTCATGTAACTTTTCAAGGAGAAAAGCAGAATACAACAATTACTAATAGGGCATTATGTAAAATTGTGGATGTGTAACCGACGTGATTCTGCAATCTGCATTTGGGGTAAAATTGGGAGTTCATAACCCACTTCAATCTAATGTATGAAATATGATATGTCAAAAGCTTTGTAATGTTGTGAACAACCAATAAAAAAATAAATAAAAATAAAATAAAATAAAATAAAGTAACTGTTTATTTAAAAAAAAGAGAGACTGATTAACAGGAGTCAAATATGAAGGAAACTGGGGCGGTGGTTGTGGCTCAGTGGTAGCATGCTTGCCTAGCATGAGTGAGGCACTGGGTTCGATCCTTGGCACTACATAAAAATGAATAAATAAAATAAAGGTTTAAAAATGTGTTGTATCTGTTTAATAAAATATGGAGGAAACTGCCAATCTGATAAAAGCATGTTTGCTGAGAGAAGAAAATGGGGGCGAGTCTATAAGTATCTTAATACAACTTTAAATGTTAAATAGATTCTGGGGAAGATACAAATTTGATGTAAAATACAAATTATAATGTAAATACACAAAGAGACCTTACAACTAGTTTAGGGTTTGCAAACCCACAGCTAGGAGACTGAGGTAGCAATATCAATGGAAAATTCAGAGCCTGTCTAAAAGTTATTACTTCTCATAATTCAGTGAGGGATAGAGGACCAGTGAATTCAGGTCTTCTGATTTTTCAAGACAAACCAGAAATTTGGATTATTTTCTGTGAAATCACTCTATTTTTAATTGTTGGCAACTAATTTTACAACACACGTGTAAAGTATGTGCCAATTGAATTCTATCTACTATCATATAGTTTGGAACTTCTAATTTACAGAAGTCTTAAGGACTAAATTTTTTTTTCAAGTAAGTAAAATTCAATAGTGGAAATAAAAACCTTTTAATTTTTTATGTTTGCTGTTATTTTTATAGATATTTCTTACATAGAATGTTTCTGCACTAGTTAGCAGTGGTGCAGAGCTGCTGTCTTCCACTGGGAGTCACACTGTTGTTTGGACATTTTCCGAGGTATTTGTAATGACCATGAACAATAAAGCAGATAAAGATTTCCAGTGAAAAATGGTGGAGGTGATGTTTAGAATACAAATCATTAACACTTACTTGGTCATTTCACAATGTTTCAGTCCTATGGTTACAATGGAAAAAAATCTTTAGGAGGGCTGGGATTGTGGCTCAGCGGTAGAGTGCTTGCCTAGCACGGGTGGGACCCGGGTTCAATCCTCAGCACCACATAAAAATAAAGTCATCGTGTTGTGTCCATCTACACTTAAAAATAAATATTTAAAAAAATCTTTAGAATCAGTCAACATTCTAGACCATAGTACACAAACCATCTAATTTCCAGCCATCAGAGGGCTAGAGATAAGTAAACTGTAGTCCCTGACCTCAACACATGGATTAACCATTCATAAGCATGTGTGCACATGTGCAGGTGTGTGTGTGTGCTCTGCTGTCTGACTACTTATATTATGGTCACCTAGGAGTTTGATAGAAAGGCAATACCTATATCAAATAAGAATCTGCATCTTCACAAGAGCCCAAGTTATCTGTATGTACAATGAAGTCTGACAAGAGTTTCTAGAGCAGAAGTTGTAATAAAGAGCTAACTATTGAAGAGGGAGGTCACTCCAGCTATGGGGCTTGAAGACTTCAAGAAAGAAAGTCTACCTTGAGTTAAGAAATGCAAGAGGCTAAAGACCAGGAAACAGGAGATACGCTTTTTTATGTGGATTTACATAGCATTGAGACAGGATAGTTGATCTATATTGATGGCCTTCTCTACTTTCTGCCACCAAGAACCCTGAGATTGACCCTGGCCTGTCCTGTGACCTCAGTGCATTGGCCCAGGCAGTAGAGATTTAAGTTTTATATTCCCAAATAGCAATTTGGAAAATTGTCTTCATTAGTCAATTGATAGCATCATTAAATGTTTAAAAATGCCACTGAGTAAATGGTATACAAAAGGCTTAGAAACATATAATTATATTCTAGAGCTGTGAAGTTTTAAAGTAATGTTAAAACAGCTCTGATTTAAATCACAAACTCCAGGATGTACTGAAAGGATTATTTCAGTGAGTTTCAAAATTATTTCTCTTTCAATATATACTTGTATGTTTGATATAGATGTCTATATATGTAGAGATATTTTACTCAATATAATATGTATTTATAATATCATCATGACAAGAATTTTTATCTGTTTTATTCACCTAATTTTAGTGTCCATTTTCCTGTCACATTGGCATTGAATATTTGTTTATCAAATATTTGTTGAGTGAACGTATCAACTTTTTTCATGAAATAATACTTATCCTTATTATGTGTGGAACACTCTGATATTTTCTGTCTATTCTTTCTTACTTCAATGAAAAATATTGGTTGTGGCCTTCTAAAGGTCACAGGGGCAGTTTTCAAACACTGGTCTAGGCTATAGAGAGGTATGTTCCAGAGGAACCTGCAACTTGCGGATCTTCAGTTTTATCTGTTGGTGCTGAGATTTCAGCAGGAAGGGATGGGGATATAACCCAGAGGTCAAGTGCATGCCCGGTATGCACAAGGTCCTGGGTTGGTTCAATCTCCAGTACAAAAAAAAAAGGCGGGGGGCACTAGTATTGATAAAGAAGTCCTGAGCAGTAATGTATATTTGTGACACCAGACTCAGGAGGCTAAGACAGGAAGACTGCAAGTTTGAGGCCAGGCTGAGCAACTTAATGAGACCCTGCTTGAAGTAAAATAAAGACATAAGAAGGCCTGAGAATGTGGTTCAATTCCCAGGACTGCAAAAAAGGAAAAAGAAAGAGAAAGTCTGAAAACTACGACTCAATATCAACTACCAACTTGAATGGAAGAATAAACATTGTCTTGTTTTTCACAGGGTCCTGGAGAAGGTCAGGGGGAGAAGTAAGGGGCATGCCAGAAGTGTGACAGAGGGAGTTTGGACCTAGACTGCTGGCTTCAAGTCCTTCTACCTTTCCACTACAGATGGTTCAGACTTGAAATGGTTCAACTTGACAATTTGGGGACTTTAGAATTGTGCAAAAACAATGCACATTCAGTAGAAACCATACTTTGAATTTTGAATTTGGTCTTTTCCCTGGCTAGTGACATTTGGTTTGAAACTAGAGATGCAGGGCAGAGGCAGTGGCTTCAGCTCCCAGTCATCCAGGAGCTCACAAGTGGCAACAACTGACACTCTGCAGTGTGCTGGGTTGGCAGCTTTGATATTTTGCAGGTTAGATATGTCAAAGGTGTTTTCTACTTATGATGTTTTCAACTTACAATGGGTTTTTCAGGATGCAACCCCATTGAGATCAAGGATGAATTGAGACTGTGAACAACCTTGGAGAGCTGGGAAGCACACCAAAGCAAAGGGGGCCCTCACCATCCCTCTCGCCTCTGTTCATGCACTTGTGCCAGGCTGGAGCCTGTGCTTTGTCATTTTTGGTTGACACATCCTTCTTTGGGGGGCTAGATGGTCTGTCTTAATATGTCTTAATATGCCTTTAAAATTTAATCCTTGGTTGAAATGTGTGTTAAAACTAGATTATAGACTAACTTTTTGATCTTCAAAAAAATTGAGATATTTTAACTTTAAAATTAGCCTCAGAAATAGTAGCCTCACTAGACGTTTTGAATCTGAAAAGGCCCATGCTTCTTAATTCTAGTTATTTTCTCAATGGATCGAGAAGCAGCCCTCTGTAACACCTGTTTAAGAAGCTAGCATCAATTTTCAGAGAGAAAAACAAGGCTACTGGTTCCCACTGCCTCCCTTCTTTTATCAATGACTCTCCCTGGAAGTCCCAATCACAGAAATAATTTCTGTTGATAAGGGCTAGAAGTAGAATAGCATCGTTAGCAAATTCACTGTGGAGTTTGATTCTTAAAAAATTGGGTGTCATATGACTTGGACATACCTGGCCATTTCTTTCATGGTGTCCTAGCCCTTCTGTCTAGAACAAGCTGTTTTCCAGATCTTCCTATGGTTTCTCATCATTGAAATGTCATCTCCTTGGAGAGAACTTGCCTGAGTACCTCCCTGAATCAATCTCTGTTTTGCTGCTATCAGGTCCTGCCTTCTTCTCAGTACTCCTCACATAGGTGTTACCTTGTCCTGGGTCCCCACTAGACTGCAAGATACACAGGGGAAGGCCCCTTGTCACCTTCTGCACTGTTCCATCCTCAAAACCTCCTCTAGCACAGAGCAGGTGCTCAATATATATTTGGAATGAATTTGTACAAGGTTTAAGGCATATTTGAGGTTTATTTTGAGGTTTCTGACTTGACCTATTCTGCAAGCCAACTTTGCTAAATTAGCAACATTCTGAATAGTATTCATAGTGTGCAGGTGGCCCCACACTTACAGATGGTTTCTCTTTTCAAAGACCATTTCTAGATCAGTTGAAGATTCAATGTGAATTTCCCCCATGGAACCACAGTTTTGATGGTGGCTCTGTAGGCAACTTGCACAGAATGTACAGAATCACCACAGATAGGAAACTTGGGACCCAAGTCCCAAATGGAGTCCATCAAAGAGGATGCTCTGGGGACTGGACTGCAAATTGTTCCCACAAGTTTTAAAGGCTCTCTGAGCTTTGGAGGGGATAAAGAGGTGGAAATCAGAGAACTAGGGACTGAACAGGTTGCAGAGGAGAGAAATGACAATATTGTAGGAGGAAAAGAGTAGGAGCACTTCTACGGAATCCTGGGCTGTTAGAGTTCCAGTCACTCCCCCACTAGAGATGGTGAGAACAGAGTGATAATGGAAGACCATGGGTACAAAAAGGGCTTACTTGTAGGACAAGTTTGAGGGTGGTCAATGTCAAGCAAGAAAGAAACCCACAATTATGAGCACTTGTGTACTAATCATGTTTTCAGATACTTTGCATGTAATGATTCACTGAATCTTCAGCACCGTGGTTTTACATAGATTTTGGGGCACATTTTACAGATGAAGAAGATGGAGATCAAAAATTTAAGCAATATGTCCAAGGTTGTTTAATCCATCAAAAGTTAGATTTGAAGCTTAGTCGCATTAGATTGCAAGATTTGTTAATACAATGTCACTCAATGTCCCCCCACCCCTTTAAAAACAGGGGGAATTAATCTAGAGGCAAAAACAAACTGTAGTACAGTAGTCCCCATTTATTTGGGTGGGACATGTCCCAAAACACAGAGTGGATGCCTGAAACCATGGATAATACTAAACCCTATAGATACCATGTTTTCTCCTATATGTACATACATATGATAAAGTTTAGATTTAAATTAGGTATAATAATAGAATAGTTGTAATGATATAATATAATAAATGTTATTTAAAATTTATAAATTGTTTATTCCTGAAAATTTTCATTTTCAGAATTATAGTTGACCACTGGTAATTGAGAGAGTGGAAAGTAAAACTGGATAATGGGGGAGGGGGGAGCTACTGTTTAACAAAGTTTTGTCGATTTGGGGAAACCAATTACATGTGTTATTTCTTTAAATTTTATGATTGTTGTCTCAGGTTGATTTAAAAAAAATCCTTCTGTTTCTTTTTCATTGTTATTCTCTCACACATTCACTTCTTGTCCATATAGCCAGGCCTGAGAAAGGTAGAGTAGGACAGAAGGGGAGATTGGGGGTGCTTGTCCTATCTCTTTTTCCTTTGCACATGCTGCTTCCAGAAGAAGGTGTGCTTTATTCTTGGGTTTATTTAAGCCTTGTCCTAGATGTAGTTGACATCCCTGACAAATTTCCTAGCATGGTCAAAAGGATACGTACGGGCTCTTTTTAATTCAACAGATAACTCCATCAACCTATATAATGGTTACAGTAGTGTATTGGGTTGGGCTGGTAAAACAAAATAATGCACATTGTTTGGCTCAAACAATAGACCTTCATTTCTTACTCTTCAGGAAGCTGGGAAGTCCAAAATCAAGATGTTGGCCAGTTTGATTACTGAAAAGAATCTCTTCCTACCTTTGCAAATGATCACCTCCCAACTTGTGCTCACATGAGTACATACTGGAGAGAGTTCTATAATTTCTTTCTCTTCTTATAAGTGCACCAATCCCATCATGAGAGTCCTACCCCCATAATTCCCTCTAAATCTAATTCTTCAAATATCCTTCTGTTGGGCATTAGAGCTTCGACACGTGAATTTTCAGGGAACACAATTCAGTCCATAGTAAGTGAGCTGTGCTAATATGAACCAAGTGTGGTTCTTTATTTCAAAGACCTTAACAATCAGAAATGGCAGAAATATTCCCACCTGAACTACCATAAGTGTGAAAAATGGTAAAGTTCAGTGGAAGAATTTTGTCTTTTACTTTTTTTAATTAAAAAAGCAATACAGACTTCAGAATAAAAAAAATTATGAAGTAAAAACCTTCTTTATCTTCCCCTTATTATTGTCGATGGTAAATACCACTATCCAGTTCATAGTCTGTCCTAGAAAACTGCATTTACGAACATGTCAGCCTTTCTCTTTCTCTTCCTTCCTTTCTTCATTCCTATTTCCTTCCTTTTACAATAATGGGATTACACTCTGCCTAATATTCTGCAATTTAATTTTTACTTTTGCCATATTTGTATGTCAAAATTACTTTCTTATAGTACACATTGATCTACTTAATTCTTTTTTGTTTTTGGATCTTTTTAAATTTTATTTATTTATTTTCATAATGCTTTTTTGCATATTTTATATTTATTTACATGTTTAACATTTACATTTGTGTATTTTTATATATGACAACAGAATGCAATACAATTCTTATGTAATATAGAGCACAATTTTTCATATCTCTGATTGTATATAAAGTATATTCACACCAATACATGTACTTTGGATAATGATTTCCATCACATTCCACTATCCTTTCTAACCCCCTACCCTCTCCCTACCTTTCCGAACCCTCTGCCCTGTCTAGAGTTTGTCTAATCCTTCCATGATCCCCTCCTTACCCCACTATGAATCAGTCTCCTTATATCAGAGAAAACATTTGGCATTTTTTGGGGGGGGGGCATTGGCTAACTTCACTTAGCATTATCTTCTACAACTCCATCCATTTACCTGCAAATGCCATGATTTTATTCTCTTTTATTGATGAGTAATATTCCATTGTGTATATACGCCACATTTGTTTTTAACCATTCATCTACTGAAGGGCATGTAGGTTGGTTCCACAGTTTAGCTATTGTGAATTGTGCTGCTATAAACATTGATGTGGCTATGTCTCTATAGTTTGCTGTTTTTAAGTCTTTTTGGTGTAGACTGAGGAGAGAGATTTGCTGCACCAATTTGCAGTCCCACCAGCAATGTATGAGTGTACTTTTTTCTCCACATCCTTGCCAACACTAACTGTTGTTTGTCTTCATAATAGCTGCCATTCTGACGGGAGTGAGATGAAATCTTAGAATAGTTTTGATTTGCATTTCTCTAATTGCTAGAGATGTGGAACATTTTTTTCATATATTTGTTGATTAAATGTATATCTTCTTTTGAGAAATGTCTCTTGAGTTCATTAGCCCATTAACTGATTGGGTTGTTTGGTTTTTTGGTGTTAAATATTTTGAGTTCTTTATATATCCTGGAGATTAGTGCTCTGAAGTCCATGTGGCAAAAAATTTGCTCCTAAAATGTAGGCTCTTTCTTCACCTCATTGATTGTTTGCTGAGAAGAAGCTTTTTAGTTTGAATCCATCCCATTTATTAATTCTTGATTTTATTTCTTGTGCTTTAGGATTCTGGTTAAGGAAGTTGGGGCCTAATCCAATATGATGAAGATTTGGGCCTACATTTTCCTCTATTAGGCACAGTGTCTCTGATCTTTTTATTGACTGCAAAAATTCTAAAGTATAGCTACAACATAATCTGAATATTTTGATTGAGCATTTACCTTGTTTCTGTTTTTACAATAACTGGTAGATCCTCAATGAATATTTGTGTACATTTCCTTATGTACAAGTATATTTCTGTGGGATACATTTTTGAAGGGAAATTGCTATATTATAGTTATTTTAAAAGTGTTTCTAGACTTATGATGCCCTACACAAAGGGTCAGAATAATTTAAGAAATGTTAAACGTAATTGGGAGGAAACCAAGGAAAGTTTGGATATGGACCAAGAGGGATGAGTGGGATTTCCATAGTCATAGTTGAGGAGAGGAAGGAAGGAATAGAGGGAATAGCATGAGAAAAAGAACAGAGATGGTGAAGCATTCAGCACTCTTTAACAAAAGAGAGTAAGACCATTGGCTGGAGAAAAAGACATGTAGAGAAGGTAGAGGGAGATGAGGTTGGAAAGCAAGTTTAGCTAATAATTTATACATGTGCTTCAGACTATTAGAAAACATTTGTTATTGTTGTTGTTATTGGTAATTAGAACAACTCTTTGCTTTTAACGAGGAGACACACAGGTATCCTAAGCAGTAGTCACTTCTCTGCTCACTGCAACTATCTTTGATTTTAAAATTTTGTTCTTCTCTGTTTAAATATCTGTTAGCCATCCAATAAAAAAATAAAGATTCTTTTCTTTATTTTTATTAATTAAAAAGTTGAATCAACTTTACTACCTTTGTCTTTGTTATACTATAACCTTCTAAATAATATAAATTTCTCCTCTGGCTATTTATTTATGGAGGCAACATAAATAAATAGCCAGAGGAGAAACAGGCACTGAAACAGTGCCTCCTTATTATTCCCACTGTATTCAGGATTGAATGAGTGCATTTAACATGGTGGAGTGAAGAGGATGAGAGCAAGTCCCTTGGGTATAGAAATTATTCCCTTGTCCTTGTACCTTCTAGACAAGGAAGCTTAGCATCCCACTGTGCCTGCCCTCTGCCATTTGCTAAGCAGTTGACATGCCCAGGCCCCTCAGAGGTTTCTCTGCTACACAGTCTCCTAAACACCAATGGTCTTTTCCAGACACTTCCAAATTTAATAAGAGTGTGAGTTCATATTCAAATCGCTGAGACGATTTGGACAAATCCTAAAGATAATCTCTCAAAATTATATTAGCACTCTCTCTCTCTCTCTCTCTCTCTCTCTCTCTCTCTCTCTCTCTATATATATATATATATATATATATATATATATATAATAAGAACTGTTAGTGATATAAACAGGGCTGGGATAGAGTGGGAATCTATCTCACTGTGATAACCATGATATGTGGGGGAAGGTAAGATGAGACCTTTTAGAATAATTTATCTGAACACTTACCTTCAGAAATCTTTATTACATTTCTACTTGATTTTTATAGCACAGCCATTGTTGTATTAGATAGGAAACTTCTTGAGTGCATGTTGTGTATGAAATTGGTCTTTGTGCCACCCAAACAGCCAGACCCTATGTCTTGCATATTGAAAAACACAATAAATATTTGCTGATTGGGTGACTGAGTGAATAATTCAAAGAATGGAATTAAAACTACATAGTTGAATTCATTTATTCCATCAATCCATATGTTACCACATTCATTTCTTCTCCAGGGTAATTTTCTTTTTGGAAAATGGAAGACCCTAAGTGGCTAGGAGGCAGGTACCCTGTTGGATGGTATGGGCTCTTCTTTTCTGCTGTTGTTTTGGTTTAACCAGCACACTGTACCTCAATGAGATGAGTGCCAGGGTATTTACCTCTAATTTTGGAAAATAACATACCTGATAACTTCACTCACCATTTATGTAAGTGTATGAATACAAATTTAGAAAAAGAATAACTCCATGAAATTAAAATCTATTTTATTACAATCACATGATTGAGATGATAAAGAAACCAGGAAGGATCATGCTGAATTTTCATGGCTAGCACCAGGGAGGGGCGCATTGTCCCACCAAGGCTGAGGCTCTCCGTAAAGGCCAGCGATTGCAAGAGTCACGGGGACAGCTGCAAAGTGGAGCTTTATTATTTAAGACAGTTGTCCTACTACGATACATCTAATTGCCCAGAAAAGACATCTCTACATGAATTATTCTTAATTTGATTTGAAATAGGCCAACTGTTGTCTTTTATGGAACTTTATTGAATGATAACCTAGAGCACAAAACGGAAAAATTGCTTCTCCTCAATGCCAGGGCTTTGGAAAAAACCAAATGAAATCCTCAAAGATTGAAATCATATAAACATTCCAAATAATAGGATATTTGCTAGGCAAGGTCATTAGAATTCTAGTCATCACTATCACCTTCCTGGCTTCCTAAGTTTGCAAAGTTACTACTTAGGGTCTTTGTCTGGCTATGTTGTCTTTGTTTCAAACTGAAGAGAAAATCACGCTCCTTTATTGAACAACTGGGTTCATTGAAAACAAAATGTGCTTTTTATAAGAAAATTTAGTGGTTCTCTTTAGAGTCATTAAAGATGGTTTAAAAAAATAATCAAACTCTTTCCTTTTCAATTCCCAAAGATTTAAAAATAAAACTTTCCTAAAGCATTCAATGTGAATGGTTTCTTTGAAGGAAATGTGACCTGTATAACCAGTTCCCTTTCTCTAATTTTTTAAGGTCCATTAGAACTGAGTAATTCTGTGTCTGTAACTTTATGTCAGTATTTTTAAGAATTTCAATTCAATTTTTTTTTCTTGCTAACAGTGAATTTTAAGTCTTAAACATGCCCAAACATCTCAAGGGATTTAAAGAAAATTATAATAGTAACTACTTTCTCCCCCCTCCCTAAAAAAAAATAGAGCACACTACTGAAATTATTTAAATTGACTGAGCCTTTTAAGCAAGTAAACACATTTTAACTAGGTTTTTTTCCCAATCCCTCCATTCATGCCAACTATAGAAATTAGCCTTCACTCTTCCTTCACTTACACATGGATACACACACTTGCATGGACACAAGAAAAATTTCTTTTCTCCTGTCAGCATTCCTCCCCAACAATGGTTAGATTAGTGGCATGAAGGCGGCCGCAGAGAAAGGACATTCAGGCCAGAAGGCTCCCCACAGGCACAGCTGGTAGGGGTTAATGGCGGCTGAACCTCCCAGCCAGGGCCTTTTCTCTATTGTGTGTTCAACTCCTGGGAAGGAGGGAGACTTGTGACAGCCTCTGGGGTGCAGCGGATCAGAGGTACAGCAACTGGGTCACAGAGGGAGTTCTCCAGGGGAAGGCAAGTTTAGCACGCCCGGAAAAAATGGTCGCTGAAACACACATGGCAATGTCTTTCCCTGTACAAAACTGCGGTGGGAAAATGTAAAGCATCGTTTGGTAACAGGGTATAGAGCCTTTTAATGCATCGCAGCCTTATGTGAACAATTGGGCAGGGACATTGAACACTCATCTTGGAAAGTAGATGAAGTCTGAGTCCACATGGTGCATATATGCCTGATGTATGTTATTTTGAGTTTGTGGGTTGAAGTCTGGGGGTTCTATTTTCCATATGGCATAAAGGCTCCCAAGCTCTGACACAATGATCATGGCAGTGGGGAGTTGATAAATGGAGGCTCAGATTTGAGTAGAGAGTGACTAACACAGGTTCGGTTAAAGCAGGTGGGCTTTTGCAAGCCCCATGGAATGGGGTGTGGCATAGATGTAGATTCAGGATTCCAGTTTACCTTTTGATTTAAACACAAGACAAAGCAAGAGCAACATCAGCATCAAAACTGTTCCAGGCATCTGATTTCTTTAACAGATTTTTGTCTAGAATTCAATCAATGAGGTTTTGTGGGCAAAATTTCTCACAGAGAAATCAGGTTTCTTAAAGAAGGAAAGCTTCACAACTTTGAGGAATACCTATCTGTTAGTGTCATAAAAGTGGGTTTCAAGGCATAACTATGACTTACGGTTTGGCAAACTAAGGGTCCTAAGTAAGTATCTCTTAAATAAATAAAGACCCCACAGCCACAGAAGTTGGCTCTACTGTTCATTTTTAACTTAAATGGTCTACTTGTTTGGAAATCAGTACAAGTCCCAAAGAGGATGCTTTTTATGCTGGTGAAGTGAATTTGTTTCTTTTCAAAATTGTTGAGTATCTCAACCAAATGGTGTTAAGACAATTCACATCCAAATTAATGTTGGCCTAATTTCGTTTCAATAAACTCGACCCTGAGAGCTGTCTAATTGGAGACCCGGTTTTGGCCACATCCTGGCGCTGAATGCTAGAGGCATCCTTATTCTAATGCTTTTGGCTTGGTTCATCTAATTTGAAATTTTAATGCCACTTGACTAAAATTTGCCCTTTCCTTGAATTTGTTTTGACTTACTACTCTGGGAAAAGAAGCAAGGAAAGAAGAACAAATTAAGGCTCTGGAATTTTACCTGTAACATAAACATTTAATACTTCCTCCTTAAAGTCACAATGGTTTTTAAATAGTTTTTTGGGAAACAATACAACCGAACAAACTCATTAAAGTTGCTCTCTTTAGGTTGTAACAGGGAAGAAAAGCAAATGAGTCAAAGCCAGGAGATTACAACAATGCTCTGTGGCTGGCTGAAGAGGACTGTGGTGTACTACACCTTGATGTGTCTTCTTGGAAAGGCTTGAAGTTGAGAGTGTATGATCTCTTAAGGACTCCCAGCGACATACCCTCACCAAGAGTGGCCATCTTATCATCAAAATCACTATTAGTGCCTGGAACCTTCTGGAGGATTTTTATTGCTGCACTTATTTGAGGTAGTTGGAGTTTGTTTGACAGCCTGGAATAACATGACTATTGTAAAATGCCAAAATCTGCTTCTATGGGGAGACGATATTTTACAAGTCAGTGCTATTGACAAAATTCACAATTGCAAAACACCTGGTATTATCTTATTCACAAATATTCATTTTATTTCTACCATTTCATTATACAATTTGAGGATTTCCTAACAGGAGACTTTTAAAAAAACGTATAGAAATAAAAACACAGAACCTTTCTAGTGTGTATAATGGGCCAGTGGGAAGACCAAAGTACATTCCTGAACTAGTCCATGTTCTGCTAGAAGTTGTTCCTCATTTTAGAAAGCACTTCCTTTCCTTTTCTTTCTTTCTATCTTTCTTTCTTTAGTCTTAAGGGGTGTGGCAAACAGAAATGATCAGAGAATGTTACCTTTCTGTTATCATTCAGAACAAGAAGGATTCTGAAGGGTTCAAGGAGATGCTCGTTCTTTACAACTGTAGGCTATTTGACCTAAAACTTGAAATTTCCCCTGTGTGTGTATGTGTGTGTGTGTATTTGTTTGTATGCGTGTGTGCACATGTGCATGGGCGTGTGTGTTTGTATGCTTACACATGTGTACATGTGTGCATGTGTCTATATAACTACTTTTTAAAAAAAAATGTAAGAGGAAACACAAGTCATACCTGGACAGAGACTTTTCATTCCTTCCAAGTTTCAACTCACATTGCATTTTTACAACTACATTATCATACATCCCAGAAAATAAAGCTAACACGACCTTCTTGTAGTGGAGTTGCTGGTGCCGGTGTAATAAGATATATTTGCATTCCCTGTTTTTTTTTTTTTTTTTAATAAAAGGGAAGGTGAGACTAGGGGAGTTTGTTGACCTTGTTGCCCTGATATGTGTATTACACATACAAAGATACAAAGAAATATTAAATTAAGAACTCAGAAAGAATTGACTCAAATGACAGCCTCTCACATTACAGAGTTTTTGCATTTAATAAACTCCTGATCTCCCTCAGAGCAATTGATTTGAAGCAATTGATTCAAATAGTTTGTTGACGCCTTTTTTTTAAATGCAGGTAATTCCATTTTCCAAAACAAATTTAACAGAAGATGCTGTTTACAAAATCACAGGGCTGTTTTTAAACCACTCGCTCCAAGATTGTATGATACAACTCCACAGGACACGCTAGGGAAAGGGTTAAGCTTTTCTGACTTTCAGATACAATGAAATTATGACAGGAAGAAAATTGTGCCATTTTAGCATGAAAATGCTTGTACAAATACTGTCGTTCCTTCCTTCTTACTTTCTTTATAATGCCTCAGCGATAGCTAAGATGACAGACATTTGACAGGTATCTGTAAGCACACGGCCCAGGCAGCTCATTAAAGTTTTTCTTTCTATGCATCAGCTTTCACAAAGGCAAAAACCCATTAGCATTGACTATTTTGCAGATTAGAAGAATTAAGGGCTTCAAACGTTGGCTTATACCAAGCAATGTCATTTGTGAAGTGATGTTTGCTTTATTATTTCCCTTTCTCTCCCTCTGAAACCAGACTGACATGACTTTAGCTCAACGTAGGGCGTAATGTGCAAACCAAAGGACTGGCTCATCGATGAAAAGAAACACATTCCCTTTTATACATGACTGGAATGGCAAAAAGGGGAGACTTTACATGTACTATTTAGGCTCATTAGAGGACTGATTATGATAGTTCTCTGGTGTAATCTTTAATCGACTTTGACACTAGATTTGCCCCGTTACAAATCCTGTCATGCAAATTAAGTCATTTGTGTTGTTTGATATGGAAAGATCTGCTATGAAATGAAAGATTAGCTCGCAGATGAGGCACGAGAGACCGCTGCCCTTGTATACTGTGCAACTGATTACAGGGACGAGAGCGTCCATTTCTACACTGCTGCTAACATTTAGGAAAGGAGATTCAATTAACGTGGCATTCGGTCTTCTTGCATGAGGACATTCAAAATAGATGTTCATGTTTTCATAGCTATTATTCTTGGACTATACCAAACAGATGCTCTGAAGTCAGGGCCCTAATGTCCAGTTATTTTAACCTGCTTTCCATTGATCTGGGATTGTATTGTGCATGCTCACAGATGAAATTCCTTTTCTGCACAGGTGATCGGTGTTGACTGACTAAACAGGAAGCTTGACAAACCAGAAGGGAGCTCCAGTTGCCCTAGCAAACTATAATTTATAATTGGGGCCTTCTACACCTACCCCACTGTTCATTTTAAATGTTGCATGGCCGTATTCTGAGGTGTTTGGTCTGATTGACTGTAAAACAAAATAAGGTAGTGCTTTTCAAGACATAAGGAGAGTTCTCCCTGAAAGATTCATAGGGAAAACTATTTTATCTGGCAAATGAAAGGATAATATAAATATTGTACTATCTAATGACATTGAATAATGTCATCCTGACATTTCTATAACTGAGTTTAGTGTCCCTGGACATTTCTGGTCCTGAAAATACAAGTAATCAATAGCGGGAGGTGGGAAGAAAATTAGATTCAATTAAAACTGCTTCTTCTAACAAGTACATCTCAGATTTCACTAGTTTAGGTTATGTTTCTCTTCAAAAATCTCTTCTCACTCATAACTACAATTCCACCACTTTCAGGCAAAATCTAACAAGAGTGGTAAACAAAGACACTTATGGTGAATTGACAGTAAGAATGAGAAGTGAGTGGCAAGCAGGAAGAAGTTCATAAGCATCAGAGTCATATAGGCACAGAGAAGCTTTAAAAATTAAAAAAAAATGATTTGCTGCAGATAATGGTTGCAGAGTGTGACTATTCAAAAGCTGGAAGTAAAAATCAAATTAATTCCTCCTCCTATGATACTTCAGCCAAAACTGACCAAGAAGCTTGTTTTTCCTGAGACCAGGACATTTTCAAAAGGTGCCCCTTTCCTATATAGCCTGCTAGTTTTATGATTGTCATTCATTAGGAATTACTTTAAGTTAAACTGGCTCTTTAGGAGTAGAAAAGTAGCTACATAAATTTAAAACAAATTTTTAAGCATTTTTCAAAACATTAGCCATATTTAGTGTGTCATCTCACTTTTTTTTAAAGCTGTATATTTAAAATTTGGAAGGCATAATTTTGCTTCATTGAAAATAGATTGATGAGGTCATCAAAGGCCCATAACAACTATAAACCATTTGTCCTTACCTTCCATTATTTTTTATTTATAATCTGTGGTTCACATTCTATTTCTTTCCCCATATAGCTTGTAAAAAAAAAAAGTGACAAAATATGATTACAGACTTGCCATTAAGTGAAAGGTCAAATGCAATCCAGCAGTCAGCTGGCTGGGAAGCCAGTAGGTGCTCTGCGTTTCAGGCACCGGATAAATATTCCGTGTAATTCGGGGGCTGTCATAGAAGGTGCCTTTGATTGAATACTAACGTAAATAGTCATTTAAAATCCCTTTTAAATGATCATAACACAAGTTAGAGTGGCCTCCAGCAGCTTCATCCGTGTGTCTTCTTTTGGAACATTTTTAATAGGCATGCTTTGTCTTTTGAATGAGTCACACACCTCTGTTTTGATTAACTTTGATCAAATTTGGGGATTTCATTTCCCTTGTAGCTAGGTAGAGAATTAGCCATTTAGATATCACTGAAAGGAATTTTAATGAATGGAATAACGGGTAGATTTTCCTTGGCAATCCCAAGGGGGAAATTAGTCCATAATGGAATTTAATAAAGATTCAAGAAAGTTTTCACAATTTCCTATGCTGACCTCCCCAAGGTGTAGGACAAAGTCCATGAAGATTTCATTCCATCCAATATTCTCCATGTTTAAAGAAGAAAACTGAAAACGTGAAGTTTGCATAATAAAAAATTCAAAAAAAATCTGTAAGTTAAGAATGGATTAAACACTGTTGCTTTTATTACTATTACACTGACATTTAAGTGACTGAGGGTTCCTGCAGTTTATGCAGCGTTTCATTCATAAGACATAATCCTTGCTATTAATGTAGTACTTTAAATTTAATTTTATAGCACAGTAAGCTAAATTGTTGCCATTCTTCAGCCATCCCCTTGGCCTAGGGACCTGGACAAGCACATATATTGTTTTAGGCCACTGATGGGCCATTTAATGTGTCAAAGGGCACACTGTTGCTTTCAAACAGGGTAGTGGTTCTTGAACTTACACCTAAATTAGAATCATCTAAAGGGCTTGCTAAAACACAGAGGGCTGGGCCCCACCTGCAGACTGTCTCATTGTGGTGGGTAAGATGTTGGCACTTCTAGCAGGTTGACTAATGATATTGGTCCAGGAACCACACTTTGAGAACCACTGAGACAGGATATCAAAGTAATTCTGAGGTTGTGTGTTTGACTTTCACAGGGGAAAATCTGCAGGCACTACTAGGAAAAAAAGGAAAATCAATTGCCAATATTCTTTCTTTTTTAATGTAGGCAATATTCAACTTTAGTTGTCAGAGTATATCTTTCATTTACTACTTGAAATTCAGATACATCTTTTTTCCATGAAAAATATATGATTCTAGGACATAATAATGTCTTAATAAATATTTGTTAACTATGTTTAGATCTCAGACTAGACAAAAAAAAATTTTTTTTTTTCTTCCAGGTCCTAGGTTAAGGGAGGGGCTGGGGTGGAGACCAGAAAGGTGAAAAATAGTGAGATGAGCTTCTTATCTTCAGGAGGCTAGGATTTTATGCTCTCTGCAACTGCTTAGAGTACCAAGAACTAAGCCTGGATGAGGACAGGGGCCACAGAGGTCCTAGATCTGGCTCTGTTTCTAACTATTTGGATAATCTTGGGTCAGTCATCAAACCTCCTTGAGCCTTGGTTACTCCTCTGGAATGACTAGTTTTTTCATGTTTTAGACCATGACCTATTATATCATGACCTATCATGATCTCAATTTTTACAGCTACTCAGAAATGTAGTCACTGTCCCTGTTTCACATTTTTCTAAAATGGTGATAACAAGCTTTGTCCTATACTTGAGAGACTTCTGAGGGCCAAGGAGATGATTTATGGGAAAGGGCTTTGGCTAACTATAAAATGCTATGCAAATGTGGCAGATCGTTATTCACTACACATAAGCATGTCTTTGCAAGAAGGTCCTTCTCTATGTCAGTTACCCCCAGATGTTCCTAAAATTAAAAAAAAATTTAAAAAATAAGAGTATTTACCTCCCTGAGGCTAGAGCTCCAGGACTCCCACATCCCTCCTCTTGGTTACTGTGGTCAAATGCTTTTCAAGTTCAGTGCCACTACAGCAGTTCAGCCTGAATTCCTGGCTTATTCCCAGGCTTCTGGCTGATTCCCAGTAGTTCTCTGGTCATCTAACATTCAAATAAAGAGTTCCACCTGCAGGAATCATCACATAGCCTTGCACAGACAGCATAGACAGCAGTGTGGTGGTGGGCACTCAGCTTCCAGCAGGAGCTAATGAGGCATCGTTTGGGAGCAAAGACTTGGGAGCCAGGCATGTCTTGATTGGAATGTTGCCTTAGTGATAGCCACGTGTGTGGTTTTGGAGAAACCACTCTAAATTCTTTGAGTCTCTGTTTCTTCATCAATAAAGTGATATGAGAATTCTATCTCAGAGTTTAGTGAATGTTAAGTGGGTTACTGATTGCAAATGATAAATGTAGGTACTGGCACTGATCAAGCGCTTTATAGATATTGACTGCTATTCTTTTGTTGTTGGGTACCCCTGAAACTTGTAAGAGGACACTCATTTAGCCTATGGATATTCCTAACATTTTAAGCCTCAATTCTGGAAATACCCTAATCCCATTTCTATAGAATCCTTCTGGAATTACCTATAATCAATAAGTGAGTAGCTTATGGGCAATTCAGAAGTGGAACCCCAGCCTAGCTGCACCTGCCATCTCATTTTTGTTATTCCTAGTTTAAGCCTATATTTTTCTTCCCTTTTATTTTCTTTTTTTAAATTTTCCTCTGATAAAGTCCATTCTCGTGACTGTCAGTTGATGTTGGGTGTCATCTGGAAGCCCAGCTTGGTTGGATCATCTACACATGGCTTCTCCACACAGCCTCAGCTGCTTTCAGAGTGGCAGTTAGACTCTAAAAGAGCTCCAGGTCATCTGATGTTATAATTTCAAAAGTCCCAGAGCAATACTTCTGCTGCAAGCTGCCTAGATTCAAGGAGAGGAGAATGAGATCCTACAGCTGAATGGGAAGATTATCCAAATATTTGTGGCCATATTTAATCTGCCATAGTGATTGTGAAAATGGCAAGTGGGCAATATGTGGAATTAACTTGCTCATCAAATGTAGGTGAGAACATGCATAGAGGGCTCAGAAAGGTCCAAGTAATTACACAAATTGGCAAATCACCTAAACAACTGTCGGTTATCCTAGGTATTGATGTGAAAGAAAGGGGCCCAGGCAGCAGCATTTATTCTAGGAATAGGAAGAAAAATTAGGCAGACATTGAATGTGGATGGTGATTTCTACCTTCACAGATAAGGAGGACTTCATGAGCAAGACCATAATATTTGTGAAAAGCCAATATTTATCATTAATATTTTTTGGTACTGAGGAATTGAACCCAATTCCTTGTACATGCTAGACAAGTGCCATTGAGCTACAGCACCAACCTTTTTTTATTTTTTATTTGTTTATTTTTGAAACAGGGTCTTGCTTGAATTTGCAATCATCCTTCCTCTGCCCTACAAGTAGTTGGGATTATAGGTGTTTACATGCAGCTTTATTTATCACCTTTGATTTTGGAATCTTGTTAATTGATTGTTCTTTCCAAATATTCATGCAGTTTGATCTAGTACTACTGGAAATATGGAAATTATTCAAACAACCTAAAAGCTATATATGCACAGAATCCTTTTAGAATTAACCTATAATCAAGTGTCATATTCTCCAGAAAAGTCAAAAAAAAAAAAAAAAAAGATAAAGACTGAGGGAAAAGAGGTGAATGTAGAACATAGACAGATAAAAAGTCAAAACATTTTAACTAATATTGTGGAACATATTTATTGCTTTTGTGTTTTATTCAAAATACTGTCAAATGCCATTTATTAACATAGATGGTTAAACTTTGCAAAATGTCTTTCCTCCACCCATCACTCCATGCCCCATTCACACTGGATTTCAAGACTGCAAAGTAAAAAAAAAAAAAAAAAAAAAAAAAAAAAAAAAAAAAAATTCTAGATGGATGAGTAAGAAACTGGAAATCCCTGTTTCTGTTTTTCCATCGAACCTTGGGAGGGTCATTTAGCCCTGATGGACCTTCAGTCTCGAAATGATCTGAGAAGCTGGATGTTTTTGAGGTCCATTTCAAAGAATTACATGATTTTGAAGTCAAAAGTTTAAAATCTCTTGTCTAATATTTATGCTGTCAAAAAAAAAAAAAAAAAAAAAAAAAAAGAAAGAAAGAAAGAAAGAAAAGAAATTTCCCCAAATTGTGGCCTTGGTAGAGTGGTCAGTCATGAGGGCTGAATTCAAGTTATTTATTTTGTGATGATTATAAATGAGGGTTGTTGGTAATAAGCATTATGTCTTATTTTAGCACCAGCTAATCAAAACACTTAGAGTTACTTGCCCCTCAGCCCACTCTGAGGCAGGTCACAGCCCTCTCTGTAGACAACTGGCCCTAGGTGTTGGTTTTCGGTACCTAAGGCTAATGTTCAGCAAGAATTTTGACTCCTATGACATCATTCCAACCTCCAAGAAAAATGGTACTACAACACCAAGAACAATGGGTACAATTAAAGTATTGAATAAGTGAAAATAACAAGGCAGAATATAATGGAAAAAAGTTACCACACACACAGAAAAAAAAAAAAATCAGTATCTTTCAAACTATTTACCTGCCAAGTAACCTTGGAAGTCTTAGAAAGGCATGGCTTTGAACCACCTAGGAAACAAATACACACAGATCTATACTGATCTAAAAAGGTATAGAAAAACAGGGGTAGTATGGATTAAATTTATCTGAACTCATTTAATATAATAACTGAAAGGGAAAATTTGGCATATCATCTTTATTTCATTTCCAAATAATTCTGAGATGATGATGATGAGTGACAAATATGTATGATGAAATATTCAGGAGGCCTCACACAGATGCCTAACACATTGTTCCTGAAACACAGCAATAAATAGCACCTTTAGTAAAACTTCAACTTCATTAGTAAACTATATAAATTTATTATATCTCCCCCGAAAGGTTAAAAGACTTACATACATACCATAAGTGCTAAACACAAGTGAGTCACAAATGTGAAACGCAGACCACTAAACATTGGATGGTTCTTAGCTCTACTCAATGTTATTTGCCTTTGAAGGAGAAACTATTACGCCCATAATAAGGGAGAAAACTGAGGCTCACAGGCTCATTTCTAACCAAACAACCAAGGCGTCACTAAAACCCCATACCTGCGTGGTTGCACAAGGATCACTATCTTAACTGCCATGACCCTCAATGACCAATAAATAGAAATCATGACTGGGTACAGTGATGCACCCTGTAATACAAGAAGCTTGGGTGGCTGAGGCAGAAGGATTGCACTAAGCAACTCAGTGAGACCCTGACTCTAAATAAAACACAAAGTAGAGCTGGGGATGTGGCTCACTGGTTGAGTGCCCCTGAGCTCAATCCCTAGTACTCAAAGAGGGAAAAAAAAAAAGAGAAATTATGGAGACAAGGACTGGTCAGAATGAGCCACTTTTATTTATTCAAGGGAGTAGATATCACAAGGTGAAATTGACGTATCTTTCATAAGAAATTCAGTATAAAGAAAACCACACTCCTGGTATGCCTTGTTTGCTCCCCGAAATTAGCTACCAGAGTTAGTGGATTAAGATGAATCTTCGGGCTGGGGATGTGGCTCAAGGGGTAGCACGCTCGCCTGGCATGCGTGCGGCCCGGGGTCGATCCTCAGCACCACATACCAACAAAGATGTTGTGTCCGCCGAGAACTAAAAAATAAATAAATAAATAAATAAATGAAAAAAAAAAAAAAGATGAATCTTCATGGTAAACAGTCAAGTTTCATTACAACTTCTGGATACAGCAGATTATATAAATTGTAGTTTGTCTAAGTGTAGGGCATTAAGAGTCTGTATTTCCCATGTTTTGTTATTCAACATGTAAGTAACTAAAACTCAAAATTACCTTTAGTGGAAAATGTAGTGATTGATCCAGGAGCTAGGACACCTTTGGAGGCAAGTGCATTTGTCTAAAGGACACACAGATTTCCTAAGTGGCCTACTCTTATTGGCATATTCGTACACAAAATTGAGCCCTCAGAATCTTCATCAAATCTGAATTCTCTGTCTCTGGGATCCTGCTCTCTTCCTCCAGCAAAGCGGGAGTGGGGAAATAGGGATAAACATCTTGCACCGGAGTCTCCTTCAAATCTCTCCTGTAACTCTACACCTCCCTTGCAAAAAACACTGAAGAGTATGGGAGAAGGGGGGGGGGGGGAGTATGTGCCATTCCATCTGTAGCCTCCCTAGAAAAACAGCATCCAGAATACCAAAATGATTAAGAGGACACCAACTTGTTTGGTTCCACAAGTAGAATTACACAAAAAGAATGATGCACATGAGTCATTATATGCCTGCTTAGAAAAACTTAACTCTCATTGTCTTTGGTTTTTTTTTTTTTTTTTCAGGGTATCCTTCTGCCTTGTGACTTGGTGATTATCTGTTGAAAAAGCAGGCAGGAGGGTTTTCCTATGGGGTGACTCATTAATAACAAGCAGATCCTGCTGCTCTCAGCCTCCTTAGCATTGCAAACGAGGCTGCATCTGGCTGTTGGCTCTGCCTGAGACATAACCCATGGGCCTGCACATTGGGTGTCTCGACCCTGCTGGAAGCATGTCCCCTGTGCCACATTCCCCCATTGCAATCATTTACAGACTCCTCCCTAGAACTGTGCCTAAAGTTTTTCAATTGGAGAAATCCAATTCATCTCTGGGGAGAGACTCCTTTCTAATTTGGAAAGGCCAGTCCTGTAGGCTTGGTGCTGCAAGCTTTGCTGCTGTCTCCAAGGAAACCATTGCTATTTGTGACTGTGTTTGGAGCTCAAGAAGTAATTCTTACCTGCTTTAGCAAGACTGACAGTGTCGTGACAGCTTCGGGAGACTGTCGTTTCTACCAGCAGAGGTTCTGTAAATCGATTATTAATGAAGCACTGCCATATTTTAAGTGACTCTGTTCTTTTGAGGGAGCATGTTTATATTTAATTATCGAAATGTGAGCTGTGCAATGGTGCAGTAGCACAAAAGTCAGCTATTATCCCCCAAAATGGTTCAAAAATCAATCTTCATTCCAAAACCCATAATAAAAAAATAAAAAATAGCAATTTATTGAGAAAAACTAAAGACATCCTGTGTCAGAAGAGCTATCATTAGTTGTGCTAAAACTAATATGTACATATTTTTAAGGAGAGATGTGCGTAATTATGCAAAAGAATTTTAAGTACTTAGTGAATGGAGGACCCACTGAATTGTCACTATCATTGGTAGTTTGACATTTGCCCTGTTTCTGCCTGTCACACCAACCAAGGAGGCAACTGTTATTAGAGATGTGCATGAATAGTTAAAAAAAAAAAAAATCCGGGCTGGGGATGTGGCTCAAGTGGTAGCGCGCTCGCCTGGCATGCGTGCGGCCCGGGTTCGATCCTCAGCACCACATACAAACAAAGATGTTGTGTCTGCCGAGAACTAAAAAATAAATATTAAAAATTCTCTCTCTCTCTCTCTCTCTCTCTCTCTCTCTCTCTCTCTCTCCCCTCTCTCACTCTCTCACTCTCTCTTTAAAAAAAAAATCCCCCGGGGTTACCATGCCCCCACCCTTTCCTGCGTGTGACAAGCTTGTGCTAACAAAGTTTTGATTTTTTTCTAGCATGAAGAATTTTGCCTACAGGGATGTTTCTGAAATTCTCCAGTGATAGAGGGGCATTAAATGGAGGGTGGGGTGACAGGAAAAGCTTTTCAGTGGAAGTAGTGGCCCTAAAATCCCTATCTAAAAGGAACTGGCACACTGGGTGGGGAGCCTTAAGGGACATTGGCATGGCACTTTACATTGAGATGTAAATACTCAGATGTTCTTTATGGAAGAAAGGGTGGGCGCTGGCTAATTTTATGGAGAGGCAAAAGCCCCCCAACCCCACTAGGCTGTCTCTGGCTCTTTGGTACCTGGTTTCTGTGTTTTGGGATGATGATGGGGCCCCTGAAGTCTTGTGAGTGGTGTGCAGTGGGACCAGATCTAAGTTTTATAAAGATACCTCTGATATTAAGGGGGATGAGACATATCACTGTCTCCCAAGGAAGAGAGGACAAAGAAGAACTGGGTTGGCCTCAGTTGCAGGGGCATGAAGAGATGGCAGAGGCTACAACAATAACCACAGCTGACACTGACTCTGACAAGCATTTTAAATGTGTTATTTATTCATCAGAACCACACAGTTTGATAGTAAAATTGTGCCCACTTTCTAGATTCTTACACATGAAGTCTGAGATGTGAATAACAAGGCTAATTGGGGGCGGGGTTGCTATCTGAAATGCAATGTACCTGGGTTTAAAACCATGATGTTTCAGTGGTTGAGAGATGGCCCTAGATCAGTAAGCGATTGTTAGCATCTGAGAAAAGAAGAAGTCCATGTGGACCCTGAGGTGTCCAGTGGATGGGTGGATGCTGTGCACAGAAAAAGAAGAGAAGAGGAACAACAGATGTGGAAGAGAGGAATGAGTTTATTCAAGAAGTCCCCATTTTTAAGTTAATGCAAAATGTGCATAGGGAGATACTCAACAGGATGTCTGGAGAAGCGCAGGTCTAGAGATGAAGTTTAGGGATAACGAAAGGTGCAAAGTTGATGCCGTGGGAATTGGTAAACCTGCCCAGAGACATGATTAGAAGAGAAAAGGACTGAAAATAGAATCTTGGGAAAATCTAATCATACTTTAGAAATACTGGGTATCGTGAGTTGGCCTGGATTTCCTCTCAGGTCTCTTTAAAACATAATTTCTAAGGTGTGGCCCAGGTATTGGCAAGGTATGGAGGCTCCATGAGGATTCTGTTGTGTTCTGTAGCCTGAAACCATGGTCCATGCAGAGGGCAGAGAGAGGGTGGTGAGGTGATGCCCGAACCATGGGGGAGAATGGCAGCCTGTGGTGAGCTGTGAGGGATCTAGTTAGGTCGAGCCGCCACACCTTCAGGGACTGTCTTAAGGAAATCTTGAAGGAGGAAGACAGTCACCAGGTTTAATTGCTGGAACTGAAGAAGAGACTGTGATTTCTCCTCCAAGGATTTAAGTGGTAAATCCAAGTAGAGATCCAGGAATATTCTTGTTGGGGCATGGCTGGGAGAGACGTCTTCATTGTATTTACATGCCATGTGCAGCAAGCTGAAGAAGTAAAGGATGATGTAAGAGAGAAGGAGCTCCTGAGATCCCAAAGGAGAGGTGAGAGTGTGGGGATGTGTTCTTTTCCTTTTCTTTTCTTTTCTTTTTTGTATTGGAGATTGAATCCAGGAATGCTTAACCACTGACCAACATCTCCAGCCTTTTGTATTATGTTGAGACAAGGTCTCACTAAGTTGCTTAGGACCTTGCTAAATTGCTGAAGCTGGCTTTGAACTTGCAATCCTCCTGTCCCCCAAGTTGCTGGAATTACAGGCCTGCACACCTGGCCATAGGGTGGATGTTCTTGAAAAGGAGGAGGCATATTCTTCTGTAGTAAAATAAAAGTGAGGATGGATAGAGACTGTAAGAAAATGCAGGGAAGAAAGCTTCAGAGTTCACACCCAATCATCTTTATTTTGTTGAAGTAGAAGACTATTGGGTCTCTTCCTCCTAAAATGGTTTACCCAGAGGTGCTAAGTGTGTAGTAGGGACTTAAATAACCTTCAGATTCACAATTGCAGAAAATTCCAGAAATCAAGTTCTAAGAGGGTCAGGGACTTAAAGGCAAAATATCCAGATTAAAAAAAAAAATGAAAAACAAGATGTAGCACTAAACCTGAGAAACCATGAAAGCTAATTAAATAAATAGAGAGGAAGGCAGTAGGTCAAGGGCCGCTAGGCTGGAGGAATCACAGGTAGGCTCCTGCTGTAGCTGTTCCTGCCATCTCTGTAGCTGCAGGAGCAAGGCGGGTATGCCTGCTCTCATTGATTTTATTTAGCCCAGTGCTAGAAATCCTAGCCAGTGCAGTAAGATAAGGAAGGAAATCAAATACATGAAGATTGGAAAGGAAGATATAATCTTTCACTATTTGCAGATGACATGATTTTCTGTGTGAAAAATTCCAAGCAATGTAATCAAAACTCCCAGAACTTCAGCAGGATCACAGAATACAAGATCAACCCGTAAAAACCAATTGAATATCTATATACTAGCAATAAATGCATAGAAACCAAAAGTAAATACAAAGTACCATTGTTAAAAAGTCATTTTAAGAAATGAAATATTTTCAGGTAAGATGGCATATGCCTGTAATCACAGCTATTTGGATGCTGAGGTAGGAGGATCACAAGTTTGAGGCCAGCCTCTGTCATTTAGCAAAACACTTTCTCAAAAGCAAAAATTTTAAAAAGGCTGGAGACATAGCTCAGTGATAGAGCACCTCTGGGTTCAATGCCCAATCCCAGAGGTGGTGGGAATGGTGAGATAAAATATTTAGGTTAAAAACCTGCAAAACATGGGTATGATGTGTGCTAAAAAATGACAAAATGCTGATAAAATAAATTTAATCAGATATAAATTAATAGACATGCCAAGAACATGAGTTTGGAAGTCTCCACATAGTAAGAATTCCCCAAATTAATGAACTTACTTCATAAAATTCCTATGAAAATTCCAGCAAGTTTTTCTTCATATGTAGATCATGTGTAGATAAGTATTTTCTAATACACAGGTGTAGTCAACTGATTTCTGACAAAGATACAAAAGCAATTCAATGAAGGAAAGAGAATCATTACTGAATGGTGCTAAATGAAGGTACCTAAACCTCACACCTTAGACAAAAATTAACTCAGTATATAGCAAGGATTTAAATGTAAAATGTCAAACTATAGATATTTTAGAAGAAAACTTCCAAGAAAACTCTTCAGAACCTAGATGTAGGCAAAGAGCTTGTTTTAGTCAGTTTCTTGTTTCTGTGACAAAATACCTAAGAAAAACAATTTAAAGGAAGAAAGATTTGTTTCAACTCACAGTTTCAGAGGCTTTAATTTCTGGTCCACTGGCTCCATTCCTTTTAGCTTGTGGGAACAGAAACATCATGGCAAAAGGGTATGGCAAAGCTAAGGTGCTCACCTCATGGTGACTAGAAAGCAGAGACACAGAGAGATAGAGACAGAGAAAGAGAAAGGGGCATTAGACAGCTTATACTCTTCTTAGGCACACCCTAGTGACATATTTCCTTTAGGTAAGCCCCATCTCCTGCTGTTTCTACCACCTCCCAAGAGTCCATTCCATTATGAATCCATCAATGGATTAACCCATGGATGAGATCAGACCTCTTGTGATCAATCAGTCCCCAATAGCTCCACCTCTGAACATTGCTCCATTGGGATACACATGAGAGTTGGGGGGAACATTTCATATCCACACCACAATAGAGATCTTAGATATGACATCAAAAGCAGGAACATAAAATTAAAACAAATGGATAAACTGGACCTCACAGAACTTATAACCCTTTGCAAGACTCAAGAGTATGAAAAAAAAAAAAAAAACTACAGAATAGGGGAAAATATTTGCAAACCATCTAATAACAAAAGATTTATATCTAGAATATATACTTGAATCTCAAAATTCAATGGTAAAGACTTTGGTTAGAAAACAGTCTAGGTCTAGGAGTGTAGAGGCCCTGGGTTCAATCCTAGCATGAAAATAGAAGAAAGGAGGAAAGGTGGAAGAAGGAAGTAAGGAAGGTGGAAGACATTTCCTAAAGAGGATTTACGTATGGCAACTAAGCACCATGAAAATAAATTTGACATTGCTAGTCATTAAGGAAACACAAAATAAACACAATGTGATATCACTGCATACCAATTCAAACTGCTAAAATTAAAAAAAAAAAAATAGTGACAATACCAAATCTGGGCAAAATACAAAGGAACTCAATCACTTCCACACTGTTCATGGGAATGAAAACTGCTGCAGTTTCTTTGAAAATCGGTTTGGCAGTTTCTAAAAATCTAAACGAATCATACAACTAAGCAAACACTCTTGGGCATCTGTCACACAGAAATGTAGATTTACATCCACAGAAAAACGTGTGTATGAATGTTCATAGCAGCTTTATTTGTAGTTGCCAAAAAGCCAAAACAATCCAAAGTTCTTCAATGGCCAAGTGCTCCAACACCCGAAGAATCTGCGCATCAGGTAACACGACTTATCAACAGAAAGAAACAAACAACACACGCATGTACCGACCAGGAGGCATCTCAAGACAATTACACTGTATTAAAGATACCAGTCTTAAAAAGTTACATACTGTTTTATCCCATTTATATAATATTCTCAAAGTGCCAAAATTAAAGAAATGTAGAGCCGATTAGTGGTTGCCAGAAGTTAGAGATTGAAGGATATTGAAAGTAGGCCCCAGGGAACTTCCCTATCTATAACTGTTCCCCTACCCACTCTCCTGCCATGTGTGTGGGGAGCTGTCTGTGGTAAATTGCAGCTTTTGTCATTGCAGTGAGATAAATTAGAAGCCCAGGCCTCAGCCAGAGGGAAGGCGGGAAAATAGAGAGAGCACAGAAGGGACTCTCACCTGGCCCCCACCTATAGCTGAACTGTCTCTGTTTCTTTTTCTTTCTGTATTCTCTTTCATTTGCGTCCAGAGATTGGATGCAGGGTTTCATGAGAAGGGCGAGGAGACGGATGAAAGTACTAAGGGTCTTTCTCATTGGTGGTGTTTATGTGAATGCGTGCAGGGCTGAAATTGCACAGAACTACACACACACACACACACACACCTTCAAATGAGCCCAAGGAAAATTGGTGCCATTTGAATACTATCTATTGATGATACCAATGTCAATTTCCTGGTTTTCAGCTACCTGAAAAGTGAACTGGGTAAAAGGTACATGGGGAGCTTTCTGTGCTATTTTTCAACTTACTGTGACTCTATAATTATTTTAAAATTTAAACTTAAAAATATAAGCCTCAAATTGGGACCAATAACTTAATAAATATGGTTTTGTTGGTTGTTTGAATCTGGAGAGATGACAAAAGGAAGGTACGATGCCAGATGCACTTTGCCTCCTACTCTATCTCATGGTTATATCATGAATTATTAAGTGACAGAAAATCCAGATCTCAATGCTGACCATGTGAGACTAAGGAGATTTTGTTTTCAAATGCTGTTTAATTTTAAATCTTCAAATTAAAAAAAAAAGATTTCCCATACACTCTCTTTTTGTAAGTGTGTATTTTAAAATAAAATGTTAAAAATAGATGAAAGTAAATATGTTTAAGAGTGAATATTGGAATGTTTGGGTGGCAGGTATGCAGGGGGGGGGTTGCTGTAGCAACATGTGAGCATCTCAGTATTAATGCTTTGAAAGCCAATAGCCATTAAAACCAAAAGCACTGGGCCAGTTTGAGTTCCAAGTTCATTCTAGGAAATTTTGGCATGAGATTCTTTATATCTAGACTTCAAAAACTGTTGTGTGTGGATTTAGATACACAGTTAAGTTTGAAACTCCCAAACTAGAGGATGCTAAAGGCCTCCTTCTACTCATAAATTGACCAGGTATCCTAGAACCCATGTGTATGATTTGATTTTGACTCAGATGTTCTTCCTCATGAGGATATTTGAGATTCTCCAAGTATAGAGGATGTGCAACCCAGAGGTTTGCTTCCTTTTCTTCTCCTGGTCATGCATGTGATTCAACCACGGCTTCTCCCATAGTTTCTATCCAGTGCTCTCCCTGCTCCCCAGGCATGGATGAGCCATCGTCTGTATCTGTGGTTCCTTCCTTACTGTCACTTTCTATGCGGATCTCTGGGTAAGTCCTTGCAATTCTTTAGTTCTGTTTCAATCATTAAATACTTTATAAACATCTTATGACCAAGTTTATAAATTCACTAAATCTATAGGTGACTCTGATAGGCAATGGTTTTGAATACTCCTGCTGGTTGGAAATTTCTAATGGGCTGTGGAGTGGAGTTGATGTAGAACTCTGTTGTTTGGCTAATGACCTCACAAGCAGTGGACAGAGGCCATGCCTTGGACTCTCCCTTCCTTGGAAGATGGGGCAACGACTAGAGGATTTGTTCTCAGTTGTTTATAGGGTTGTTCTCAGCTGCTGGAGGAATTGATAATGCTCACTTCCTCCCTCTGTCTTGGGAGTTCTCTGCTCCTTCTTCACCCTTGGCTTCACAAGCCCAATATTTGTCCCACCGGGGCTTTTAGTTGCTGCTAACTAAATCTTGATGAGGTCCCACCCTGAGGGATAGCTGATGATTTTGCATGTGTCCAGCATCTAGAGGCCTTTGAAGATTAACAGGTGTTGCTAATGTTGGTGCTGGGAGGGAAAAGGGAGAGAGAACCTCAGCCTCATCCAAGCTGCCTCCTTATCCACCGTTCACTCTATTATTGGGATCTGAAAGATTGGGGATGTTTGAGCTGTGGTAACCTCTAGCATGTGATTTCTAACATCCTTATATTATTTCTTTGATAAAAGCAAAAACATCTACAGGGGCATCAGAAATATTAAGAATGGATGAACCCACAGAACAGAATGAGGATTATATTCATTTTCTCCACTGTTAACAAATCCACAATTTCCTTCAGCAAACTACAAAACCCATTCAGTGAAACATTCTGTACCAGTGCTAAGAGTTTAATGGAATTCCCTTAACAGTGTGGAGGAAGGTAAAAGTTAATTTCTGGTTCAGTCCAAGTATCTTCTTTGCTCTCAGTTTCCAAGTTGTGCTGATCCCCATCTGTGTGTCCAGCGCCTTTCTCCTTCCACTGAGGTCTTCACACTCACTTATCCTCAACCTTAAAAATAACTTACAACTATATGCCAAAGAGTTCTCACGTGTGGTCTCATTTCACCCTTAGAAACCTGAGTGAGGCTGATTTCTCTATGTATACTTTTGGACATTTTGTAGATACCCAAGTATACAACACTTAATTACTCCAAGTAAAATAGTAAATAGCTGAGCTGGAATTCAAACCTGGCCCTGTGTGCTATGTGATATGTATTTAATACAAATGCACAAAAATATAACCTATATATGCATGATAATAAGTTGAAGATGTAAATGATCATTCAACCTAGTAGTGGTTGAAAAAAGTCAGTGTTCTTAAACTATGACCCTGTGATGCTTCCTTTATGAACTTGTTCAATCTCTTTTTTATGAAAAGTTTTTAATTGATTTCCAGAGTTTTGTGACATCCAACACATATGCAAAATGCCCAACACTCTGTAGTTATTATCCTTGGAGTAGCTTCTCAGGCCTGCAACTCTGCCTTCCATTCTCCTTTGCTATGAGGTTCAATGTTTTGCTTGCCTGTGCTCAGTTCCCTGACTCAGATGGCCACAGGGTGGGAAATGTAATCTAGAGGCTGAGGCTATGAAAAGAGCATCTCCATTGGGCTGAATCATTGGTTCCATGATGCATTCTGAATAAAATCACAAACCTTCCTCCCTTTTCTCCCATCAGGAAACTTCTCATTTATCCATTCCAGGATTGCTTTCATGTGAGATATACTGTCACCAGTTTCTCAGCATTCACTGCTCAACAGAATCCTCTCACATTGCACAGAAAGCCCAAGGAACTAAGAGGCAACTTCCATGGACTGTTTCCTGGATTCTGGATAATAGAAGCTGAAAGTTCAGGCCCACAAAGAACCTTGCAGACAGCAGAAAAGAAAAAAAATATAAACTGAAAAGCATGATGGCTTAGGCAAACTTTAGGACCCACAGTTTCTCTAAAGTTTTGGCTTTAGAAATGGTTCATATTCAGGGGCTGGGATTGTGGCTCAGCGGTAGAGCGCTCACCTAGCATGCACAGGGCCCTGGATTCTATCCTCAGCACCACATAAAAATAAATGAATGGAATAAAGGTATTGTGTCCAACTACAATTAAAAAAGAAATATTAAAAAAAGAAATGGTTCACATTCAGTTTTGTCAATATGGATATGGTCTTGTCTTGTTGGATATAGTATTTTCATAAAGCTATCCAAGCTGAATAGATCCACTTTTTAAATATTTCAATAGTTTTCATATTCACATAGTTGGAAGCTGCAAATTTGAAAACACATGCAGAAGTGCAGTTCAGCACTTGTGTATTAAATCACTGCTCTGCAGATGTGGTCTCTATCTTAAAGGCCCTCACAGTAGTTCTGAAGCAGAGGCAAGGGCTTCAACAGTCTTCAACACAGGAGGTGAAAATTATGAAAGGGGTGAAAGTGCTTTGTGGTATTGCAAGAACCTCGGGTGTTCGATCTTTTCATTAACTAAAACGATTTGTTATGATAAACAACTAGGAGCATCTGTGGTAACGGTATTAGATTTCCTGTTGCTTTTATGTTTTTTTGCAGTGCTGGGGATCCAGCCTAGGGCTTCACACTGGCTAGACCACAGCTCTACCACTGAGCATATCCCCAGCCCTCCTACTGCTATTGGAACAATTCACAACAAGTGTAGTGGCTTAAGATGATACAAGTTTATTATCTCCTCCTTTTTGGAGACCAAAATTCCAAAATGGATTTCACTGGGGCAAAACCAAGCCGTCAGCAGGGCCACACTGCCTCCAGAGGCTCTGGAATAGAACTATTTCCTGGCCTTTCCCACTGCTAGAAATCTGCCACCATCTTCAAAGTCAATAGCACAGTGTCACATTTCTCTCCGATCTCAGCTTTCATTGTCTGTCACATCTCCTTTTCTGACTCTCCTGCCACCATATTTTTCTTACAAGGACCCTTGTAATTACGTTGGGCCCACTCAGCTAATCTAACACAATCCGGTGTTCTCAAAATTGTCAACTACAAATCCCTTTTGCCATATCAGCTAACAAATTCACAGATTCTGGGAATCAGGATGTGGAGATCTTTGAGGGATCATTATTTTCCCTACCACAGGGAACATAAAAAAAAAAAAAAAAAAGAAAAGAAAAAAAAAGCACCAAGCTTGCTAATCATGGCGTTGCCTTGGGTGAGCCGTCCAACATCACATCATTTCACCCACCTGGACATACGCTTGTGGTGAAGGGGAGACTAGTTGTAGAAAGCATGGGATGGGTATTTCCATTAGTACCTGACCATTGGTTGATGAACTACTTTGGAGCCCACGGATGTCGTGCCACCTCTCCTGTGTTGCTCTCATGTAGACAGCACAGAATTTCCTCTTGCTTTCATAATCCCGTAACCTGGCATCTCACTTTCCTCCATTCCTGGGAAATTCGCTTGTTGCGGCTTGTTGGACGCCAGTAATCACCAGCGATGCGAGGACGCTCTGCGCTTCTGCTCTTCTTCCCTTCCTGTGTTGCGCTCAGTTCCAGCCATCAGCATCCAACGAGGCAAGCTTGTTAAGTGATTAAACTCATTTTCTTCATTTACCATGGCGCCAGATTTCTAGCTTCTTTATAAAAACTAGCTCAGTCATGTGGCAGGTTTGACTAGAGATGCCAGATGCGGGTCATTTTCTCCACCATAAATTATCTCCGTTTTACTCAGAGTTTGATCTGTGTAGTTGGCAGAAAACAGTTGAGGGTTCACCCCCTCCCTTCTTCTTTTTATAACTTACCCCATTATTGTGGCCTTTAAAATGAAAGACTGGGAAAAAACAAAAAAGTACAATGATTTTTTTGTTGTTGTTGTTGTTCATAGTTAGGCAGAAAAATTAGCTTTCTTCAAAAATTGAATAATTGCATAGGCCTAAAGAAATTTTTCTATTCTTTTATTTTTCTTTATCTATTAATCTTCAAAATGCCAGGCCAGATTGCAAAGGAAAGATTTTTAGTTGTTTTTAAATGTTGTCCTCATATTGAGGTACTCATTTTTTAAATTTTATATCCAATTCTCTTTGTAATTATTGAATTTTTACAGACTAAGGCAAAGCTGGCACTAAATATGTGTGTTTAGAGGAAAATGGCTAATACATAAATAGTAGGATAATTTGATATTTATGAAGTGCCAGATGTGTATATTAGTATGAGAATTCTGTAATTATCATTGAACTGTTCTATGAAATTTCAGAAAATGGCAGAAAGGAGGTTATTAAATTTCACAATTAAAATACAAAAACGGAGAAATCTTTTTGCATAAATAATTACCTACATACAGGTTCTCCTTTATTGACAAAAGTTCTGAAATTATGAGCTTTCTTTCTCAAATCCAATATCCTGCTCAAATATCAAACTATAAATAAGTAATATTTATGAGGCAGACTTCTGTATACACTGAGGTCTTGGATGTACATTGAATGAATGAAATTGGATCATCAACTGGAAGATACTTCTAAAGGGAAGCAGAGAGATTGGTACACATTAAGGAGGTGGCTTTACACTATCATTGTTAAAAGAAATTTGAGACTATGTAGAGAGAATGACATTAATATCTTCTTGTTCTGGTTGTACAGTTATATAATAAAAATGTCCTGAAAAATTCTGTCTAAAGACAATGATAATTGTTTATTTGACTAAGAAGTCTGCAGTTTGGGCAAGGAGAGCCCTTTCTTGCTCCATGTAGTGTTTAATGGGTATTTCTGTTGGGGCCAAAGCTCTGCTTTCCGAGGGCTCCTTACATAATTGGCAAGTTTTTGCTATCCCTGACTCCAAGAGGGCCTCAGTGCTAGAACTTCCCCTGGGTTTTTTGTTCTTGCTCACAACCTGATGGCTAGGTTTTGAAAGACAAAAAACAGATGTTGCCAATTTGTTAAAGCCTGAACCCTCAAATTTACAGATTGTCATTTCTATATTTTACTGGTTAAGGAGTCACAGAGCTCAGGTTCAAAGGAAAGGGGCATTGACTCCATTTCTAGAAGGATGAAAATGAAATCTGAGCTCCCTCCCTCAGTCTCAAGGCTCTAGAGGTTTGGTAAATTTTTTCTGTGAAAGCTAGGAAACATCTATTTTGGGCTTGGTGGGCGAGAGGACAAGTTCTGTTGTGAATTCAACTTCTTACACGGTTTTAATTTACCATAGCTCAAAGGTGATGAATGCTCTTCTAGAATAGAACCAGTAAGAACTACTCCTTGAGTTTTAAATTTTGATCTTTTCCTAGGCTAGCGGCATGCAGTGCAATGGTCCCTGGTACTGCTGGGCATCGAGAGTGCCCACACCTCATGGTGATGAGGGTGAACAGCCAGCACTCCACAGTGTTCTGTTGCTAAGCTGAGATATGCAGGTTAGATGTATGAAAGGCATTTTCCACTTACAGTATTTCCAGTTTATGTATGTTTATTGGGACATAAACCCTTCATAATGTACTCAACTATGTAGTTGTCATGAACAAATGGGCAAGTCTGCATCCCAGCCACAACCCCAGCCCTATTGTGTATTTTATTTTATTTAGAGACAGGGTCTTACTGAGTTGCTTAGTGCCTCAATTTTGCTGAGGCTGGCTTTGAACTCACAATCCTCCTGCCTCGGTTTCCGAAGCTGGTGGGATTATAGGCGTGCATCTCGGCACCTGGCTCCAGGAGTATTTTACTTAATAAGTATGTGTGTGGCCAGCTTTAGGCCACAGACAACAGTGTGCTCACACCAGCCATACATGACATGCATATCTTGCTTCTTTCTTCACCTCTCTCTCCTGCTTTCTAAGGTCCAAGCATACAGCTTTCTTTCAGTTCTTTTTCTCTTGGGGCTGTTCATACCCTATTCCTAAAAGCATTTCCCTTAGCCTAAAGGTCACTTCCTCAGTGAGTTCTTCATTAACTGTAGCTTATAAATCTCTCCTCACTATTTCACATGACAATATTCTGTTTTCTTAGCAGTCTTGTGTCTTGTAATTAAAATACGTATTTGTTTTCCTCAGCATTCCACTGATCCTTGAGGATCTACTGCGACCTAGGTGCATTTTAGACGCGAGGCTTGACTAGAAATCAACAATCATTGCTTACCAGGCTCCTAACCACATGGGACATCTTTTAACAAGAGACAGCAAACAAATAGATTAATAAACAAGAAGATATCAGGAACTGTATAGTGCTATTAAGAAAATTAGGAGTATAGGAGACAGGACAGAGTAAGGTGACATCTGTTAACATTGCACTACAAGGAATCAGCCAAGTAAAGATTAGGAAAGAGATTTTAATGGAACCAGAAAAGCCCTCGAGGCATCTTGGAGTGACCAAGGAAGCAGAAAAAAACCCAGCATGGCTGGAGGAAGGTAAATGAGGGGGAGGATTCCAAAGGCAAGACAGAGGCAGGAGCTGCAGGGACTCAGAGGCCCACATGAGATTTTATTCTCTATGTCCCCACACATTCACCCCCAACAGACACTTTGTGTGTGCCTTGTGCAGGGCCCTGTGTTAAACCCTAAGATGGAGCAGTGAACATATTGTTCTGTCTCTGGAGACTGCAGCCTCCCAAAGGCCCAAATTCTCATCACAATATTCCCAGGGCCTGTCACTTAAATTGGCTCTTGATAAACATTTGTTGAATAAAAGATTGAGGGCATGAGAATATTATATTCCACATGACCCTTTTTAGGCTGGACTCTACTGAAGCAGATCCTGAGATGGCCACTCAGGTCAAAGTCATTTAGTAGCAATGTCCTCATGAGCAGGAAGCCTAGAAAGGAAGGAAGACAAGCCCATGCACTCTCAAGTACAATACTAGAAAGCTTGACTTCTGGTTCACCCTACAGAGGCCATTTGAAGTAGTCAGATTCACCTATGTGTTGTTTCTATTCAGGACCAGGGAGTCGGGTCAGGCCCAAGGAGGTTATATGTTTCCAGGAAACCTGTTCCCTTCCACAGCAGACGTAATGACAGTCCTTCTCTGACAGAGAGACAAGATGCTGTCTTCGAGGGGCTGGTGTGAACCAAATGGTGAGGACCCCAAAACATATGGGCAGAGCCTGACAACATCTGCTCCAGTGTCGCAGGCTTTCCCTGTCCATGTTAAATACACTACTGTAGGAACCACTTCAAGAAACTCTCTGTGTCCCCAACCTGTGGTGTAGGTAAAATTGTCATAAAGGGTCTACACATGGAAGTTTGTCCTATATAACTAGTATTTCCATAGTTGTACTTGTTTTTAAAAATTATGTAGATATCACAATAGTCAAGAAAATGCAAATTCATTTTAAAAGTATTATTGAATTAATAACAGCTTTTAAAATTATTTTAGTAACCAGAGGTATAAAAAGCAGACTGTTATCATTTGGAAGACTTTGACATTGTTTTGGAGTTATAAAGGTATTTTCAAGCTCTAAAATATGGGAGCTCTAATGTAAACCTTCATAAATTTTTTATCACTAAAATGTTACTTCTTTTTTCAAAACTGGGATGGAAAAAATGATATGAGGGAAGCAATATAATATTTTTTAGAATAAATGGTTATTCAAGTTGGATGAAGTATAGTGGGAAATTTTCCTGGGTCTTGAGACAAGACCAAGTCACACCCCCAATTTCTATGTATTTCTTGAATAACATATTATTTTGCTTCTTTGAGCCATGGATACCAGGGAAACGGCAGCTGTAAGACATTTTAGTGAACATAATACACTGTCACTATAAAAAAGTGTTTGCTGTTATAAAACATTGTTTCTCACTTCATTTCACATAATCATAACCCATTAGGCATCTCTGTCTTTGACCTTCAATAAATATCTGAGGACACAAAGAAAGCTACACATGATATAATGGATTTCTCTACTTCCAATTTGTAGGAGGAAAAAACTTCCCTTAGGTTTTTTGATTCTCATTTCCATTTTTTTCTTTCTAGGGTGATTACCCTTTTCAACTACACACTATTTTTGTATCTGTATCCTAATTCTGTCAGGTTCAATGTAAATGATTACACAAGTGTGGTATTTAGCACATGATTTCTTAGCAACTGGCCCAAACACCACCATTTCGTGGGACATTTCTTTTCTCTGTGCATGACACTAAGAAGATAAGTCCACAAATATGCTTGGCCCTCTCTAAAATAAGTCAACTAGCTCCAATTCCAAAACTCTGCCATCTTTTGCTTTTGAACTTATTTCTTTCCATTTTCCTGCAAAACAAAAGTATTTTCGTCTTCTTGAATGTCATGGCTTATATTAACATTTGGGGGGGATGGAACCCAGGGAGAAGGTTCTCCTTCTCCTTCCCCTCTACCAATGTTACACCCCAGTTTTCAACCAGGGATGATTTTACCTTTCAGTAGACATTTGGAAGCATTTCAGTTATCACAGCTGGGAGGCTGGAGAGAAGAATACTGGCATCTGGGGACAGAGGCCAGGGTTGCCACTAAGTATCCTGCAGTGCATAGGATGCCCACCTCCCAACCCCGAATTATCCAGCCCCAAATGCCAATAGTGCCAAGATTGAAAAACACTGCAGTAGGTTAAGATCTGGCCTCCCTGTGTTTGAACAGAGGGACAGTGGCAGTAGTTTATAAGCCTCAGAAGCTCAGTAATTAAAATCAGCCTTTGGTTTCTACACAGTGAGGAGGCAAATGAGGTCAAAGCAGGCCAGAAGGCTCCCTTAGCCTTCGACTACACAGAGGGCACATACCTGTCTTTGAGCTTATGAGAAGAAGCCTAAATACTAGGGTTCTGTATGTATTCCACCCTGTGTCACTACTGGGGTCACAATAAGGTGACTGAGCCTCTCATCACTTCTTCCAGTAGATGATTAATTATAAAGAAAGGTCTCTGCATGAACTCAGAATTTTAGCTGTCTTCCAAAGCGAGTTGTCCGTGTTCACGAAACATCTCTTTTGATTCAAGCCTCCAGAAACTGATTATGCTTAACCCACATGTACTCTGCAGAACAAGCCTTCCCAGGCAGATAAAAGCCATGAAATTTCATAAGCACTGTAGAGTGCTAAACATTTGGATGGCAAATGCACAAATACTGCCATCAATATCCTCGGGCTTAGAGCCACTATTAACATCAGGCGTACATACTATGACTTTATTTCCTAAACTACATAGATGGTGCTTAAATGTATGGATTTATTATCACATTTGGCATATTTTATTTATAGCATAAGAAAGGTGAAACATTCTGCAGCATTGCATGTTAAGATTAGGATTTATTGTCCAGGAATCCTTGAACAATTTTATCAAAAGCCCATTTCTAGGTGGTGTTTTTCTGCAATAAATCATACAGCAAGAATCTATCAGTGGACACCAGGAAGAGATAAATGAGTGTAGAGGAAAGACGGTCATCACAGATTTTTTTCTGTATCATGACCTGTCATTGGCAGAAATCCATTTATTATGGTTCACAGATGATTTTTTTACCTACTCGCTGTGTTTTCTGTTCGTGGTGTTAGCTAAGATAAAATGAAAACCAGGCAAAATGTAAGCTATCAAAATCCATGAAGATAGACATAACTTAACAGATTGCCAAACACAGGAGTATCAATTTTTTTTCTCTTCTCGGGTAGATACAATGTTTATAAATGTCTTTTTAAAATATAAGTATTTTAATTTTTAAAGTAATTACTCCACTCTGGTAAATAACAGTGTACTTAATGGAAAAGCAGAATCCACTGCAGACTAGAACTGTCCCAGAATGTTCTTTTAGCTGAAAGGCAGACAGCATATCTAATGGTCACTGACTCCTGTCAAGCACTCCTTCTGTAAGTTTTCTGTCCTTTTCTTACACACCCTATCTCATTTAATCTGTAATCAGAACCCTATAATTTGGAACTGGATCAGGTGCATGAAAAAATGCACATTACATTCAGGTTTAAATACAGTATAAGAATAATCTTCATGAAGTTTTTGTCATAACTATAACACAATTTACATTTGATTGAAAGAACTCAATAAAATAGAGTGTTTCATTGTTTCTTATATTTAGTTTTGTGCTGATTTTCTTCCCACAAGTTGTCTAGGCAAAGAACAAACTCTTAAAATGTGTTTCAAGCTTCTTAAAATAACACCCTAGCAAATATATATCAAATGAGTGCTACACTCCCAAAGAATACTCACAACAGTATTCTTTGTTTTATTTTGAGTGTGTTTTTTGCACACTCAGGATGGAGGCCCATGATGTCATGGCACCGTAGAGAGTCACTCTCCCTCCACAACCCTCCACTAGCCGAGAGCACTGCAGTGAATATTTGCTTTAAGATGGGCAGTAGAGGAAATGTAAAAGGACAACTGCCTTTCAGTGTGTGGCTCAGCTTGGGTCCCAGGCCTCTTTCTTCAAGGAATCCAGAGCAATTGAATTTCCCATCTTACCTCCCTACTCCTGGGCACATGAGTACACCACTCCATTTAAGGGCAAAGAAACCTACACATCAACTCTGAACCCACAGAAAAGATCAGATACAAAATGACATGGCTGCTTCTTTCCTTGACTTTTATCAAATGCAATCGGCCTCTCTGCAATAGTTGATGCAGATATATCGTACAGATGTTTTTAGTCACAGGAACTAAAGCAAGGTATTTACCTGGGGCTTCCAAATTTGAGGGGATTGAAGGATACCTTAAAGACTCAGTAATCAAAATCATATTTTAAGGACATTTTAAAAAATTAAAATTGTTGTAGAAACTCCATGAAAAACAAAATATCAAAAGTGTAAATAAAGCTAAGATAGGTGTTACCAATTTTCATTTTGCCCCAGCATGGCTCAGCATGCCACTACCAAAAACCCACTAAAATAAGTGGGAGGAGAAGTTCTTAAAAAGGCAATTGTCTTTGTAACGGCAGTGGTTCCACTTGGGCAAGCTAGACATCTTCTGGAAGCAGGAATTTATCATGTGCTGCTAATGCTGGAAAGGTTGTGTGGGAGAAGCATGCTGGAATTAACGGAGGGAACTGATTCCCAGGTTCCAATCCTGATCTACCTCTCACAGGCTGCACAATCAGGGACAAGCCACTTGACTTTTATAATGTCAGTTGCCTGATCCTTAGAAGGATATTGGAGAAAAATAAAGGTTTTGAGACATTTCTGGAATTTGCCATGTCAATGAAAAATATCTATGTTAAAATGGATGACAAGGACATCAAACTGAGGTTATTCATGGCTAATTTGAATTATTATTTTGTTTATTCTAATATTTCCTTAGATAAGCTTTTTTTCTTTTTTTTTTTTTTTTTTGGTGGGGAGTACTGGAGATTGAACTCAGGGGTGCTTGACCACTGAGCCACATCCCTAGCCCTGTTTCCCTGTTTCATATTTTATTTAGAGAGAGGATCTCACTGAGTTGCTTAGCGCCTCACTTTTGCTGAGGCTGGCTTTGAACTCACCATCCCGTTGCCTCAGCCTTCCAAACTGCTGGTATTACAGGTGTGCACCACCATACCCAGCAAGATAAGTTTTTAATTTCTTAATGTGAACCCAGAGAGGCCTTGAAATTAACTTTGATGGCCAGAAGTAAACCTTACTCCACTCACACCAAGATTATATTGTTTTGAGAATCCATAAAAGACAGCAAAGTCTATTACTCTTATTATGCCTTTCAGAAACATTGTGCTTGTTTTAGATCTTAAAATGTGTGATTTTTTAGATGGCCTTTTCTTTTCCAATTAACCAGTTCATTCCTGTGGGGATCCAGGTAAAACAAAAACTGGGGAATGGGATGAGAGAGTCATTGCCAGTTTTGAAATGAATCTCATGGAAAAAAATATTCATAAAGAAAATAGTTTATGCATCCCATAATCATCTCAGATTTCTCTCATTTGTAGTGTTAGACAAATTTTAGCCTGATATTAGTAACTTAAAATTTTGTTTTAATCTTTCATCCAGTAATTATTCTATCCCTTCCTTCAGCATAGCATGTTATTTCTTTGATACACTCTTGGACACCTCTTTTCCTTTAAATGTTAGTCAACATTTTGAAAGAAGGAGTATAGTCAGACTCTTGGTATCAATGGGGTACTATTCTAAAGGAGTACAACATTAAGAAAGATAAACAATAGAAAACAGAAACATCTTGAAATTCTTTTTTAATCTAAGCTAACAGGACTTAAAATATTGAACCAAATAATTATACTTAAAGCATCCACTCAGTTGATAATATGGAGAAAATCTAATTGTATATATGGAGTATGTACAGTGTGCACATGTGTGAGAGATGGAGAGAGAGGGTATATGTGGGTGTGTAGAAATCTGAATTTATTTTTCCTGGCTTCTCCAGGGACCGTGGTTCCAATCTACTCTCCTACAAACCTTATCGGCCCCATGGGACTATCCAAGGCATTTACACACTCAGTTGGAAAAGCAAGTTAAGGATCCCCGGGAGCAGATGATTCACATAATGTTTGATTGTAAGGCCAATGAGAAGAATTTAAATACTTTACCATTTAAAATAACTTAGTTCAATTGTTATAAAGAGTGTGACTGATAGAAACAGAGGAGAAGACTGACTGGACTCTTAACCCATTGCAGGGTGTAAATTAAAGGCTGTCTGTGGGCATTTTAACTTAGTCCAGACATTTTACACAATTATTGTCTCAACAGGGTAGAAGAATAACAGAAGGCCTCTTCATTTTGCCACATATGGTTTTTTTTCTTACCATTTCTGATACTTGGGGAAGGGGAGAGATGTATTTCACAGTACTCATTTGGAAAATTGACCTGAAAAGAAATGTAAGCTTCATAGTTGTTTAAAGTCTCCCTTATATTAATTTATCCAGAAATCTTCAGCTAGCAATAAAACATTGTGAATCTAGAAGAAGAAAAAAAAAAAAAAGAAAAAAGTTCCTTTTGTTACCAGAAATGAAGTTGTATCTGGGAAGGTGACAATAAAAAAAGAAAAATGAGAGCTCTCTGGCAATGATTGTTTGATGATTCTGACCTATGAGTTGTTTTTGAGTTCAACAAAATTACAAGCCAAAGAGATATTGACATATCTTGTTATATTTTCAGTTTCTTTTGCTGTCTTCTTAGGCTGACGTTTACAGGACTAGAACGAAGCTCACCTTCTGTGTGTTTTTGAAACTTCCCACTGATCAGCCTCTGAGAAAAATGCACTGGTGTATCATGTTTCTAACACTTAAAGATCTAATTGGGACATTGTTCTGTACATGCTGTTAGACACTGTAGTGACAAGAAGAGTCCTAGCCCACCTTGGCCAGGAGCCAATACATACCTTCCTGAACGAAGTGCAGGATAATTAAAGTGCAAGTACGTACCGAGAGAGCACCGCAGAGCATGCACAAAAATAGCCACCAGTGAGCCCAGAGAGCATGCTCCTGGGGAGTGTCACCAGCTTGTAGCTACATTCACTTTCCTTTTCAAAAACAGCTCATTAGACATATTTCTACATTTTATATCATCATCATAAAATATATCCCCCCCCCTCAATCATCTATGCAAAATTTCTTGCAGAACATTGTTAGGAGATCAAACATACATGATTTTATCAAATTTAAAGAAAACTTCATTCAATTACAAAGGAAGAACTGAGAACTAAATAAAATGCAGGGATTTTAAAAATTATTTGTTATTATTTTACATCAGCCACAATTCCTGTTAAATCAGCCCATTTAAATGTGCACAGGCCTTTCTTGCAGGCTGCTCACATGCCCTTGCATAGCAGGTTCTGCAAGTAAATCAGAAAGGTGTTGGGATTGTATGAAACTGCAACAGGACCCAGGATAAGCTCACTTACCACTCTAGCAGCATAACCATTGAAAAAAAATAGTTTTTCAATTTTTTTTTTCCAACCACAATTATGTGCAAATCATCAAGCATTGGGAACCTCTGAGTAGCTGGTTCCTACAGTGAACCCTAAAGGATTTATACCGGAACTTCCCAACACCACTAAAGAGAACAATGCATATAAATCCCTTTCACAGTGATGGGGAAATGGGATCCTTAGAAAGCTCCTTCCCTATTCAATGAAACCTGCCAATTTTTTACTCTTAAAATATGATGCCTTCCGCAGGGCAACTTCAGAATGGCTTCTCCACATTTCTTTAGACCATGTGTAAATCAAAGGCTGTTCAGCAGATACTGTGTATAAATCACCCATATTTTATCCCCTCTCTTTTTACAGAATGCATTTGCAAGATCAATTTCTGATTCTGCAGAACTTCCTTGACCAGGTTAAACTAGAGATGGCTTGCTTTTTTGATGTTGGCTTTCCCTGCCCTAAGTGACCCTCAGGAAGCAAAATGGTAGTGTAAGTTGAGTGTGCAATCCTTTGGCAAGGTCAAAGGGAGAGTTATAACAGACAGCCATCTGTTTATTTATACATGTTGCCCTGCTCGGCTGAGTTAGCCTCAACACATTCAAGTTTTTAAATCATACAACTTGCTTTCAAATCAACTTCCTCAAGACAGCTGAAGGATCCAAGCCAACAGATACTCTGATGCTGTTGTTGTTGTTGTTTTAATTAAATCTCTTTATAGGGTCACTTAATGATATCGTTAGGAGGTTTGATGCAGCCTCTGGGTTGAAGACTGTCTGCAAAGCATAAAGAATGAGCTGCTCTCCTTCTGCCACAGCCTCTGCTGATTTACAACCACTTTGTGTTTGATGTTGGACAGGATAATTTCATCAGTCTCCAACCCTTGTGATCACATCCCAAAATGACTCGTCAGGTGAAGCCCTGGCGGAAGATTGCTTGTCACCTGTAGGAAGTAGCTGTCTGCTCTGAGTACTCTTTCCTCATAAATGTAATCATCTGTTAGTTATTCATTGAGCTATACTTCATGGGCTCGATGGAGTGGTGAGGGCAAGGGACCAACTCCTCACTGGGGAAGTACTTAGAAACAACATTACCACTCATTGTTTTTTTTGTTTTGTTTTGTTTTATTCCTTCTTTTCCTCCTTTCTCATCCCTTTCTAATGTGGGAGGGAGGGGTACACATCTGGGTACATTTCTGAAGGTTGCTATGGGAAACGTCCATGGAAGTACATTAAAGAATTTTTTTTTTTTAAATTTTTAAAAATTCACACGTGAGGAAATAGACTCAGAAATGGTAATCTGACAAAGGTCAATGAACTCCTCCAGTTTGCCTCATTCCTTAATGAGCACTGCTGGTATTTTACAGAAATCCGTAAGTATGTAGGGGGCTTCTATGTGTCAAGCTGAGCTCCAGGAACTGGCTGACTGGGCTTCGCCCTTATGGCTGCTTCCCACTGGTGAAAATGCTGTTATAAAAGATGTGGTTGATGGGGATTTTATCATACTTGGTAGAGAGAGGATCCATTGGGGAGTGTGGCCAATGCTTTCTAAATTTTTACTGGTGCTTATGAAGGGACGCAGTGTCCCTAATAAAGATGCTATCAAGGGCAGTGAGGGGTGCCTGCAGCAGCAGGAACACTGGAGTTGGGGAGGTGAAGTGTTCTCAGCATATGCATGACATTGTAACTATTCGAGTTGTGACACATCTGATCTTTTTATTTTAAGGTACTTCAGCTTTCGTATTCTATAGTTTAAAATTATGTGGGCTATATTCTGATATTGTTCTTTTCAAATCAAGAGAAAGTAAGTGAATACTCAATAAATGTCAATTCCTACTATTGCTTTGTTATCTCCAGTTCTGGTAGACTTTTGCCCACAATGACTGTTGTAGAATATGAATACTATAGATAGCTTTAATAAATTTAATCTATTAATTTTCAAAGACTAATCTATATCTCAAGATTCCGTCCTTCCTCTTGACTTGTTTTTAGGAAGTGATGGTGTTAGCAGATAGTAATTATTAGGATTTCTTATTTTCTGGAAAAACAAAACTTGTAACCATATCTATGCCCATGTTGCTCAGACCTGGGAATAACCATGGGGACATTATTCCATACTTGAGCCCAAGGCAAGGTCCACAGCAGGCCTGATCTTCAAGGGATAGCATTAGATCAAAAATAAGTGCAGCCAACTTCCCTAGTATGTGGAGAGCTGCTATAAATAAAGTGTTTGTGTCACTCAGTCTCGAACAGACTTTATATCCCCAACTAAAGCAGAATAGCCATTTGGGAGAGCTATGAAGGCCGGGCTATGGCTCCTGGGTCTGGAGGGCACCGCATTACTCTGGAGCCTTCAGTCTTGTTATTGTCTTACCTGGGAACTTAGGGAAGAGACTCTGGACTTTAGACTTTTGGGTTGACACTGGAATGAGTCAAGGCTTTGGGGCCAAGGTGATGAATGAATGTCTTTTGCATGTTAGAAGGACAAGAATTTGCAGAGTTCAGGGGTGGTTGGATGTTATGACCTAAATGCTTGTGTCCCCTAAATTCATATATTTCAATTCTAACCTCCAACGCGATTTAGGAAGTGGGGCTTTCTGGAGATGACTAGATCATGAGGAGAGAGCCTTCATAAAAGGGATTAGTTCCCTTACAAGAGGTCCCAGAGAGTTCCCTTGTCCCCTCTGTGACATAAAGACTCAGTGACAAGATCACTATCTATGAACCAGGAAGCACCAGCTCTGCACCACCTTAATCTTGTTTCTCCCAGCCACCAGAGTTCTGAGGAGTAAGTTTCTAAGGTGTTTTTAAAAAAAAGAAAAAAAAACCATCTCACTCCCAGCAGCAACCCAGTCTTTGTTATTCTATTGTAGCACCATGAATGAACCAGGACAAGAGCACTGACAGAAAGAAAACTTTTACTGTTTTTGTTTGGCAAAAAAGTTAAATATTGCACGAATAAATATATGTTACCAATAACGGCTATAACGCATTTAAGATGTGCTGGATACCTATCCTAAGCAATTTTTATTTAACATATCATTTAACCTTAATATCATTTTCATGAGGTAAATTCTCATAGCTCTATTTTACAGGCAAATAAATGGACACAGAGATAGTAATTTGTCAAATGTCAAATAGTTCATCAAGTTGACCTGTGTTATGGTTTGGATATGGTGTGTTCCCCCAAGACATGTGTTCAAGGTTTGATCCCTGATGTCATAATGTTCAGAGGTGAGGCTTTTGGAACATTATTGGATAGTGAGGGCTCTGACTTCAGAAGTGGATTAATCCATTGATAATTGGATGGATATTGGGAGGTTGTGGAAACTTACACAGTGGGGCATGGTTGGAAGAAGTAGGTCACTAGGAGATGCCCTTGGGGACTCTATCTTACCACTAGCCCTCCCTTCCCTTCCCTTTCCTTCCCTTTCTTTCCCCTCTCCTCCCCTCCCCCTTCCTCCCCTCTTCTTCCCTCTCCCCTTTCTGTCTGCCATCAACTGAGCAGTTTTCTTCTGCCACACCCATCCATCATTATGATCTCCCTCACTTGAAACCCAGAGCAATGTAGCTGGCTGACCCTGGATTGACACCTCTGAAACCATAAGTCAAAATAAACTTTTCCTATTCCAAGTTGTTAGTGTTAGGTATTTTGCTCACAGTGATAAAAAGTTGACTCTTTTCTACTCTTTATTCCTAGCCAATAAGTAGTATTCCAGAATAAATATTTCAACTAAGTGATACAACTACCATCTATATTTTTTGTGGGGGGAGGAGTGGGTACTGAGGATTTAACCCAGAAGTGCTTAATTACTGCTGAGATACACCCCCAATCCTATTTATTTCTTGAGATATCATCTTACTAAGTTGCTAAGACTGGCTTTGAACTTATATTCCTCCTGCCTTAGCCTCCCAAACTGCTGGGATTACAGACATGTGCCACACATATAGTGCCTTTCTACACTTTTAAGCTGCATCTAGATCATGTTTAATGCAATCAAATTCCAATTAGTAACTAACTTCATTAGTTCATGAATTCAGTATTTTCTAATCTAGTTATCTATTAAACTCATGCTATGTGCCAGGCATTGGGGATATTATGGTAAACAATGTAATTGTATACCTTGTCTTTGTGGGGCTCACCTGAGTGAATGAGTTAGAATATTTCCTTGGTGACTATATGATTACTGCTAAGTACTTCAGGAGAAGTTAAGGAGCAATAAGTATGTTTAGTCAGAGTGGCTAGAGAAAATCTCCAGGGCAAGAGATACTTGAGGAGAGCCACAGAGGATGTCTTTGTCCCCTGATAATTTGAGGCCTCCCAGGACCCAGCATGCACTAAATCCACTCCTCCAATAACCTGACTGGTTCCAAATCACTGCACAATTTCTCTTGTTCGTATCTTAGAACATTAGGGTATGGAGGCTTCTAGGATCTTAGCAGTGGGGAGGAAGAAAAGCAGATCCTAGGATATAAGTGAGCTTAGAGTCATGCCCAGAAATCCTAGTCACTGAGTTGGGGTGGTTGGACGTGAACTCAAGCTTTCCCTGGATCAGCCTCTGTATCTTAGGGTCGTGGGTGGCTCAAAGGTGCGGAACCCTCAGAGCAGTGGCCATGCTTGCAGTTAGGATTCTTGGTGATTTCAAGCAAGATTTTAAGCAGTCTGAGGGTTTTCATGCAGTTGGTTCAGGGTCCTGAGAAACATTACAGGTCTAAGCACAGTCTAAGAAGTTTATCTGCAAGGTGCTCAAGCTGTGGTAGAAATCTTATTAGCTGCCTTGGTGGGGATCATGGCCTGCAAAAGGCAAGGCCTGAAGTTAGAAGACCTCAACCGAGAAGCTTCCAGAGCTATCATTTATATATTTCTAATCTTAAAATGAATCTTGCCCATGCATGTAGGTTGACCTTTTACTCTGATATGCTTGCCCGGTATATTCCTTTCATTCATTGTTTTGTATTAATAATTGAATTTTCAGATCAGCAAGTACAGCAGGACCCCCTGATGGGATATGTTCTAAGGCCCCCAGTGGACATCTAGAACTGCAGAGAATGCTGAACACTATGTATTCTATTTTTTCCCCCGAACAGATGTACTTGTGATAAAGTTTAATGTGTAAATTAGTCAAAATAAAGATTTACATAATAATTAATAACAAAAAAGAACAATTATTACAATATACTGTGATAAAAGTTATGTGAATGTGATCTCTCTCTACTAAGTGATTGCTAAGTGACTAATGGGTGGTTACGCGAGACACCCTTGTCCTCGGCAAGACCCAGTAAGAAATCATCACTCTACTCAGAATGGCCCACAATTTAAAACTCGAAAAGTTTTTATTTCTGAAATTTTCCATTTGACATATTTGGTAACCAAAATCCCCAAAAGTGAAACTGTAGATGAGGAGAGACTCCTATATATCTTTGTCTACTCTTTGCTCCCAGCACTGCTGCCCTTTGTGAGTACTTTGCTCAAACTCTTATCTATGAAAAATAAGAGGTATCTGCTCCTCATCAATGAGGCATTTTTATATTCTCTGGCAGAAGGAAAAAATTTTTTTCAAAAGACAATGTAAGTAAACAATCATAGTTAACTAACTGTAGCCAAGTAAAAATAACATGTAACTCTCTTTTCCAGGATTCTCCTGAGAAACAAGACCAATAAGGTATATTCCTGTTTACATGTGTCTGTGTACACACATTTGGAGGGGGTTATTTTAAGGAATTTAATCAATTGTTTATGGGATTTGGGGGACAGGCAAATCTGAAATTGCTGAAATTTTTAGAAATTCTGTAAAGACATGAGGTCGTAGTCTTGAGTCTGAAATTGAATTCAGACAGAATTCAGAAATTCAGGCAGAATTTCTATGTTTCAGTATAAAGTCAGAAATTCCCTCCTCTTTGGAGGGAATTTAGTGTACTTCAACACTTTCAGTTGATTGGATGAGGCTCACTCCTATTACAGACTTGAATCTGCTTCACTCAAAGTCTATGGATTCAAATTTTATCTAAAACTGACATTCACTGCAACATCTAGACTGGTATTACAACAAATAACTGGTTACCATAGTCTAACCAATTTGACAACCATCCCACTAACTAATTAAGCAAGTTCAGAATTCAGCTTTTAGGCCTCAAAGTTTAATGTCATGTGTGAAATAATGTCCTATTCTAGTCCATAGATTGTTCTATCTATTGTCTTGTGCCTCTAACATCAGAATCAAAAATAATATGAGCAAAGACCTTCCAAATTCTATGTAATAGAAATTGCTCTTTGATTACAAAATTATAGGAATCATACCTAAGAATGTGACAATCATGACAATCCAGGAAGTTGCACATTTCTCCAGTTGCACTTGGTTGTTCATTTAGGGCTGGGAATTGAGACACTGAAATGGGAGTTTAGAAGGCATAGGTTATTTGAGCAGGAGTAACCTATTGGACACATGTTATCTCACACATTAAGAAAGGATCTTTATACCAAGCAGAAGATTCAAAGAATAGCAAAGCAGTGACATTTAGATACAGTAGGTTCTCAATAATATTTCATTGAATAAAACAAATGAATGGATGATTGAAACAAAAGGTCCATGTTCTCTTAAAGGGTAGGATTTGGAAGACTGATGTTTTCTTTTTCTATAATATGCAAATTGAACAAATAGCCTCTGTATTATGGAAGTCTCATGAATGTGATAATAAATTTCTCTTTCTGCCAGCTGGGATAGCGCTATTATCCAGAGTGTGGCTTCCTGGAGAAGCCTATTCAACATCTACATAGAGTCGCTGGTGTTCAAAAGGAAAAGAATTGACCCTTGAAGAAGTACACCATAAAAAATAGACTGGTAGGCTATGAAGCTGCCTGCAAAAGGCTACAATTATAGTGCTGCATAAATAACACCTTATACTATAGGGGTGGGGTGGGGGGAGACTGGAGAATGGGAAAAGAAGACATGAAGGAAGAGGCAAGAAAAAAGTCTTATTTCATAAACTGGAGTAGTAAATGAGAAAGTTAAGGTAATAGGGATATGGCACTCCTTCCCAAACATCAATTCACTAAAAAAAAAAAAAAAAAAAAAAAAAAAAAAAAAAAAAAAAAAATTAAAGCTTCAGTTGAGATATAGGGGCATATTTTTCTATATGAACAAAATACTAGCTTTCTAGAAAATTGTGACCATGCCAAGCTATTCCAAAGGAAACGAATGTGGCAGTGATTGTTAGCTGAGGGCTGTGTGAGGTGGTCTGTCACCTGAGCTTCACAGGGAACTTCTGAAGTGGGAAACCCTGTTGTCATTTTGAGAATGAGGCAAGGGAAGCACAGAGAAGTTAATTCTCTTGCCTGTGCCTCGGGGGATCGACCCAAACTTTCTAATCCAGAGCTCAAGCTCTTCCTGATCACTGGATCCTGTTGCTTGTCCTCAGACTCCCCTGGAGCCTGTCTCTCCTCCACCCTCAAAAGCAGGGCTGTTGGGAGGCTTGGAAGAGAACCTAAATCTGATCGCCTGACCAGAACTTTAGTGACTGCACTAATTAGAGCTGTCTAAAAAGGAAGTATTTATGAATCAACACAGTACACTACTGGGGAAAGAAATCTAATGGGAGTTTTGTTTGATTTTCTCTTCTCAGACTACAGAAGAAAACCTAAAAAGTATGGTGAAGAAAAAGCAATTTCAAGATTGAGGTGCCTTTTCTTGTTGAGACTAAATTTAAAAAAAATGTTTTTAATAATTAAGAGGCAAATAGTAGGAACCTCTTATATATTGTAGTTATGCAAAATGAGTAGAGAACTAGAGATTTTATTTTCTAAATAAGGAAGTTATGATATAATTGTATAATATATTATACTGTAAGATTCATAAAAACATGAACAGTTTGACTTCCCCTTCCCCATCCCCATCCCATCCCATTCTCCAATACCTAGAGAAATGCTAGTTGCTCAATAACACTTGTTAAGTGAATATAATATAATTAGCAACTGAATAGTTGAAATAGAGAGATCTTACCTGAACATGATGATTTTGTTTCTCTGGATTATTATTTCAGTAGTACTATTTCTTTGTCAGTTAAGAAGAGCATAGTAGCTTAATGCAATTACTTAAAAGTATTCCTTAAAATATTTGGCCTAACCTGACTGCTCTTCCTGATAATGAATATCAGAATGACAAACCTAAAGCCAAGAAATGGCCTTGGGTGATGGGATTTAACAAACTCAAACAATTCTGGTGGCAGGGCCACATGATGAAGAACAAAAGTCACAGATTTAGCATACTTCTCCAGCATGGCATATTATTTAAGAGGTGAAAATGATGTCATATTTTAATTTCCACTAATTCACACGAATAAGGTTGAACATGTGACCATACGTGCACTTTTTCTTTCTTTCTTTTGTTCATTCTGAGTTTTATTAGACTATCCGTCAAGTACTTACTCTTTTTATCAGTTGAGAGCTCAATTGTTGGATTGCGGTTAAACTTGCACACTCCTTTGCTCTAGCAATCCATCAGTCCCAATTGGAGAATAAATAGAAAATATATTGCATTCTTCTACAACAAACCTATTTAGTCATTGGCATAAATCTAAATATTTTGGAATTTCTCGAATATTCATGTCCTTCAAATAAAGAAAGATAGCTTGTCTTACTGGTATAAAATGGTAACACCCTCGGGCTCAGGATGTGGCTCAAGTGGTAACGCGCTCGCGCGAGGCACTGGGTTCGATCCTCAGCCCCACATAAAAGTAAAATAAAGATATTGTGTCCACCTAAAACTAAAAAAATAGACATTTAAAAAAAATAAAATAAAATGGTAACACCCTCTTAAATCAAAGTGGTAATATGCTTTAGGAATCTGTACAATGATTTGGAAAGTGAAACAGTTCATTTGCATGCCTTCTCCTCTGGACTGTATTCCTGCCTTTTAAATCGAGGCAGTGACAACCTCCCAAGACAGCAATGTCTCTTTGTCCAATTCATTAATCATCTCATAGGATTTGGTGGGCAGATTCCAATTTACCACCATGTCCTTTCCACACAAGTACAAACTATAGAAACTTAACTGTGTGGATTTTATATCTTTGGTTTTAACTGCACTGGCACTGAGGTGAAGAACAGTGGAATAAAAGAAAATTCTGTATCCAGCTCACTGTATCATCAGGAAGGTAGACAGCAAAAGTACAGCTGGGAAAATCAGCCCACCTGCCAGTCAAACCAAGGGCTCCACTGCCCGTCTCCCTGTGGGAAGGTAATTCTGTCTTACCAGGCAGGATCTCTCGAAGACATTAGTAGAGGACACTAATTATGAACAGATGGATATATATTTTTTTCATTTAAGGCCAACTTCTCTATCATAGTTCCACATGCAAAATGGTAGCTAAGCATCTAATATGTGCGTGACACTGTATTATAAGGATCTGAAGGAAGTCACTAGAGTCTTGGAATGAAACTACTTCAGGATGCTGCAAAGTATGGAATATAAAACTTACTGGAATCTTTTCTCCAATGGTAATATGCCTCTATGTGATTTGATGTTGTACACTTCATAATATGAGAACACAAAGTAAACAACTTTTAGTTACTGGGTTCTGAAACACGGAAAATTGGTTACTTCTGTCACCCAAGACAGCAAAGGAAACTGGGGAGAATGGTACAAAGGCAAAGATTTCTCCACTGATTTCTAAATAAATAAGAATATCTAGAGAAATAAATGGGAAATTATCCAAGTGGACTCTTTCTTTTACACAGAAATGAAATGTTCCCAAGCTCAGAGGTGTCTATTTGGCTAAGGGGGGCGGGGGGAAGATTTATGGTCAAATTAAAACACACAACCCTTGGGAAAAGGTTTATCGGGAATGTTGTGATGACTGATGCCCAACCACAGTGTTCCAATTGGACGGCCACCTGAGAAGGGTTTTCTTTTAATAAGGTTGTTTTTCTTTAACAAAACCATATCAAAGGAAGGGAGAGACACAATACTCTCCGTAGTGATGAAAGAGGCTTTTGTGGCATCACTGACTTGGCCACAGCAGAGACGAGATAGAGCAGCTGGCATCAGGGACTGCCTCAGAAGGCATGGCTTTGGCACAAGCTGACCTGTGTCCTCCAGAATTGCCTTCTGTGGTTGGGAGAAAGGTAACCTACCTGCTTCTGCTCCATTTGGAAAGCACCCAGTTCCCCAGAAGCAGGGCCAGGGTCCCAGCTGTCTCTGGGGGAAGATGGGTTGGCCTAGTGGGAAATGACCCCCTGAAACCAAGCTGGAGTGGCTGCTGCTGGGGACTCAGGGGTGGAGCTCCACACCAGGGGAAGGACAGTCTTCGCAAAACTAACCACATGTTCAGAGTTCATGGGAAATCACATTTAAAATAAAACCATGATTTTTTTTCTAAACAATTATAACTTAAATGTGGAGAAGAAATAATTTGGACACTCCCCCTATCTACCACAAAAGGAGATGGAGGATTTTCTGTACTCTTTAACAAAGCTCCATTGTTTTCTCATGATTTAGCTTTATGGGGTTTAAATTAAAGGGAAGCTGCTCTATGGTGAGGCAAATTTTTGTTTTAATACATTTAAATAGCACCTGTATTGGTGAACTCCCTTGTGGGCTAATGCTTGTTCTGAGATGAATTTTTTAATTGGAAATATTTCAAATCATTAGCATGAAATACTAACTACAAGGCAGGACTTTAACAACCATAATGCCCTATGACTTTACATAAAGGGTGTCCCAAATGTCTTAGAGCAAGGAGTCCCCTAAGACATTCAAGGAAAATCATGAATTAACTTCTCTTTTAAATACCTGGACATAGTAGATATGTACCAACCATCCAAAGGAAATACTGCAATTCCGAATATGGACTTTATTCCAAGGATGATCGCTCAAAGGTTTTAATCATGGATAGGCAAGATGAGATTGACATTTATTTTGATCATTTTCATAGCTGCCCTGAGGATGGATTGTATGTGGAACATTTGGATAACCAGTCAGAGAACTTGTGTTGAACTTGCAGTCAATCTTGCAGCATGGTGGAAGACCTATCTCCAAACCTTGAAGATCTGGCTAGACCCATTGTTTCATTGCCTCAGGAATGGAGGAACTTCAAGTCAACAGTTGCCCTCTCTCGTAGGGAGTATAACCTCGTACTTTCAAAGTTATTTCATTAAGCTTACCACATAATTATAATTGAAGAAAATATAGGGGTCATTTTTTAACCCATTATTACAAAATCTTTTACTTCAAAAGCTATTATTAAAAAAGAAAAAGTAGGCTTTCAGTTACAAACTAAGTTTGGAAAGCATTTTAAGCATATAGAATAGACACATGACTTTCAACTTACTTTGTTACAGGAAAGACAAATGAGACTTTTAATCTTGTAAGAAATACCTATGGATGTCTCTAACTTCTTTCTGTGGAATTTCATGAGGACATCAATAATAACATTATAGTGTCACTGAGCTAGTATTTCTGCAATGAATGGGCTGTTTGTCTCCTTCCTCTTTGTTTTGTTTTGTTGTACAGAGAAGTACATTAAATGCAAAAAAAATCAATTTCATCAATCAATTTTTGATGTGTACAAACATAAGGTCATTAAAATTAGTTTACCCAAAGTCATAGCACTTTTTTTGAGTAAGATTTAGTCTAAATGAGGGTGATAAGAACTAAGCTCCTATAAATTCAAGATGTAGGAGCATAAAGCAAACACTCAAGAAAAAATCTCCTCAAAGAAGTGAAGAACAAAGTAAGATTCAAGTACAAAAAGGACTTAGCCAAGAGAACATGGAGACAAGATGCTCCATCAAAGAGAATGGCATGCTTCAGAGCCTAGCAGTGAGTTTGGCACAAGCTTCCTAGGAAACACAAAGCTACAGAGTGGAAGGATGGCAAAGGAAATATTGCATTTCAGAATGTGGACTTTATTCCAAGGATGATCACTTAGAGGTTTTAATCGTGGATTGGCAAGATGAGATTGACATTTATTTTGATCATTTTCATAGTTGCCCTGAGGATGGATTGTATGTGGAACATTTGTATAACCAGTCAGAGAAAAGTATGCAATGTATTTGGTCTAAAGTATAGTTGAAGGTGAAATAAAAATTACAAAAATATGGATGGAGTCCAGGTTTTCCTTGGCCATCCTGTCATACATGGAAATCAGATTCTATCTATTAAGGAGGAAGCATTGTAAGGTTTAAAGCATAGAAAAACATGGTTGTTGTATTGTTACTGTTGTTGTTAAGGTCATTTTGGTGAGACTATTTTTTTTTTATTTTACCAGTAATCTATTGCAAAATGAGAAACTGGTAATTTAGAATTACTATTCATTTTGTTAAACTATTTGTTAGAAATCAGAACAGAGTTCAGGTGCGAGAGTCTACTGCACTGGGTAGTACAACCAGGATCACTTGATGGTATTGAGTTGGTGATTAGTCTGGTTGGAGGGGCACAAAAAGACTTTACTTACATGTTTGGTATGTTGGCAAAGGTGACTAGAAGATGGCACTTAGCCAGGATCCTGTCTGTCTCCATATAGTTTCAGGTCATTTCTGCGTGGCTATGCCAGCAGGGTGTACAGACTTCATCCATGGTCTATTCTTTTCACTTGAACCATTCCAAGTTGGCATAATTCCTTTTAAAACTTCATGGGATACTTGTACATCAAATTATATTCTGCTCCACAAAACACTGCAAGAGAGGTCCTTCTCTAGCTTGGGTTCCCTAAGAAGCTGCTGTGGACAATGACTTCAATTTTCTTAGAAGCCCATTATTTGATTGAAAGAGTCTTGAAGGCACATTCTTAAGATCCTTGAAAGGCCTTTTGTCTAGTTCAAAGTATCTATAAGTTTCATATTTCTGAGGCCTCTACAAAGAGTCTATAATCTCATCCTGAAGGAAGATTCAATTATTAGCCTAACTGACTCCATTTTTGTCTCTCCCCAACCTGGTTTGTTTCTGAATTGTTCTTTCCCTCAGTTTATCTTAAGATTTAGGATCACAATTCTAAAAGATAAACATCCTGCTTCAGAATTCCAGATCACAGGTCTGATAGATTAAACATACTGTGAAAGAAACTGAACCTGGCCCCCAAGCAGTAGCAATTTCCATGATGCCTATAAGAGTCTATGTGACCAGTACCAGGACAATGATCAACCAGATTATATGACCTGACCAAGATCTCTGACTATGCTAACCCCCTCAACTCTTGCCTTTGTTCTTTCCCTGTGTAACTTCAAGGCAAATGCTCACCAACCCCTTCCCTAGACAGCGCTTAGGTCTGTCTTCCCAGTGCAGCTTCTCTGAGAACAAATTACTTTTTTGCTTCACTATCAATTTTTAACACGTTTTTGTGGGGGGTGGCAGGCTTGTGGCTGCATCTGGTCTGTTGGGATCCCCAGAGTCAGGTCTCTGGCCTAAAACTCCAGTCACAACCAACCCTTGTCTTCAACTTTACCTTAATCATATTTGACTAACCATGATCCAATCCTCTCCTGAGGCCACTTCTTACTTAGAGAACTTTTGCTGTCTTAAGAGACTATCCTGAGCTTACCAATTTTCTCTATATTCTTCCTTAAAATGGAACAATTATTTTGATAGTTCATTTTTGCCATTTAATGTTTTACTGTAGAGTTAAAGGAAGTCAGTTGGAACTACCTACATCCTACTTGGAAGTCTCTCAACTAGGTACATGAATACAGAAAATATTCTTTCTATTTTCCATGCAACCATAGGTGACAGGGTTGCATTACTATACAACAAAAGTCCCTGTGCTCCAGCTCCCAATATTTTCCTCACTGATTTTTCAGCTTTCATTCATAGTTTTCTTGAGGTCCGTCTACTCCCAACCATCTCAAGTCCCAGCTCTGGACAATAAAAGTGGTAAAGTACAGATAGAGATGAGAATAGAGGTCAAGACCTGTAAAAGGTAATTTTAATATAGCAAGAGGGTATTTAAATAAACCATAGTTCTCTCTTAGTTGTCTCTCTCTCTCTCTCTCTCTCTCTCTCTCTCTCTCTATATATATATATATATATATATATATATATATATACACACACACACACATACATATATGTATATATGGAATGCTATTGATTTTGTGAGATTTCCTATTGGTTGATCATTTCACAATATGAAAAGCTCTTAATATCTTAAATAGGGCAGGTTACAAGGTAGCTCTTTTATAGTTTGGAATGATATGCACCAAAATGTTATAAGTATTCAATTCTAAGTGTTGGGGTCATAGGTGATTCTTTAGTTTTTCTTTTATTCTGTTTTTATATTTATTTTTATTCTGTTTTATATTACTGACTAGTTTTTAAATAATAAACATGAGAGTTTTGCAATCAGATTAAAAGTAAGTCTATTTCTATTTTGAAAAAAAAAGTAAAAATTGGTTTTTGTAATTCGTGGGATGAAAGGATGAGGGCTGTGAGGATACAAAAGAATCATTAAAACTTATACAGGTGGTAGAATTTCCAGGAGTTGACTTATGGGGAGTGGTGGAGGGGCCATCAGTATCCTGGGCAAGTAAAAAGAGGCAGAGAGGTCCTGTTTCTTGGGAGTTTGAACAATTGGGATATGTGATTTATACCCTGATTCTATTTCATCTCTTGTTGTCTTAGAGGACTTTGGTAGCTGTGATTCCAAAATAATTATTCCCATTCATCTCATCAGTGGCCTTCCAATAACTGATTCCAATGCAATTTTAGTTCATAACTTATTTGTCTTCTTAATAGCAACTGATACTGTCATTCCATGTTTCTGCAAATCGACACCCCTCCACGTCTCCTCCTACCATCCTGACAACTCCTATTCCTTGTCTTCTTACCTTACCTCCTGTTGTTGTCAAAGAAGTTAATCATCGTAGACACACATCCTAGTCAGCAAATCCATCTACATGTCTTTTTACGTCAATGATCCTCAAATGCTTATCTCTTTCTTTAATATTTGTATCCAGCTGCCTACCAGAAAGTCCCCACTGTAAGCTCTACTATCATCTAGAATCCTGTCTTACTCTAGAGCTCAGAACATGGCATGATGGTTCAGTCAGTCGTTAAGTTTGAAAACCTGAGAGTCACCTTCACCTTGTACTGCTTATTCTCGGTCATCATCTCTCCTAGTCAACTTATTAAATCAACTATTAAATTTCATGGATTCTATTTTCTGGCTCTCATTCTCATGGATTCCTGCCCCTCCATATCAACTGCCATTGCATACTTCATCCTCTGCCTGGATTACTGTAATATGATTCTCGCTCAGCCCTGCTTTCTTTTAATCCATTGAAAATGCTTTGTGAGGGCTGGGATTGTGTCTCAGAGATAGAATGCTCATCTAGCACATGTGAGGTCCTGGGTTCGATCCTCAGCACCATACAAAAATAAATAAAATAAAGGCATTGTGTCCAACTATAACAAAAAAAGAAAAGATAAGAAAAAGAAAATTCTATGTGAGACAGTATCCTCATGCACAAATTTGAACACAGGTCTCCACCACCAACTGAGAAAAAAAAAATGATATCCTTTTTTCCTCTGTAAATTACTAGTACTCCATACCATGTCTAACATGGAGTATTGCCGCATGCCATGCGTCATCCCGACTCGGCTGTGGCCCTCAACAGAGTATGCACTTTATGGAAGTTTTCAGAAAGAATGAATGAATGAATACACTTTGAGATAATTTTATAATCAGAATTGAAAGTCCACTAAGGTAACCAGCGGCCACCATCTTGGACAGCTGAAGTATCCACCCCCACTCTCCGACAGATTGCAACAACAAACAGGTGTGTGTCACCCAGCTCAGCCCCCATACATAGGGGGATTTCGCTTAAAATCTCTCCTAGACTTTCAGGGGGAGGGACTATCAGAGTGAGCCTGAATAAAGACTAAAGGAGAGCTAGAAGCACCTGACCCTCAACCCCCCCCCTCCCATCAGCGGCCAAAACAAAACCTGTCTAGCCAGCGCTGGGGAGGGGCAAGCAGAAAAAATCAAAACCATAGAGTGCTGGGGATCCCAAAAGCCAACGGTGTGACCCCGGAGATCCAGGCTGTCTGATTCGCGCGGCCTGCCCCGAGGCTACAGAAGGCGTGGCGCCCCAGAGAAGGGGTTAACTAGTCAGCAGGGAATTAAGTGGCTGCGACACGGTGGTATCCCACCAGCCAAGCCCAAGCCCGCACGGAAGCGGTACAGCCCCACCCCCCACAAGGGACACTCCACTAAGGTAACCAGTGGCCACCATCTTGGACAGCTGAAGTATCCACCGCCACTGTCCGACAGATTGCAACAACAAAACAGGCACAGAGTACAGTTTGAACTGCCGAGAATCATCACTGAGGGGAAATCTGGTCTAGCAGGAGAAACCAAGGCTAGCAGGAGAAACCAGGAGCCTAGAGGCAAGGCCCTCGTGACTGGGCAGCTGTAAACTGCAGGCCCACCGGCGACAGTTCACCCACTGCCCGCGTAACTGGGCGGTAGGAGAACGCCCTCCCGTTGGTGACGGATCACCTGCCCGCGGCCTGTGATACTGGGCGGCTGGAGTCTACCCGCCTGCCACGACTGGGAGCTGAAACCACACAGAGACAGTCCAGTCACACCCCCCCATTAGGGCACCCCGGCAAGGAGACTGGGGCCCGTCATAGCAGAGTAGTGTCGTCACTGGAGCTCGAACGTCGGAATTCCTTCCCAGCGGAATCCACGTTAGCAGTCATACTTCAACAACACAAAGGAGAGACATCAGAGTAATACAGAAACAAAACAAATCTATAGAGGAGAGCAGAAACACGACAATCAAAAAGAGCTGGAAAGTAACGTGGACAACATGAGAAAACAAGGGAAAAAAGGATTACAAACAATGCAAGACTACTCAATTCTACAGGAGGACATAGAAACTTCAGAAACAGGTATAGGGAAAGAACTCAAGGCATACCTAACTCGAATGGAAAGGAATATTAGAGAAGACATGAGACAGCAAGTCCAAGAAATAAAAATATATTTTGAAAATGAATTAAACAAACAAATTCAAATGGCAAAGAACGAGCTCTACCAGGAGATAGAGATATTAAAAAAAAATCAAACAATAATCCTAGAATTACAGGAAACTATAAACCAAATTAAAAACTCAAACGAGAATATTACAAATAGACTTGATCAAGTAGAAGTCAGAACATCAGATAATGAAGACAAGGTTTATCAACTTGAAAAGAATATAGTCAACACAGAAAAGATGCTTAATTCCCACGAGCAATCTATTCAAGAGATATGGGATGTCATAAAAAAACCAAATCTGAGAGTCATAGGGATAGAAGAAGGCACAGAGATTCAAACCAAAGGAATGGACAGCATATTAAATGAAATAATTCTAGAAAACTTCCCAGAGATGAAAGATGGAATGGATTGCCAAATCCTGGAAGCCTACAGGACCCCAAACATTCAAAACCATAATAGACCAACCCCAAGACATATAATTATGAAGATAGCCAACGTACAGAACAAGGAGAGAATATTAAAAGCTACGAGAGAAAAGAGGCAGATTAATTTCAGGGGTAAACCAATTAGGTTAACGACAGATTTCTCATCACAAACTTTGAAAGCGAGAAGATCCTGGAATAACGTATTTCAAACGCTGAAAAATAATGGATTCCAACCAAGAATACTATATCCAGCAAAATTGAGCTTCAAATTTGACAATGAAATTAAAATCTTTCACGATAAACAAAAGCTAAAAGAATTTGCAGCAAGAAAACCAGCTCTGCAAAGCATTTTGAACAAAACACTACAAGAAGAGGATGTGAAAAATAGTGCCCAAAACTAACAGCAGGAAGTATCTCAGTAAAGGGGGAGGAAAATAACCAAAAAGCAAAACTAACCAAACTAAAATAAATAAATAAAGAAGCATGACTGGAAATACAAATCATATCTCAATTGTAACCTTAAATGTTAATGGCCTAAACTCACCAATCAAGAGACATAGGCTAGTAAACTGGATCAAAAAAACAAATCCAACAATATGCTGCCTTCAAGAGACTCATATGATAGGAAAAGACATACACAGGCTGAAGGTAAAAGGTTGGGAAAAATCATACCACTCACATGGCCCTCGGAAGCAAGCAGGAGTGGCCATACTCATATCGAATAAAATCAACTTCAAACCTAAGTTAATCAAGAAGGACAAAGAAGGTCACTATATACTGTTAAAAGGAACCATCCACCAACAAGACATAACAATCATCAATTTGTATGCACCCAACAATGGAGCTGCAACGTTCATAAAACAAACTCTCCTCAAGTTCAAGAGTCAAATAGACCACAACACAATAATTATGGGTGACTTCAACACACCGCTCTCGCCATTAGACAGATCCTCTAGACAAAAACTGAATAAAGAAACTATAAAACTCAACAGCACAATCAATAATCTAGACTTAACCGACATATATAGAATATATCAACCATCATCAAGTGGATACACGTTCTTCTCAGCAGCACATGGATCCTACTCAAAGATAGACCATATATTATGCCATAAGACAACTCTTAGTAAATATAAAGGCGTGGAGATAATACCATGCACCATATCTGACCATAATGGAATGAAATTGGAAATCAATGATAAAAGAAGGAAGGAAAAATCCTACATCACATGGAAAATGAACAATATGTTATTGAATGATCAATGGGTTATAGAAGACATAAAGGAGGAGATGAAAAAATTCTTAGAGTCAAATGATAACACAGACACAACATACCGGAATTTATGGGACACAATGAAAGCAGTTTTAAGAGGGAAATTCATTTCTTGGAGTTCTTACCTCAAAAAAAGAAAAAACCAACAAATAAATGAACTCACACAACACCTCAAAAATCTAGAAAAGGAAGAGCAAAACAACAGCAAATGTAGTAGAAGACAAGAAATAATTAAAATTAGAGCAGAAATCAATGAAATTGAAACAAAAGAAACCATTGAAAAAATAGATAAAACTAAAAGTTGGTTCTTTGAAAAAATAAATAAGATAGACAAGCCCTTAGCCACGCTAACGAAAAGAAGAAGAGAGAGAACTCAAATTACTAACATACGGGATGAAAAAGGCAATATCACAACAGACACTACAGAAATACAGAAGATAATTAGAAAGTATTTTGAAACCCTATATTCTAATAAAATAGAAGATAACGAAGATATCGATAAATTTCTTAAGGCATATGAATTGCCCAGATTGAGACAGGAAGACACACACAATTTAAACAGACCAATAAGAAAAGAAGAAATAGAAGAAGCCATCAAAAGACTACCAACTAAGAAAAGCCCTGGACCAGATGGGTATACAGCGGAGTTCTACAAAACCTTCAAAGAAGAATTAATACCAATACTTTTCAAGCTATTTCAAGAAATAGAAAAAGAAGGAGCTCTTCCAAATTCATTCTATGAGGCCAACATCACTTTGATCCCAAAACCAGACAAAGATACTTCAAAGAAAGAAAACTACAGACCAATATCTCTAATGAACTTGGATGCAAAAATTCTCAATAAAATTCTGGCGAATCGAATACAAAAACATATCAGAAAACTTGTGCACCATGATCAAGTAGGATTCATTCCTGGGATGCAAGGATGGTTCAATATACGGAAATCAATAAATGCTATCCACCACATCAATAGACTTAAAGACAAGAACCACATGATCATCTCGATGGATGCAGAAAAAGCATTTGACAAAGTACAGCATCCCTTTATGTTCAAAACACTAGAAAAACTAGGGATAACAGGAACTTACCTCAACATTGTAAAAGCTATCTATGCTAAGCCTCAGGCTAGCATCATTCTGAATGGAGAAAAATTGAAGGCATTCCCTCTAAAATCTGGAACAAGACAGGGATGCCCTCTATCACCACTTCTATTCAATTTAGTTCTCGAAGTACTAGCCAGAGCAATTAGACAGACAAAAGAAATTAAAGGCATAAAAATAGGAAAAGAAGAAATTAAACTATCGCTATTTGCGGATGACATGATAATATACTTAACAGACCCAAAAGAGTCTACAAAGAAGCTGCTAGAGTTAATAAATGAATTCAGCAAAGTGGCAGGTTATAAAATCAACACGCATAAATCAAAGGCATTCCTATATATCAGCAACAAAACTTCTGAAATGGAAATAAGGAAAACCACTCCATTCACAATATCCTCAAAGAAAATAAGATACTTGGGTATCAACCTAACAAAAGAGGTGAAAGATTTATACAATGAAAACTACAGAACCCTAAAGAGAGAGATAGAAGAAGATCTCAGAAGATGGAAAAATGTACCCTGTTCATGGATAGGCAGAACTAACATTATCAAAATGGCGATATTACCAAAAGTTCTCTATAGGTTTAATGCGATGCCAATCAAAATCCCAACGGCATTTCTTGTAGAAATAGACAAAGCAATCATGAAATTCATATGGAAAAATAATAAAAGACCCAGAATAGCAAAAACAACTCTAAGCAGGAAGTGTGAATCAGGCGGTATAGCGATACCAGGTTTCCAACTATATTACAGAGCAACAGTAACAAAACAGCATGGTACTGGTACCAAAACAGGCAGGTGGACCAATGGTATAGAATAGAGGACACAGAGACTAATCCACAAAGTTACAACTAATTATATTTGATAAAGGGGCTAAAAGCATGCAATGGAGGAAGGATAGCATCTTCAACAAATGGTGCTGGGAAAATTGGAAATCCATATGCAACAAAATGAAATTGAATCCCTTTCTCTCGCCATCCACAAAAATTAACTCAAAATGGATCAGGGAGCTAGATATCAAATCAGAGACACTGCGTCTGATAGAAGAAAAAGTTGGCTACGATCTACAAATTGTGGGGTCGGGCTCCAAATTCCTTAATAGGACACCCATAGCCCAAGAGTTAACAACCAGAATAAACAAATGGGACTTACTTAAACTAAAAAGTTTTTTCTCAGCAAGAGAAACAATAAAAGAGGTAAATAGAGAGCCTACATCCTGGGAACAAATCTTTACCCCCCACACCTCCGATAGAGCCCTAATATCCAGAATGTACAAAGAACTCAAAAAATTAAACAATAAGATAACAAATAACCCAATTAACAAATGGGCCAAGGACCTCAACAGACACTTCTCAGAGGAGGACATACAATCAATCAACAAGTTCATGAAAAAATACACACCATCTCTAGCAATCAGAGAAATGCAAATCAAAACCACCCTAAGATACCATCTCACTCCAGTAAGATTGGCAGCCATTATGAAGTCAAACAACAACAAGTGTTGGCGGGGATGTGGGGAAAAAGGTACACTTGTACACTGCTGGTGGGGCTGCAAAATGGTGAGGCCAATTTGGAAAGCAGTATGGAGATTCCTGGGAAAGCTGGGAATGGAACCACCAATTGACCCAGCTATTGCACTTCTCGGACTATTCCCTGAGGACCTTAAAAGAGCGCACTATAGGGATACGGCTGCATCAATGATTATAGCGGCACAATTCACAATAGCTAGACTGTGGAACCAACCTAGATGCCCTTCAGTAGATGAATGGATAAAAAAAATGTGGCATCTATACACAATGGAATATTATGCAGCACTAAGAAATGACAAAATCATAGAATTTGCAGGGAAATGGATGGCATTAGAGCAGATTATGCTAAGTGAAGCTAGCCAAGCCCTAAAAAACAAATGCCAAATGTCTGCTTTGATATAAAGAGAACAACTAAGAACAGAACAGGAAGGAAGAGCATGTGGAAAAGACTACAGTAAACAAAGACGAATGGGGGGAGAGAAACGGAGAGAGAAGGGAAAGCATATGGAAATGGTAGGAGACCTTCAAGGATACATAAAATTATAAGAGGCTATGAGGGGCAAGGGGGAGGGAAAAAAAAAGGGAGAGAATTGAACAACAGCAGGGGAGATAGAGAGGGAAGATGGGAGGGGAGGGGAGGGGAGGGGGGATAGTAGGGGTTAGGAAAGGTAGCAGAATACAACAGACACTAATATGGCATTATGTAAAAATGTGAATATGTAACAGATGTGATTCTGCAATCTATATTTGGGGTGAAAATGGGAGTTCAAAACACAATTTGAGTCTAATGTATGAAAGATGATATATCATGAGCTATGTAATGCTGTAAATAATCAATAAAAAATTAAAAAAAAAAAAAAAGAATTGAAAGTCAGGTGCTCCTGTGTTTGAATTTTAGTCACAGCCAATGTTGTGGTCCTGCATATTTTATCTCTGCTGCCACTAACTAGCAAATAAACCAACCAAAATAGGTTAATGATGAAGAGCAAAGCCCTCCATTTTATAGCTGTGTAATTGTCAAAGTAATGGAACTACCATAAGAATCAAATCTATAGTAACTGAAGGAAATTTAAAATATGAATTGAATATGACCATTTTAATGTATATATGGCAAATGTATTCTTAAAGATTGACTTTCCTAGTGCTTTGAAAAAATAGTTTGCTGATGTTAAAAAAAATAATTGAGTGTGGAAGAAAATTTTTATTTTTTGAAAATTGAAAGCAAAGGAAAACAAACCAGTGGAAAGAAATCTACATGTCATTTCAGAAACAGTGTATTAATGGACAGTCTGAGGCTAAAGCAGGCCAGTTACAGCAGCTGGCCTCTCAGGGAGGATTGCTACTCTGATTGCACTTGCTGGATTGTACCTGAAAAGGACAGACTTCCATCTTAAACTTCTTTTTCTTTGTCTCTGCTGCTGTAAGAACAATGTATTGCCAGTGCATCTTTTAAATATGCACTCTTGAATCTTTTGACCTCATTTTCCACTTTGTAATGACTGCATTATCTTACTGCCTTATGTGAATTTCTGTATTTCACTTCACATCTTTTAGAAATGAATCTGAACACAAATGAATCTACCAAAAAATAGAAATATTTTTAAACATATTTAACATGTTATTTAGAAATGACAGATGTTGAAAAGAATTGCATTTTTCTTTTCTTTTTTCATTTTTGTTTTTGTTTGTTAGTTTTAATTACTCGAGTTAAAAGCAATCATCTTCAAACCAAGACATGGAACACAGACCTGTTAGTGTCCCCCTAGTAAGTGTAATATTTAGTGTTAGCTTATGAGCATACCATTGTGCCTCTCCAGTTTGGTCTGGGATGAATTTGGAAATTGACTCCCAAGTTTAAGTGGTGGCCAAAGAAAATATTATAAAGCACAGAATAATATAAAGCACAGAAAAGAAGGGGTAAAAAACCATACTATTGCCAAGGTATTGCTTTTTTTTTTTTTTTTTTTTTTTTTTCCAAATTGACTTGGAAGGAAGAATGTCAATCATTCAGAACATGGAGTTTGGAGACCTGGATTCTAGATGTGTCTCTCCTCAGCAGTGTCCTTTCTAAGTCACACAGCTTCTTTCATTTCCACGGTCCCACACTCCAAGGGTGAAACCTTGCTTCAAAGTCTCTCTTTCAGCCCTCTTTCCTCTCACTGTGTTGGCCAAGTAGGTTACAAGGATTAGTTTATGATGCCCCCTCCCCCCACAAGTCAGCTTCTCCTGAGTATGGGTGTTTTTATTCAAGTCTTTATCCCTGGAGTCCAATGCAGTTGCTGGCATATGGTGCTGAATAAAAGCATATTGAAAAAAATATGAACAAAACCAATTATCACTTTATTACTTCTTAGCCTCAGTTTCATTTGTAAAACAGGGGAATGAACTCAGCAGGTCCCAAATTTTCTTCAGTCTATATTTTGATTCTTACATACAAGATACCTAAGACCTTTTCAGACCATAAAATAAACATTCCTTAAAGCATTTGCTTAAAGTTAGAATCCCTGTGACTTTGTGGCCTCCATTTTGAGTGCTGAGATCCCTAATAGATAGTTAAGTACTTAGAATCTGAAGGTGAGCACTTGAGGAGGAGGGGGAAAAACACAGGGACGCTCTGTAGACTCCTAGGCTAGACTCATGCTGCCCATGTGTCCTTATATTTTATTATATCCTCAAAAAATAATAATAATGGGGAAAAGAAAAATCAGAAGGCTCACATTTGGAGGAAGATGGAAAAGACTGGGAAAACGGAAGTATCAGCACCAACTGGACAGAAAAGTAGTGTGAGTCATTTGTCTAAAGAAGAGAACTGAGGTCAAGGGCAAGGTCTGCAAAAGGACAGTGAAGGCTTTCAGCGCACACTTTACTCTGAGAGCAAACACAGAGAACATCTGAGGCTTCTAGCCATTTTTTTCTTTTTTCTTTTCTTTTTTTTTTCACTAATACTTTATTGGAGCTGCTTCAAAATGAGAGTTTTTTATTTTTGAGAGAGAGAGAGAGAGAGAGAGAGAGAGAGAGAGAGAGAGAGAGAGAGAGAGAGAATTTTTAATATTTATTTTTTAGTTCTCGGCGGACACAACATCTTTGTTGGTATGTGGTGCTGAGGATCGAACCCGGGCTGCACGCATGCCAGGCGAGCGCGCTACCGCTTGAGCCACATCCCCAGCCCAAAAATGAGAGTTTTAACAGAAGCACTTTAAAAAAGATTGAGACAAAAATGTAATAATTGCACACTCGGTCTTGTAATTTCAGAAATCCATGATGTGAAGAGCTATAAACACGCTACTTCAAATTTGGATTCCTTTTCACTCTCGGTGAAATGCTAGTCTGGTCAGATTGGAGCTGATCGCTATTTTTGAGTTATACCAGTAAATGGTTGGAGTCTATTGTCAGAGTGGGAAACTGTATTTTTTCCATAATTCAAAAATAATTGAATGTAGCTCAACAATTTTGAAATAACGAATTTTTTTTTTTTTTTTAGATAATGGTTAAGTTCAGTCCAATCTTAGAAAATCCCAACCCCAAAGGGTTTTTTTGTTTTGTTTTGATAAATAAAGAGAAAGGAATCGATGAGCAGAAATGGCGTGTTAGAATAGAAACCATCGTTTTTAGCTGTTATCTGTCACATTCCCTTAAGGAATACAGAATATATTTTTAAAAGGTATCTCCGTTGACAAAAGTCAAGGGGGGAAAAAATGTACTCTCTTGAGTCAAAGGAGTCACCTGAATTGCTGTGTTTAATTGCTCAGGGTGGTTGAGAAGTGGATGAGGAAGAGGGCAGGAGAGGGGAGGGGATGTATTCCTCCTGAGGCTGAGGGCAGTTTATTTTCTTGTATTTTACAAGTGTTTCACACCAGCTAAGGCATCGTGCCGGCTCTTAGCTTGTCTTCCCTGGAGGAAAAGAAGGCAACGGGGACGCAAAAAGAAAAGCAAAGAAAATCACCGGGATGGTAAATAGAAGAGGCACTTGTGCAGCCCTGGCCCCCGTCATTGTCTTCATTGTACGCGGTGTCAGAGCCATCACATTAGGTTGCCACCACAGGGTGCATGCAAATGGGGGAGCGCGGCAGACAGCGCTGCGCAGCCACCACCTGCACATTTCAGATTGTTGGCAGGTACATTGCAGTGGACTAAAACAGAATAATTACTGGAGATAGAGTTGGCAAGTATAGTGTACGGGAGAGGCATTCAATTGCACATGAGTACGATAGGTGAACTATTAAAAAAAATGGCGGGGAGGGAGGGGGAAAGTCCCCATTAAACACCAGACAGCTGGCAATTCCGAGCTTCCATTTTGTTTTTTATGAAATAAGAAAGCTGACCTGTGAAGTCAGATGCTAGCAGATTTTGGACCATGAATTCAAGCAGGGGATAGAGAAAGCAACATCCGGGCCTTCAGAGGGCCCCCTTGAATGCCAAATGGGAAAAAAAAAAAACACTCAAGGGCCAAGGACCTAGGGTGAAGGGAAATGAGGATAAGAGACAGTGCGTGAGAAATTCAGGATAGACTATTTCTTTACAAACAGTGGTGTTTTTTTAATTTTATCTGTCATACGTATAGCATTTAGGGTCCAGCCATTGTTCTAAGCATTTTCTACTTCATTTAATTCTCAGAGAGATCCCAACATTGCTCTTCTTATCGTGGCCGCTTTACATGCAGGTGAGGAAACCTAGACATGGACAGATGGCCACTTCACAAGCTGTTGAGCGGCAGGGTGGGGAATTCCCAAGTTCTCTTAGCTCCTAAGCACACTCTGGGCTGTCCCCCAATGAGGATGTAGAGGGGTGTTCAATGGGATGTTGTGAGAGGTTTACACAAAATGAAAACATAAAAATGATCATTTTATGCAAGTTATCTAAACTACTCAAAGTGAAAAACATTATCTCTCTGAATGTATAGTTATTTACATAAAAGGGTTTTTTATGTAAATTTCTGACAACACCCCATTTATCAAAGTTTTGTCAATAAAATACCTAAAGCATACTATGACTCCTTTAAAAGATGAAAATACTTACATCTGTACATTAGATACATTTCCCTAACTGAGGCTATATGTAGACTAAGGTCTAAGGAAGTCTAAGGTCACAGTCCACTCTGCAAATCATGGGGCCATCAGCAGCTACCTAATTTTCATCATTTTCTTTTTTCTTTTTTTTTTTTTTTTTAGCGGAGGTGGGTACCAAGGATTGAACTCAGGGGCACTCAACCACTGAGCCACATCCCCAGCCCTATTTTGTATATTATTTAGAGATAGGGTCTCAGTGAGTTGCATAGCACCTCTCTTTTGCTGTCTTTGAACTCTCAGTCCTCCTGCCTCAGCCTCCTGAGCCGCTGGAATTACAGGCGTGCACTACCACGACTGCTCAGTCCCTTATCCTCACAGTACGATTTTTATGTTGCCCAACCTGAATGTATCCTTCCCTACCCTTCTAACAGAAGCCTTCTCCATTTTCTCAGATATTTCCTCCCAAAATATTGCATGGCTTTCATCCAGGCAAAATTAAACCAGCTAATTAGGCTGATAGCAAGAAATTTTACCCTTTATATTCCCAGTTTCTCCCTCTCTTTACTCCTGCATGAGGCTAAGGAAACTTCTAGTCCTAGTTGCCCCTGGCCATCATCTGTGAAAGAAATCAGTTTATTACCAAGTCTGAGAATTGTAAAGCAGACAAAAAGAACTAGGTCCTTGATGGCATCACCAGACCACTATCTTGTGTCTGGGACCATTAAACTTTTGAATTTCCTATTTTGTGAGACAAATTTCCATATTGTTTTCCTGTTACTTGCAAACAGAAGCATCCTAACAAAGCTCTAAATTCTACACTCCCAAGAATACACTTCCCACAAACTCTACCAGACTTGAGCAACTTTGACCCTGGTATCCAAAGACTTTTGCACTTTTGACTCTGAACCCCTTTGAATCTAGAAGCTTCTTAAAGGTTGTCCAAAGTCCTGAGTGAATGAAACGCTGAGACTCTCTTTAGGCACTCTGGCAGCAGTATTATCATGAAAAGGAGTAGGGCAGGGGTGCACACGGTGGGGAGCGAATTGGTGACAAAAATTTGTTCCAGAAAAGGAACTTCATCTTCCTACGGGGAGTGTTATTATCTATTCCTAAAGCATTAATATGGCAGGGGGAAAAGGACAGAATTTTTCAATAAGAACCTAAAATCAAATACCAACTTCATCACTCACAAGCTGTATGACCTCAAGCAAGTTACTTGGTCTCACCTGCAAAAGTGAGAGTAATTAACCTGTCATCTTAGTCTGTGACAATTACAGATAACTGAGTCAATGACACATACTAAGTCCAAAACACTATTATTGTGATATTGGCTCAACACCACTGTTGTCCAACACTCTTATTTATTCAACAAATAATTATTTAACACCTAATATATTGCCAAGTATGATCACAGGTACTGGTGCTTGATAGCATTTTATTAAACATCAGTATCTCTTACAAAGAAAATCTTTTTTTAGGATTAATGCCCCTCCTTTTACATCTTTATTATAACTTCCTAAATATGGTTTGTCCATAATAGAGTATAAAGAAATTTCCTTCTAGGAAAACCCCAATTGCTTTCTCCTTCCAGTTGGAATTATATAGTCAGCTTCATTAGGGGAAATTTATTCTGAAGTTTTATGATGACTATCTAGAAGAATGAGAAAAAGTCCACTCCTGTCTCTCTTGTAAAAATATGTGTTGGTGTGAGCATTCTGAGCACGTTAAAGTCAACTCTTACTCAGGCAGCAACTTCCTGGATGCCAGAAGGAGCCACACAGCTGTCCTTCCAAAGGTGGTCTTTGAACACATCTCTGCATTTCTGGACATCTGGTCTAAGGAAGTTAGTATATTCCTTTATATGTGGTGGACCAAAAATGACTACCCAAAGAAAGCAGAAGCAGAAAAGAATTCAAGAATTTGTGAGCATGGATTAGCCGTTGCTGCCCACATGGAGATCCATCCCTCAGCATGACAGACGCAGGCATGCTGGCTGAGGGAAGATTGGCTCATGGATGCCCACACTGGAGCTCTAAAGAGGGAGAAGTGTTTCTGAGGCCATTCTCTTGGCTGAAGCAACAGCTATTATAGAGATTTCCTAAGGGAGTGGAGAACCTGAATTTTAGAACATGGGAGTTTAGTGCACCTCCCTACTTGGCAATTTTTCCCCTCCTTTGCCAGCTCTAGAACTCTCAGTGTTATTTTGCTAAGGGACTCCGTCGGCTCCATTCACACTTAACCCATGTGGATTAACAGACTGAATTATTCTCATTTCCTTACACAGGCAGCTCTCCTTTGGAGACTCTGATGAAAATTGGTATCATCAAAAGAAGTGGTAACACAAAGAACCATTACCGTCACCACTTCTGACATGCCCCGAAGTCAAGTCATGTGCAAGCTTGCCAAAGCCAACTCTTGAGCTCAACAACTGACCAGGGACATCCAGTCCATCACCACCATTTTGAATAACAGCATTTTTTTCTGAGGACCATTACTATTACTCTTTCACTTGACCTCTACACCCTTATAGTTTATTTGTTTCTCATTGTTTTGGATGAACTCATTCGGGTAAAAAATTTATCAAGTTAAAAATAAAATCATAAACTACAAACTTGACAAGACCCTATTTTCCTCAATGCTGTGAAGAATAGAAAGAAGTATAACTTATGTTCCTCCATTCCTAACAGCATCAGAAGCAGGACTTGATTCAGATTCATTGAATAGATACATGAGAGATGAGAGGAGGCTGGAGAGGATGGCTTTTCCCATGAGGCAAATGTGTGCTCAGGACCTCTGTTGATCACTCCAGTTAACAGACCTTGTGAGAAGACTTCAAGAATGGTTAGGGTGTAAAGAAGAGCAAAGAAGAGGAGGAGCTTTCTAGGTGGGAAAGAAGAGCAGCAGCCACAGCTCTGTGGGAAAACCCCAGAGGAATTCCTGTTCCAAAGGAAGGTGGAGCTGGTGCCGTGGAGCAGTCAGGTGAATTTCAGCTACAAAATTTAGGAACTTAAATTGTGTCTTGCAAACCCTGGGGAGACACTGAAGCCTGCACAGGTGAATGTTATGAAGAATGTGGACTTTTATGACTATTAATCTGGCAGGTGTAGGAGGGAGAGGTTAGAAAGGGGAAGACAGGAAGTGATTGGAGAGGCCATAGGATCTTAAATCAGTAAGGTAGTGGTGGGTAGAGAAAGTGGGGTATAGCAAGATGGAGACTCTCAAGTGCTTTCCCTGTGGAAAGTCATTGAAAGTTTCATACTTCTTCACCACATTTCATGGGAAAATATTACAATGTTGTCTTCAGCAAGTCCAAAGTGCAGAGCATGACAAGATTTGATTTTTTTTCAAACCTTTTGAAGAGTAATATTAAAAGCTTATGAGTTATATATTTAGTATAATCCAGCATCCATTCTCTTCATTGCATGTAATATAGATAAATAAAATATGCATCCTGTGTATGATTTGTGCATAAGTATATCAATAATAATGTATAAAGAAAACATATCTAAAATTTAATCAGGGTTTCTGATTATAAACTGTATGAATCAGTAAGATAACATACTTGGAGAATCTTCAACATCACAAATCTCAGCGTTCAGATACCAGTCTTTAAATTAAATTTCAGTCATCAAATCGGGTCATAAAATGCCGTAGCCTAATTCTCACCTCGTGACCGAGAGGGTAGCTGATGAGAGAGAAATGATTTGCCATCTCCTGAAGTTACTCTCCCTTTACTGGTTTGTTTGTTTGTTTGTTTGTTTGTTTGGACAGGGGATTGAACCCAGGGGTGCTTAACCACTGAGCCACATCCCCAGCCCCTTTTTAAATACTTTATTTAGAGACAGGGTCTTGCTGAGTTGCTTAGGGACTCACTAAGTTCCTGAGGCTGGCTTTGAACTCTTGATCCACCTGCCTCAGCCTCCCGAGCTGCTAGGATTACAGGCATGTGCCACCATGCCAGCCTTTATTCATCTCTTGATTATGTCAAAAGCTGTATGGTGAGCTAGTTGGTGGTTGAGCAAGATTTTGCTAATTTTTTATTCATTCTCGGACATATAAATCAAGACAGGTCCAAAGTATTTCAAAAGACTTCATTCCTAATTTCCAACTTTGTCCAACTAATTTATTCCTTGCCCTATTCCATGCTCTGGTTGGAATCACAGAACCCAAAGAAATATGGGAAGAAACCAACCAACTCGACAGAGGGGATAAGAATGAAGAGGGACTTCCCTTCCTCCCTCACTCCCCTCAACACCACTCCCAGTGGCCTGGGCTTTCTCCAACTCTAGGGGAAAAAAATATTCTGATCCTTTGAAAAATTTATTTAGCTAAGTTCTCATTTTTAACTCTTAGGGCCCAGAATACTTTCAAATTACAGAAATCAAAGAACCATTTAACTTCTTTATGGAGGACATTATGTATTATTCATTTTTTTTCTTTGCTCTGTTCTCAGAATGCATAACTTAGACCCTGGCAAATAGGAGATAGTTGATTAATACTTATTGACTTGAATGTTTGAATCATAGTTTTAAAAATATATAAATTGAAAATGTATAATCCAGGAGGATTTATTGGTAGCCAAGATAATTTTTAATAAATTACACTGCTAAAAATAAATAAATAAATAAATAAATCGCACTGCTAGCTTTCAGCTTTAGTCAATGGGCACTGCAGTGTTTCTTCGAGGAGAACATTAGGTCTTCTGCTTTAGACACTTGCTGATGCTGATCTACCCTTGTATCCTTTGCCACCTGACAAAATGCAACAGAGGGTGAGTCCTTTAGTGAATGACCCTCAGATGGTTCATTTTGTTTCCTGATGGCAGATACTAAAGCTACAAAAAAAGCCTCTCTTGCTGTTCAAAGAGGCTTTTCAGTTTTTAATTTGACATGGAAAGGTACATGGTCTACAATCCATGCAGACCAGCAGTTATCTCTCATTATCAACCTCTGGTGCATTTCAACTCATCGTGACTGAAAGCAGCTCTATTGTAGGGACTTTTCTGGCCAAGCTTACATGTGTGCTTCAATGACAAGATTCCTGATAAACTGGAACAGAGAATAAGGAAACAGGCTTTTAAATGATAACTGACCATTAGCTTCTCTACGTTTAGTTTCTCACTGACAGACTTATTAAAGAATCATGTAAGGCAGTCTAGGAATATGTCTGCCAGCTACTGGTCAAATGAGAACCACAGACTCTTGTAGAGCCAAAGGCACTTTTGAAGTGATTTTCCCATGATAAGGTCACTGATGAAGTGACTCAGCCAAGGTCATGCAGCTGTTAGAGACAGTATGAGGACTCAGCTCATTTGGGGTGCTTTGATTGCTGATATTTTTGCTCACTGATGTTGGGGAAATCTAGGAAAAAAAAAGAGCTGCCCTAGTTTTTCAAGAGCTTTTTCTAAGAACACCATTGTGTGAGCGATTATTTCCTTGGCTAAATCACCATTCTAAATGGATGGGGTACAGGTTGTGAATTTGGACTTGGGCTTGGGCTCAGTTTATAACCATGCAGTGATTTTTTCAGCATCCGTTACATGTTAGGCATTGTGCATGTTATTTTTATCTTAATAATGAATCTTCAAGAAGCCCCATATTGTGGACAGAAAGGGTGAAGTTTAGTGTCAGAAAGCTGATACAATTGCAAGGTGTCAGAAAAGGTCAGAAGTGGATATTCTAGATGATAATCTCAAACTGTTAAAATAATCTAGTGGCAAAATTTAAATTGCAGACTTCAATTCTGTTCCCTCTGAGAGAAATAATTGAAAGTCAGAGACAATACTAACTCTCAGCATCCTAAGTTTGAAATGCAGGTAGGGTTTTCAGAAAAATATGTGTTCATTGCTCAGGTAAAATGTTACCTCCATTAGACAGTGGATTTTTTTCCTAAGTCTCCTTTATTGATCTTACCCTGTATGTTCTAAACAGAGTGAAAAGATGCTGGCATGTCCATTTAATAACTGTAAGTAGACATCAAAAATTATTTGACCATTTCTTGAAGCAAGGTACATTCTTTTGTACTACACTTCTGAAATTACAGTCTAAGGATAAATGTAATTTATTTTATAAAAATTCAATTTGCATGCAATGTTTCAGAAATACATCTATTGTATTTAGCCAAAAACACTTTGTTTACAGTTGATAGCAATCAAAGAGGTTTCTATTAAGAAGATAACAATGAAATGAAAATACATATAAAAAGAATAACATGCTTGATTCAGTCTCCCCAAACAGAATAGAGAACGGGTAAGGAAAATCAAATAGTTTAAAACAAGATCATTAAGTTTTTTGATTTAGTAATTGATTGATCTTAGGAAAAATCATTACACAAACTTTTGAATGAAAACATGTGCATTTATGACTGATATATGAGCAGACAGTTTAGTTTAAACTTTCCATCAAAGAAGATTCGAGAGAATAGTGACTTTCAACCAAAAAAATAGTGCCCTTGTCTAGAATATAAATTGCAAGAAGGTGGGGTCAGCCATGTATACCATGAATAGTTTTTCCCATTTTATTAATATAGTGATTTGTCCATAGATAGTATGTTTTAAATAATTATCCAATGAGCAAAAACAAGAAATGAGGTCTAATCTGTGGTAGAAGAAAAGTTTCCCAAAGAGTTAGAGAATGAAGATTTGGCTCAAAATATACATGGTATGAGGTTAAGAATTCCAGAGGGTGCATTGGGAGTTGCTGTTACCATGCTGATTTTTCTGTGGGTAAAACAAGATGGAAAAATCTTCCTTGACATGTCTTATACAGCAACACTCTCTGTTGATGCCCAGCATCTTTTCCATTGGATGTTACTTCAGAGACTCTACTAGTTTTCCCCAGGGAGGGAAATAAATTCAGCTGCCTCATATATTTAAAAATAAATTTCCAGTAAAATATTTGAAGACCCTGACTGTAAATTAGACACCATTGAGGAAATCTTGGGCAAGTCACTTGATAAATAATAAACATGGGAAGAACTCCAAAAAAGTAAGTGGTATTCCAATATTTGCTTGAACGATACTTTGCTGACCTGAAGAACTTTAAAATGCCTCTACTGAATATATTCTGCAATTAAAAACATATTTTCATTATTCCAGTGGAACAATTAGGTTGAATAGCTTGTATACTACAGGTTTTGCCCTTATAAAAGTCCTCTTCACTCAAGGTGGTGGAGCTACCCCACCTGAAGCATGTAGCTACTGCTGGGAACCAATCTAGTCTTTGCAGAGCTCATGGTTATGTTGAGATGCAAAATTTAAGACCTCTAATATGGGGGCTGGGGTTGTAGCTCAGTGGCAGAGCACTTGCCTAGCATGAGTGAGGCACTGGGTTTGATCTTCACTACCACATAAATAAATAAAATAAAGGCATGCTGTCCATCTACAACTACACAAAGAAAATTTTTTAAAAAGACCTCTAGTATGAAGTTCTTATTCCTTATATGTCCCCAATTCTCTTTTCTGTGTGGCAGGTGACCCCTATCTTTACACAAAGAAATTGCCTTCATTTTCTGAGCACTTTATTTTCATCTTGAGGATGCTTTGGCCTGGTGTAAAATTCTTATCCTCTCCCAAACCTGCTTTCACCAAACTCTGGATGAAATCTTTAGTCACACCTGACTCTCAGGCCCTCTGGGGCATCAGTGAGCAGGTGCATTATTATTATTGTTTTTTCCAAAATGCACTTTAAGTAACAGTGACAGAGAGGAAAAACTCCAGACCCAGCTTCAGAGTCACTAAGTCTCTTTCATCTTTCTTTGGAGGGGTGCATGGGCCTGGGCATAAGAAAAGGGAAGAAGGAAATATCTCATAAAAATGGAACAATCTTTTGCACTAAAGGAGTTAATAGAAAGTCATTCTGGTGGCACACATGAGTCAGTAATTTACTCACACATGGCTGCAGTATGGGCCCAGTACTTTACCATCACTCCTGAGGAATTCTTACCTGGATTGTTATGAAGAGGAGCAGAAGGAAGTGTTCCTGGAAAACATGAGAGTGTTTAGTGTCATGTCTCAATTTTGCAGAATATTCATTGTGTTTCTCCGGCTAGAATATAAGCTCTTTGAAAGAAGGAACATTCCATGTCTGGGGTGTGGTAGGCAGAATTCTAAGGTGGCCTTCTGACCTCTGTTCCCCTGGACTGTACCACTATGCCCTTCTTTTGCATATGAGATCTTGACTTGCTTCTAGTCAATAGACGGTGGCAAAGCTGATGGGATGGAGAAGAGTGATTACTCTTCCGGCTTTGAACAAGCAAAAGGCTATGTTGTAAACTGCCACACAGCAGGAAAGTGCAGGCTGCCTCTGGTTGCTGATATCAATCCCTAGCCAATGATCTACAAGCACAAGTAGAATTGAGTCCTTCAGTCACGGGAGTGAATTCTCTTGACTGTTGGAGGATCTTTGAAACAGATCTTTCCCTAGTCCATCTCCAGGTGAAAACATACCTTTGCAAACACTCTGATAGCAACTGGGTAGGACCCTGAGCAAAGGGCATAGTTACACGGTACCCAGACTTATGACCCAAAGAAATGATGAGATAATAAGTGTATGTTGTGTCAATTTGTTTCACAGCAATAGAGATGGGGAAGTCAGACTCTCCAAAGGGCTTGCAGCTGCAACCCATGGTGAAGGCAATACCCAAGGACTGTACCTTCCATGACAGGATGGAGTGGGTACTTGCATGGGTATGGGTGATAGGCTTACCTGGTCAAAGTGCCTGCCAAACACTTGTTGGAGTGCCAGCTTCAAGCTGGGACTGCCACCCCCACACTCCATATACAGATCCCAAGCGATGAACAATCTGATCCTTGATCCTCCCAACACCCATAACCAGACCCTTTCTCGGTGTAGAGGGTAGTAGATGTTGCTGGAAGAGGAGAAGGTAGAACAGAACAGCAGGAAGTAACGGAGTGGATGTATGAAAGGCCCACACAGGGAAAGTGAGAGGCAGCAGAAAATAGGCAGACACAGCTAATGGCCCAAGTCCCCAGCACACACTCGTCCCATTGGACCTTGCTGACAAAACACAAAAATCAAAGATAAAAAAAATTTAAAACATGGGCTGGGGATGTGGCTCAAGTGGTAGCACGCTCGCCTGGCATGCGTGCGGCCCGGGTTCGAGCCTCAGCACCACATACCAACAAAGATGTTGTGTCCGCCGAAAACTAAAAAAAATTCTCTCTCCTCTCTCTCTCTCTCTCTCTCTCTCTCTCTCTTTAAAAAAATTTTAAGCAAAAAAAGAGCATTAATCAAAAGTGGGGGGCTATTCTACACATGGGAACCTAAGTGATTGTGCTGGTCACAAGCCCTTGGAACCACCTGGCTTGAGGTGTGGGGCATTCTCTGTATTGAGTCTGCTCCTCTCTACACAGGTCCACTGGGACCAAAACCCTTGTTAACTTTCTCTACATATCCTCTATCCATGACTTTTTGTATGATCTTGGAGTTGGGAATGGAGTTGCAGGAGGGCTTCCTACAACTTGTGCTTTGAATCTGCTTTCTGGGCATTGAATGCCTTCTAGGTACTTTTTGTAGTAAGACTCTTCCCCTGAAGAAATGTATCCTTCAGAGTCCTGCTGAAATGGGGACAAAAGTCCTCAGGTAAAAAGGAAATATTTGTAGTGGAAAGCATAATTGCTTAGTATATAGAAATTATTCTTTCCACCTGCAGGAGCCCTATAATTGACCATGATAAGCTTGTGTGTGTGTGTGCGCGCACACACGCATATGCACACACTCACAATTGTGTAGCAGGCACATTCATTTATGCAAATGAGGGGATTTGCTAAATCGATCAGGGAATGCATAGTAAACACACATTTAAATGCTGACTTTAATGTCACACAGAATAGTTTTTATTGATAGTTACTCCTATTGGAGAAATCCTTGGGTGAGTCTGGTAAGCCATATTCCATCATCTTTCATTGGCCATACTAATGCATTTCTTTAGCAAATACCTAATTCCAATAGGACTAAATCCCAGTTCTCTGTCCACTACTTCACTTCAAGCATAAAAGGTTTGGTAAATAATCAAGGAACATGATTTGATCTTCAAAAGCCATTAAGGAAGACAGGCCACAGAATAATTCTGTTAATATTTCTGCTATTAAGATATCTGTGTCTCATATTTGGAATACCCAGAAAGAATAGAATCTAAATATTTAAATGTCTCACAGAAAAATATCTGACAACTGGAAAATGTCTTAAAAGCCTATAAAGTCTAGTGCTGGATAATCAGAATTCATTTTTATTAAAGCATTTATAATGAACGAGTCACTGATGCGTTTTAACACTATAATGGCATAATACCATTTCCTCAAATCTTCAGAGAGGCAAAATGATCATGGATTAAGCAAGTTCAACTGCACACAGTGTTTTCCCAAGCTCGGGAATATTACTCCATAAGAAATACTTCTGGTATAAATGATGAGATTTTGAGAAAGTGCCATTTTGGTAGAAAATGATCTGGTTGCTTGTGACTATGAATTACCGCAGGTTTTTCTAGATTTCCTTTCTCCCTGATGACAAAGGAAATGAGCCAAGTGATGAGGTAAAGAGAACCCAACCCTACCTAGATCCTTCCTGGTGTGCCATTTCATCATGTGTAATTAGAGTGTGGCAGGAAGTAATCAACAGAGAGGCACAGAGCCTTGAAGCAAACAGAAGGTAGCATTTGCCTCCAGGAAGTCATTTTAACTTTCAGCTTTCATTCCAGCCCTCACACTCATCCTCAAGAGGATGAAAAAAGAAGCCAACTGCCATGCTTCATTCTTCCCCCAAGAACGGAGTAATCCATGGACCCAATAAGATGACCCTGTAGATAACGCATGCTGGAGCAATGTGATCAATATTAACTGGAAGGGGCCTCTGACTTCTGTGCACCATATAGAGGACAACATAATAACCTCTTGCAGAAATGGGTGTTTTAAAGAGACTCATTTGCATGGAAAACACCAGAAGCACTGCTATATCAGCACCTTATTGTAAATTCAAAATACTAGCAAATAATAGGAACACTTTTTAGGCTATGGAGGACAGACTCAGCATCTTCCCATCAAGTGGTAGGGTAACAAATCCTGCCACTGATTCATACAAGCTGGGGGGGTGGGATATTGAGCAAGTCATTTAACTCCCCTAAGGTCTGTTTAGTCATTTGCAAAATATGGCTACAGAGCATAACTTCCTTATAAGACATTGCAGTGTGTAAAATCAAGAGTTTATGTAAAGGCCTAACTCGGTGCCTGGCACCTAGGAGGGACTCAATACAAGTTAGCTCAATACGATGACCACAAATTATTTTAAAAATAATTCAAGTATTTCTCATGGATTTTATCTAATTATTATTATTATTTGCAAACCAATAAACCCAGTGAGATAGAGTTCTGATTTTTTAAAATGTTTTGTAAATTGAGCTGTATAACCCTCATAATATATAAGTGACAAAACAATATCATCATATGTCTTATCATTTCCAAGCAGTCACCCTAAAGTTGTCATAGCTGGAGAGTTATTATAAGCTCAGGGTCTGCTTGCAATCTAAGGGCTCTCTGGCTGATTTAGGCTATGGTAGGTGCTCCCCTGACTTTCCACATTATTCTCTGGGAGCAGGAGTCAGCAGCTGAAGTCACTACTAGACCAATGGTTAGCTGTAGGACCCAGATGGAAGAAGCCTGAAAATGTTTCTGGCAAATACCTCCATAAGCTGGTGTGTGTGTGTGTGTGTGTGTGTGTGTGTGTGTGTTCCTCTCTTTTATTGGCACTTGAGTTAAATGCCCAGCAGCCATTTCTTGGCTGGGTTCCATTTATACTACAGTTGGCGCCTGTAAAAATGGCTTTGGCTCCAATATCTTCTATGAGGCTGTCTATCATGAAGAATTTTCCCACTGCTGATGGCTTCTATTTTTATGAATACTTGAAAATACATGTCTCACATTAGAGTTCTGACCTCCTTTTATCTTTCCAGTGGCAATTCTTTCATAAAGAAGTGTCATCTCTTTTATACAATTATGCTTTGTGTGGGGCTATTTATAGCACTGTGAAAATTAGAGAATATAAAATTCCTTTTGACTTTCCGAAAAATTGTTAAGCATCAAATTGCATGTCAAGGGAAAAATGATCTCATGAAAAAATTAACAGGCTTCACCATCTTCTACTATCTCCTCAGAGCTCCCACTCCCTAAATACATACAGGACAAGTAATCATTACTCTCCAATAAAATAAAACTAGCCTAAAAAATAAAACCATGCTTTATCTGGTTTGATGCCATAGATATGCTGCGAAAGGGGGCATTTAAAATTCACTAAGAGAACAAGAAGATTTGCTTTCCAAATGCAAACTACCAGTGAATGTTTTCTGAAAAAAAAAAATGATTTTGGAGGTGACCGGAGCCTGATGTGTGTGGGCTTTGATTGGGATTTTCTCATGCTGTCTTTCCTTGAAGTTGGAGTCTGTTCTAAATAAAGGTGAGATATATTTCATGATTTCAAAAGCTCTCAGGTCATCCAGGAGCACTCTCTGCAGACATTTACTCTCACTTAGCTGTCACTTATGTGATTTTCAAAGATAACAAAATTTCCATCCTACCTGAAAATTGGAAATATACTAAACCAAAAAAAAAAAAAAAAAAAAAAAAAGAACTAAATGTCTCTCTCTGGGGCCATCCATTTAAATGTCAAGAGCATATTCCACATTATAACAAATATGAAAAAGAAGTAAGACATTCTGTAGATATAGGAATCCTCAACAAGTTAGGAATAAGTTTCCTTTAAAATATTGCTAAAGCAATGAATAAATATTACAGATGTGCTCCTATTTATTAATTTGCATGTAGAAATTTAAAGAGTAGCAAAGAAAAAGATATTAAGACCTTCTTTAATGTTAATTTTAAGAAGTTTTATGTGAAGCTTTAAAGTACAACTTTTAAGTAAAAGATGTCTCCCAAGAAGACCTAGAAGAACCACTGTGCAAGGAATGTCAAGGTCAGGTATGGGGACAAATCATTCTATGGAAAGAGAACACCGGTGAACTTGTATAGCACTCATCCTAAAATCAGAATCTGGAGACAATCTCTGATTAATCCTGATTCAAATTCATGAATAACTATAGTGTTTTATTTGTAACCTCTAAGTGGTGCACAGAAGGATAAACCATAGTTTATTCATATAACAGAAAAATATTCATCAATCAAAAGAAATGAATTATTAATATGCACAACAATATGGATAAATCTTAATCATTATGTATAGTCAAAAAGTTTATATACTATATGACTTCTCTTATAAGGCATTCTGGAACAAGCAAAATTCTACAGGTAGGAAGCAAGACTAGAATTTGTCAGGGGTCAGGAGTCAGGACTGACAATAAAGGTTCATGAAGGAAATTTTTGAGATGATAGGACTATTCTTAATTATAATTGAGGTTATATAATTATGTTTGTTAAATCTTGTAAAAATGTACACTAAAAATGGTAAATTTGCTATATGTAAATTGTGCCTGAATAAAAATGTATTAAGAATCCATTCTAGGGCTGGGGATGTGGCTCAAGCGGTAGCGCGCTCGCCTGGCATGCGTGTGGCCCGGGTTCGATCCTCAGCACCACATACAAACAAAGATGTTGTGTCCGCCGAGAACTAAAAAATAAATATTAAAAAAATTCTCTCTCTCTCTCTCTCTCTCTCTCTCTCTCTCTCTCTCTCTCTCTCCTCTCTCACTCTCTCTTTAAAAAAAAAAAGAATCCATTCTATTATAAAGTAAAACTAATGATAAGCTAGATAGATATATTTATTTAAAAATCATATATTTTAAATATATTTTCTAAAAAAGTGAATGATTCTCTTTTAAACAACAAAAACAAAAATACTGATTCAGGACTTGGTACCTTCGTTTTTGTAGGCAGAGTATCCCATTCTGATGTCACTGGTGGTAATGACAACAGATCTGCCACAGTTTGTTGAGTATTTAACCACCTAGACATTTCCTATACTCTGAGTCACAGAGACAGAGTTCTTCATAAGTCCAGGGATATCTAGGCACAAAGACTAGAGAGGATTCTGGGCCACTGTTGGTATGTCCAAGATTCCTTATTCAAGATTAATCTGATTACTCAGGTTTGGGAACTACTGGTTCTAATCAATTAATTTAACACCAGTCCTAAAATATGGGATACCCATATTTTATATTAAAATACACAAACCTTACACTGAACAGGAAAGGAAGACACAGATAACACTGCAAGCTCTGAGTGCATCAAAAATAGGAGAGGAAGTGTCATCCACTCATTGACAGTGTCTGATCAGGCCATGGTGGGATATGAGGATATGTGTGCATATGCATAGTGTGTGTGTGTGTGTGTGTGTGTGTGTGTGTGTGTGTGTGTGTTTGTGTGAGTGAACAGCCAAGCACCAAGCCAACTCTTAATCCCTGAGGACACCTCCTTAAGACACTGTCCTACCTTTTGATACACAGCTCTGTATGTCCCTCCCTCATAATGTGATGAGTTAAATCAATTTTCCTCAGCTTTTGAGGAAACACACTGTGTTCTGAACACCCATCTCAGGCCTTATCCCGGAAAGGCCACATGCACATGTCCCTGTCATGTGAAAAAATGGTGGTCGCAAAGATACCACATTGGCATTTTTCTGCCAATCACATACATTCAATTGGTTACAAAAGGTCTTGCAAATTGATGAAGTCAGGCTTCTTCCTCATGGCAAATGTAACAGCTTCAGAAATCCAATTGGCATTGGTCATTGGAAATCCCCTTTCAAGAAACTTTTCTAATATACCTAGCTAGACAGGCCTCAACTTTTAAAAACTTCCCAAATCGGTACTATAAAAACAACAACAACAATAATACATAGTCTTCTGAAAATCCTGAAAGTGCTTCAATGGGTAGATCAGTGTAATTTGTAATTAGCTTGATAATTTGGGGGCATGCATGCAAAGTGGATGCTGCTAAAGTGATTTTTAATGTACTCGAAAAACAGTTTGCCTTTCCCTTGAAGCAGGCTGAATAGTTTTCTTTTCAGTCCTGTTGACACTATTAATTTGCTTTGCAACCTTCTCCCCCCACCCCCACCCCCAGTCCCACGTTTTTCCCATCACTATTGCAAACAGAAGCAGAAAAGCAAGGTTTGGAGAGCTCTTGTAGGGAGAGTCATTTGCTTCAGTGCAAGCAGACTGCAAGGCCAATCAGTCTGAAATCTGAATTTTTCAGACACATAATAGACCCTTGGCTTATCAAAGCCTCTTATCTGATTGAAAAAAATCAAAGGTAAACTTCAGGGCTCATGGAATTAAAAGACAAATGAGATGTCATAATTATCAAAGTGGCTAATTTAGAAAATTAAGCTGTTCACATAGGTGACATAATTGCTTGTCACAATCACTCTTTTTCTCATTAGCTTCTTCCATTCAGCACCTACATGCTGCAAAACAGTCCTTGGCCTTGCTCGATACTATGGATGTTTGTGGTTTAGCATCCAGTTCTTCCCGCATGTCGCACAAATAATGCATGGATTTATGGGCAGGTTTATTCAAAAAACAGTCCCAGAAGATTCTCATCTTTTACAATCTAACATTTGGTCATATTTTAAATTTGTTTGGAACCAAATATTCTTTGGAAATAATTAGCTAATTATCAAAAGAGAATTTGAGAATTGATATGACATATTACAATTCCTCAGAAAACATTAAAGGTTTTGATCTATAGTAATAATAAGAAACCTCTGAGGTTAGAATTTGTCTACACAAATCCTGAATAGAGGGAGAAGTAATATATTTTCAAGGCATCTGTTTGTTTTATTTGCCTTTTTTTAATTTGATTTCTATAATCCAGCCTGATGTAAATAAAATCCCTATAAGAGAGTTATTTGTAAGATTGGCCATAATACTACTTATCAGCAAAATCAGAAATTATTAAGGATAATGTCTAAGAAGGAAAATGAGTCTTGTTTACTATGTGTTTCAGAAGCATGCCACTGTAGGTAGGCAAGGTTAAACATTTGGACTTCAAATCATGAGACGGACTCAGGCCCTACTGTCTTGTAAAGCTGCAGGACATGGTTGACATGACTCATAGAGGGACTGCATTGACATTATTCATTTCAAGACACAGTTCATCCTGAATGCATACTATGATGCTGTCATCTAGATGTTTCTGGAATATTTGTGTAACTATACTGTTTTGATTGCCTTAACCTTGAATTAGTGAAGTAATTGTGTAACAAGAGCTATTATGGTCACATGTTAAAGTCCAAAAGCTCAGAAGCAAAGCAAATAAGAAAAAGATTAATTTAATCAAATCCTGAACATACATGGTTTCTATAAACTTTGTGTCTGCTCAAAAATGAATCAGAAATGGGTAGAAACCCCTCATTAATACAGAATGATATACAGTTTATCCTCACAAAATGAATATAAGTCATGTTGTCAGTGTTATGTGTGGTACCTTGATTCTCCCAGGTGCTGTCTTTGGCAAAGGGATTGGCACAGTGGATGCTGTAACCAGACGGGGCTGAAGGATTAGAAAAGAGACAGGATGGACAACTTGTCTCTGCTTCCAGAATGATGACATGTGCAGTTGAAGCAGGAAGAGGTAGAAGCCTTAAAGCTTTGTCTATTATACCCTGTAGGCTCCAATAGCAGAGCCCTTGAGCTGAGTTTGCCATGGGGATTTTAATATAAGAAAGAAGCTGGGCATGGTGGCACATGCCTGTAATCCCAACAACTCAGGAGGCTGAGGCAGGAGGGAAAACTAGTTCAAAGCCAGGCCTCAGCGACTTAGTGAGGCCCTAAGCAACTCAGTGAGATCCTTGTATCTGAATACAAATATTAAAAAGGTCTGGGAAGTGGCTTAGTGGCAAGAACGCCCCTAGGTTCAATCCCTGGTACCTAAACAAACAAATAAATAAATAATAAAATAAGAAAGAAGCCAGGCATGGTTATCCCAGCTATTGGAAGGCTGAGGGAGAAAGATCTTTGGAGGTCAGTCTTGGCAACTTAGCAAGACCTGTTTCAAAATCAAAAAATAAAAATAAAAAAGGCTGAGGATGTAGCTTAGTGGCAGAATGACCGTGGGTTCCATCTCTAGTACAAATAAATAAGGAAGAAAAATGGTCTGCTTGTTTATGGTGGAAGATAGAAGATAGAATTTGTAGAGACCAGGAAAAGCCCTGAGGTGACAGAGGAGATAGTCTTTTTTTTTTTTTTTTTTTTGCTTTTATTTTTTAAATACATGACAGGGAATACATCACAATTCTATTACACATATAGAACACAATTTTTCATATCTCTGTTTGTATATAATGTACGTTCACACCAATTCGTGTCTTCATAAATGTACTTTGGATAATGATGTCCATCACACTCCACCATCCTGCTAACCCCCTGCCCGCACCCTTCCCCTCTCACCTCTCTACCCTATCTAGAATTCATCTATTCCTCCCATGCTCCCAGAGGAGATAGTCTTACACAGGTAAACTGGTCCTGGGCTGTAGTGAAATAGAATCAATGCATGGCAAAATCTTAGAGATGCTTCCATGGAAAATCTAGAGCTAAGGGAACACCTGCCAATTACAGATGACAACTACTCTTGACCATTTTTACCATTTCAACCATTCATCATCCTTTGCACTTTCTGTGGCATTCAGTGGTGTTTTGGTGCAAGGGTCCCATCTTGTGCTCTGTTGAGTCCTGGGCATTTTGAGTCAGGAAAGCAACACAGACAAAGCTCTAAGCTTCCCTTTCTGCTTCAACCAGCACAACTACGCCGACTTTATACAGTGGGCTTCCATTTAAGGATGCCTTTGAAGTGAAGGTTTCATGGCTAAAAGTACTTAGTAAACTGATGACGTAGAGAATAGCCCAGTGTGTGGTAGGAGCTAATATGTCTGAATAGTAAAATAACAATGGCCTTACACAGGAAGTAACAAGTCTGATGTCGACTTAGGAAGTTACTCTTCCCCATATTCATTAGACAGATATGTGTTGAGTTCTTCACTACTTATTATTGTGTCCTGAGTTCAGCAATAGGGCTGAGACACCAAGTGGGAACTTGAACTGCTCACTTTAGCTCTCTTCTGGAGTTGCCTTTGTGCTGTTTTTCCAATCTGCCAACCAGAAAGCACCTTTGATCTTTCCTGGGTGCATTGTTAGCAAGGCTTGGCCTCACATCTGTGAAGTACTAAAAGATGTCTCAACAGAAATGGGGAAAACTAGAGTCTGTCTTCTGATGATGATTTCAGGAGCAGCAACAAAGAAAAGAATAGGAAGATGTCTCTGTTTTTCACATTTACGAAATGGATCTTGTGCATGACATTAGTAAGATTAGGAAATGCACCCTCAATTCTGTTTTATTCTCTTATACATCATTAAGCAAGTAATTTTCTCAAGTTACAAAGGTAAGTGACATATGGGATCTAAATAATTCTGTCTGAAACCAGACTCCATGTACCACATTAGAAACACTAGCCTGCAAGGGAAAAAAAAAAATCCAGGAATTGGGAAAAGTGTTGCAGATTCTTTCAGAGAAACTTGATAGAATGATTGTATACCCTTAAAATATAATAGTAAAAATCAGAGTGATAAATTCCATCTTTGCTGTTTTAGTTCACATCTTAGTATATGTTTGTGTTGAATTGTACAAAAGCATCAGTCCATGACAACTTGATAAACGAAAGCCAGGACAGAAACTGACCTGCTCTAAGGATCATCTCAGAGCATCTCAGGGCTCCACACTGCTCCTAAATTTTAGCTCTTCAAACACAATGTATACAATACAGAAAAAGAGTGGCCCCAATCATTGCCTGCACCTTCCTATCTACCCACATAAGGGGTGACAAGAAGCCTCAATGGCTCTGCTCAATTCGGCCCTTGAATGATACCACATTCCAGCAGAACTTTCCATAGCCCCCACCCCATGGGAGGCTGAAAGAGCACCCAGGCCCCAGGCTCTTCTTAATCAACTTGTCTGGAGGCAGGTTTAATTAGCTTCCTCTTAGATAGGGTTGAATTAAAGAAAGGCTTTCTAACTATCAATCCAGGGATACCCCTGAAGAGTAATCAAATTTATTTATGATGCCCTCTAGCTAGTTGTTTCATTTCCTCTACAAAACATCACTTAAGTCTTTGAAAGCTTGTCTTTGGGTGTTCCTATAACTAGCCTGAAGCCACTATTGTCTTAAATGGTGATCAAAGGTTCAGATGATGCAAAATTAGTGGATTTCAAGTGTGTTCTATTTACATATGTTGCTTGGAATTTCTTTTTTAGTTTTTGTTTTTAAAAAGACATGTATTATAGAAGTTACAAACAATTCTTTTTAAAATATTTCTTAGTTGTAGATGAACACACAATGTCTTTGTTTATTAATTTATTTTTTTATGTGGTGCTGAGGCTGGAACCCAGTGCCTCACACCTGCAAGGCAAGCGCTCTACCATCCAGCCACATCCCCAGCCCAGAAGTTACAAACAATTCTACTGCACTTGAAGATATACATTTTAAGTTGTCTCTCTTTTCTCTTTTGAGACTCAGGACTGCTATGACTCAAATATATTTGCTTATTTATTTGAAGAACATGCATTAGGAGTTTAAGTAGCCTAGTAAAGACATATTGTTAAAATAAAAAGAGTAGTTATATCATAATCGTGTCAAATAATTAGAAACTAAAATCTGCCAGGCTCTAGTTTAGTAAGGGTGCACATATTAAAGACAAGTCTCTTCTAACTAGAAATGCCTCTTTGTGTATTGTGACACTTTGGGAGAAAATAGCTAAATTGTCTCTTGGGCCTCCTTTTAAGTTGGGGGTGCCACTTGGAAGTTTAAAATGATCACAAGTCATTGTTTTTAAAATTGTACTGTTACATACAATACATTTTGTTGTCTTCACAGGGAAGATTGATGCAAGCAGAAATAAACTTATCGATTCCAACATGGAGGCGGGCGCAGAGAGATCAAGTCCCTGACCTCTTCAGCTGTGCAGGCATAGGGAGTCATAAACAACCTAAATCTGTTTGCTCAGGATCACTAGGCAATGCTGAGCTGACAAGGATCTGGGGCGAACAGTCTGGGCCTCTCAGAACACACACTGAGCCCGGATCGGCTGAATTCAAGCTCCCGTTCGCCTGCTTCCCGCAAACAGCTGTGACTCAGCACTAATCCATCCGGCTGAAACAACTGGTCAGCCCTTCTGATCCTACGGAGGTAAATGCCTACCGAGCCTTCACAGGTAGTGGCCACAGGTTTGAAACGGGGCTTGGGAGAGACAGTAAGGACCCACCCGTTGCATTGGTCACCCGGCAAAGGGAAACGAACTGTCGCCATTTGCAAGAGACACCACCATGGCAGAGAACTGACGTCATCAGACTGCGGCGGAGGAGATAACTTCATTGAAACCTGCGGCTACAGGTGTGTAATTCCCTAGCCTTCCCTCTCCACACATCAGGGAAACCTTAAGGGCCCCTCCCAGCTCTCCCGTAAGGGCCCCTCCCAGCTCTCCCGTGAGCGCGATAGCCAGCCCGAGGGAATCAGAGGTGGCGCGGGACCTGCAGCATGGAACTACTGCTCCCACCAGGGCTGACAGCTGAGGTCTCTTGTACCAGCTACCGGGGGCGTGGCTACCGGAGGGCAAGTAAAATTCGCTGAGGATTCTCAGCCCCAAGCTCTACAAACTTAGGGTCTGAGGGAATGGCAAATTGGAAGAGTGTGCCCAGTCCTTCATGAAAACAGGGCTCCCGGGAGCAGCAGACCTGGCGTGTAGCCAGTATTGTGGTGAGCGGCACCCGTGAGAGGGGCCTGGCTAGAGGAAAAGTGGGAAGTGACTAGACACAAGAGGAGGCCCTAGGCACTCAGGATTGGAGACTCGCCCAGTCTGGGAGGAGCTGCTGCACAGTGATTGGTTCCCGCGTATTGAGAGGAGAAACTTGGCCTGGTGGGCACAGCGCCACCTACTGGAAGAGAAGTTAATCAAACTCTAAGACTGCATTTATTAGTTTTTTTTTTCTTTTCTCTTTTTTTTTGATTTGGGTTTCTCTTTCATTTTCATTTTTCTTTCTTGTTGTTTTTTACTTTTTTTTTACAATTTTTTTAAAATTTTTTTCTTCTAATTTTAATTTTAATTTTTTTTTTCATTTTTTTAAAATTTCTTTTTCTTTTTTTATTTCCTATTTTTTTCTTCTTTTGTCTTTTCATTTCTTTTCAATTATCTTATCCCCTCTTCCTCGAATTCTACCTGCTTACTCTCATTCTCTTTAGTGACTTCTTCCCTTCCCCTCTAATACCTTTCCTCCCAAGCATCAAATAAATTTATAGGAGTAAACAGTAACTCATCAGTCAAACAGAACAAGAAGTAACATGAGCAGCTTCAAAAAGCAAGGAAGAAAAGGAGTACAAACAATGCAGGACAGCCTAAATATTCAGGAGGACCTAGAGTCATCAGAAAAATGGTCATATAAAGAACTCAAGGAACACCTTAGACAGATGGAATGGAACCTTAAAGAGGATACAAGACAGCAAATTCAAGCAGCGAAAGAACACATTGAGAATGAATTACATAAACAGATAAAAGAAGAAGTTAAGCATCTTTATCAGGAGATAGAGATTATAAAAAATAATCAAACAATAATTCTAGAAATGAAGGAAACGATAAACCAAATTAAAAACTCAATTGAGAGTATCACTAACAGAGTGGAGCAAGTAGAAGCCAGAACGTCAGATAATGAAGACAAAATATATCATCTTGAAAAGAGTCTAGCCAACTCAGAAAGGCTGGTAAAAAATCACGAGAAAAACATCCAAGAGTTATGGGATAACATAAAAAAACCAAACTTACGAGTCATCGGGATAGAAGAAGGTACAGAGATTCAAACCAAGGGAATGAGTAACCTGCTGAATGAAATAATTTCAGAAAACTTTCCAGAAATAAAAAAGGAAACAGATATACAAATTGTAGATGCATACAGGACACCGAGCACACAAAATCACAGTAGACCAACGCCAAGACACATTGTTATGAAGATATCCAATATACAGAACAAAGAGAAAATATTAAAAGCTACAAGAGAAAGGAGACAGATTACATTCAGGGGTAAACCAATAAGGTTAACAACGGATTTTTCATCACAGACGCTGAAAGCAAGAAGGTCATGGAACAATGTATTTCAAACACTGAAAGACAATGGATGCCAACCAAGAATTCTGTATCCAGCAAAATTAAGCTTCAGGTATGACAACGAAATAAAAATCTTTCATGATAAACAAAAGTTAAAAGAATTTGCAGCCAGATAACCAGCATTGCAAAGCATTTTGAGCAAAACACTACACGAGGAAGAAATGAAAGACAATAACCAAAACCATCAATGGGAAGTGCCTCAGTAAAGACAGAGGGCGAGGGGAAAGATAATCATGGAGAAACAAACTAAATTTTTTTTAAAAAAGGATAAACAATCAAACATGGATGGAAGTACAAACCATATATCAATAGTAACTCTGAATGTTAATGGCTTAAACTCTCCAATAAAGCGACATAGGCTGGTATCATGGATTAAAAAAACAAATCCAACAATATGCTGCCTCCAGGAGACACATCTGATTGGAAAAGACATACACAGGCTCAAGGTAAAAGGTTGGGAAAAAATATACCATGCACAGGGTCCTCGTAAGCAAGCAGGGGTGGCCATCCTCATATCGAATAAAATCGACTTCAAGACTAAGTTAATCAAAAGGGATAAAGAAGGACATTATATACTGTTAAAAGGAACCATTCAGCAACAAGACATAACAATTATCAATATTTATGCACCAAATAATGGTGCTGCGACATTCATAAAACAAATTCTCCTCAAATTCAAGAATCAAATAGACCACAACACAATAATTATGGGTGACTTCAACACACCTCTCTCACCATTGGACAGATCCTCCAAACAAAAGTTGAATAAAGAAACTATAGAACTCAATATCACAATCAATAACCTAGACTTAACTGACATATATAGAATATATCAACCATCATCAAATGGATATACTTTTTTCTCAGCAGCACATGGATCCTTCTCAAAAATAGACCATATATTATGCCATAGGGCAACCCTCAGTAAATATAAAGGGGTGGAGATAATACCATGCATTTTATCTGATCATAATGGAATGAAACTGGAAATCAATGATAAAAGAAGGAAGGAAAAATCCTACATCACATGGAAAATGAACAATATGTTACTGAATGATCAATGGGTTACAGAAGACATAAAGGAGGAAATCAAAAAATTCTTAGAGATAAATGAAAATACAGACACAACATATCGGAATCTATGGGACACAATGAAAGCAGTTTTAAGAGGAAAATTCATCGCCTGGTGGTCATTCCTCAAAAAAAGAAAAAACCAACAAATAAATGAGCTCACACTTCATCTCAAAGCCCTAGAAAAGGAAGAGCAAAACAACAGCAAATGTAGCAGAAGGCAAGAAATAATTAAAATCAGAGTGGAAATCAATGAAATTGAAACAAAAGAAACTATTGAAAAAATTAACAAAACTAAAAGTTGGTTCTTCAAAAAAATAAGTAAGATCAACAGACCTTTAGCCATGCTAACGAAGAGAAGAAGAGAGAACTCAAATTACTAACATACGGCATGAAAAAGGCAATATCACAACAGATGCTACAGAAATACAGAAGACAATTAGAAATTATTTTGAAAACCTATATTCCAATAAAATAGAAGATAGTGAAGACATCGATAAATTTCTTAAGTCATATGATTTTCCTAAACTGAGTCAGGAGGATACACACAATCTGAACAGACCAATATCAATGGATGAAATTGAAGAAGCCATCAAAAGACTACCAACCAAGAAAAGCCCAGGACCGGATGGGTATACAGCGGAGTTTTACAAAACCTTTAAAGAAGAATTAATACCAATACTTTTCAAGTTATTTCAGGAAATAGAAAAAGAGGGAGCTCTTCCAAATTCATTCTATGAGGCCAACATCACCCTGATCCCGAAACCAGACAAAGACACCTCAAAGAAAGAAAACTACAGACCAATATCTCTAATGAACCTAGATGCAAAAATCCTCAATAAAATTCTGGCGAATCGAATACAAAAACACATCAAAAAAATAGTGCACCATGATCAAGTAGGATTCATCCCTGGGATGCAAGGATGGTTCAATATACGGAAATCAATAAATGTTATTCACCACATCAATAGACTTAAAGATAAGAACCATATGATCATCTCGATAGACGCAGAAAAAGCATTTGACAAAGTACAGCATCCCTTTATGTTCAAAACATTAGAAAAACTAGGGATAACAGGATCTTACCTTGACATTGTAAAAGCTATCTATGCCAAGCCTCAGGCTAGCATCATTCTGAATGGACAAAAGTTGAAGGCATTCCCTCTAAAATCTGGAACAAGACAGGGATGCCCTCTATCACCACTTCTATTCAATATAGTTCTCGAAACACTGGCCAGAGCAATTAGACAGACGAAAGAAATTAAAGGCATAAAAATAGGAAAAGAAGAACTTAAATTATCACTATTTGCAGATGACATGATTCTATACCTAGAAGACCCAAAAGGGTCTACAAAGAAACTGCTTGATTTAATAAATGAATTCAGCAAAGTGGCAGGATATAAAATCAACACGCATAAATCAAAGGCATTTCTGTATATCAGCGACAAAACTTCTGAAACGGAAATGAGGAAAAACACTCCATTCACAATATCCTCAAAAAAAATAAAATACTTGGGAATCAACCTAACAAAAGAGGTGAAAGATTTATACAATGAAAACTACAGAACCCTAAAGAGAGAAGTAGAAGAAGATCTTAGAAGATGGAAAAATATACCCTGTTCATGGATAGGCAGAACTAACATTATCAAAATGGCGATATTACCAAAAGTTCTCTATAGGTTTAATGCAATGCCAATCAAAATCCCAACGGCATTTCTTGTAGAAATAGATAAAGCAATCATGAAATTCATATGGAAAAATAAAAGACCCAGAATAGCAAAAGCAATTCTAAGCAGGAAGTGTGAATCAGGCGGTATAGCGATACCAGATTTCAAACTATATTACAGAGCAATAGTGACAAAAACAGCATGGTACTGGTACCAAAACAGGCGGGTGGACCAATGGTATAGAATAGAGGACACAGAGACTAATCCACAAAGTTACAACTAATTATATTTGATAAAGGGGCTAAAAGCATGCAATGGAGGAAGGATAGCATCTTCAACAAATGGTGTTGGGAAAGCTGGAAATCCATATGCAACAAAATGAAACTGAATCCCTTTCTCTCGCCATGCACAAAAGTTAACTCAAAATGGATCAAGGAGCTTGATATCAAATCAGAGACTCTGCGTCTGATAGAAGAAAAAGTTGGCTCCGATCTACATATTGTGGGGTCGGGCTCCAAATTCCTTAATAGGACACGCATAGCACAAGAGTTAATAACAAGAATCAACAAATGGGACTTACTTAAACTAAAAAGTTTTTTCTCAGCAAGAGAAACAATAAGAGAGGTAAATAGGGAGCCTACATCCTGGGAACAAATTTTTACTCCTCACACTTCAGATAGAGCCCTAATATCCAGAGTATACAAAGAACTCAAAAAATTAGACAATAAGATAACAAATAACCCAATCAACAAGTGGGCCAAGGACCTGAACAGACACTTCTCAGAGGAGGATATACAATCAATCAACAAGTACATGAAAAAATGCTCTCCATCTCTAGCAGTCAGAGAAATGCAAATCAAAACCACCCTAAGATACCATCTCACTCCAGTAAGATTGGCAGCCACTATGAAGTCAAACAACAACAAGTGCTGGCGAGGATGTGGAGAAAAGGGTACACTTGTACATTGCTGGTGGGACTGCAAATTGGTGTGGCCAATTTGGAAAGAAGTTTGGAGATTCCTGGGAAAGCTGGGAATGGAACCACCATTTGACCCTGCTATTGCCCTTCTCGGACTATTCCCTGAAGACCTTAAAAGAGCATGCTACAGGGATACTGCCACATCGATGTTCATAGCAGCACAATTCACAATAGCTAGACTGTGGAACCAACCCAGATGCCCTTCAATAGATGAATGGATAAAAAAAATGTGGCATCTATACACAATGGAGTACTATGCAGCAATAAAAAATGACAAAATCATAGAATTTGCAGGGAAATGGATGGCACTAGAGCAGATTATGCTTAGTGAAGCTAGCCAATCCCTAAAAAACAAATACCAAATGTCTTCTTTGATATAATGAGAGCAACTATGAACAGAGCAGGGAGGAAGAGCAGGAAGAAAAGATTAACATTAAACAGAGACATGAGATGGGAGGGAAAGGGAGAGAAAAGGGAAATTGCATGGAAATGAAGGGAGACCCTCATTGCTATACAAAATTACATATAAGAGGTTGTGAGGGGAATGGGAAAATAAACAAGGAGAGAAATGAATTACAGTAGATGGGGTAGAGAGAGAAGATGGGAGGGGAGGGGAGGGGGGATAGTAGGGGATAGGAAAGGTAGCAGAATACAACAATTACTAATAGGGCATTATGTAAAATTGTGGATGTGTAACCGACGTGATTCTGCAATCTGCATTTGGGGTAAAATTGGGGGTTCATAACCCATTTCAATCTAATGTATGAAATATGATATGTCAAGAGCTTTGTAATGTTGTGAACAACCAATAAAAAAAAATTAAAATTAAAATTAAAAAAAAGAAATAAACTTATCAATTTGCAAGGATCAATTACTCCTACAAAATTAAATCTATCCTCAGTAGCCCTTTCCCTGATGTTGCTTGTTCTTGGTGTATGTCTCATCCTGCCAAAGCATCAGACCCTATTTTATTTTCAAAATAGAGTATTTTAGATCCTGATAAAGTGTATTGTCATATCTCTCCTGTAAACATAGGGCTTTTGCCAACAATGAATACACAAACCAACGAGAGTTGCTTGCAATATAACCCAATGTAAGCCCAATGGTCAATATGAAGGCTTTCTTATCAGAACATTTTGAGAGAATCAAAGGTATTCTGTTGTTTGCTTCTAGGCAAAATTGTACATATCTAGAGTCAAGGGAACAAAATATAACCTACTGGTTATCCAATAGATAATTTATTATTAGATTTGCTTTGGGGATTTGTTCAATTAATTAGAGAGAACATTCCTCAGGTGCCAATGAAAACAAGATTATAAAGGTGGAGATTTCACTCCAAAATACAATCTTTGGCATCCATTTGATAATCTATATAAAATTTTCTTTCAAACTGAGATGATAAGATTATATTTGACCAGTCTAGGTAGAAATGATGCCTTGGTTCAAAGTGATTTCTTTTACAAAGTGGAGGCTTTCAGAAGGAATTACCTGGGAAAACCTAACCAGGGATGTGGAACTAATGTTGGCACAAAAGAAAACCTAGCAAGCTCCATAGGGTGTAGCCAGGTTTTTGGTTGGACTTTCCCGTAGTCCTCACAGAGAAAGATAAGTCTTTAGTTCAGGAACTAGTATCCCTTAAGTATGTAGCAGGAAATGACGGTCAGGGCACCAAGAGCTGGAAGTGACTCTTTATTAATAGTGACAGCCCAGATGGATAATTACCAAAGTCTGAGCTCCAAGCACAACAGGGCTTTACTCTCATACAAGCAAATTTTAGGTACATCAAGGCAAGGGAGTTGGTGTGATTCTACTGGAGGGTGCATCTTACATTCCTTATATAGGTGCGAGTTTGTCAACAGCCTAGGGACTCTTAGCTCATACAACTTAGGGACTTTTATTGCACTAAGCCTAAAGAGGGATTGTACAGTCACGGTTGCTTTGGGTTTTTTTTGCTTTTGCAACCGCAATCATCTCTAAGGTACCTGTCAGCCACTGTGAGCCTCTATGGTTAAATGTCAGTATGTAGAGCTGCTGTGTGTCAGCATGCAAAACCACAGTCTGTCAGCTCTTAAACTGCTAAAGTTCCCATTTGGCTTTACCACAATACACACTGGTAAACAGAGCAGTTGACTAAATTCACATTTTTATAGAAATATATACCAACTACTTCTCATAAGCCTTTAAAAATTGTCTTTCTACCCTGAAACTAAAAGAGACTATGGGCAAAAATCTCTATTCAATTTTGCATAGTTTTCTTTTGGAGGGGTTCTACTGTAACATGGGAATAAGTGACTCTTTCCATGATAGTAATGCCTCTGGCAGGTGAAGCTGGCTAGACACTCAAGTTTTGCCCCAAATTCGTTCTCTCTTACCCATCGCTGGTCCCTTGGTTGGGAGTCTTCTGCCACTGTCCTCCTTCCCCTTCTCGCTTCATTCTCACTCCCTGAAATGTAAGCTTTATAAATCAAACAATTTATTGAAAACATGCAGTATATGCATTGGCAATGTTAAAAATGGAACTTAAAGATTTCATTACCTGGCCAAAAAAAAACATGTATTATACATAATGTTTTTTAAAAATGAGAACATGTTCACATCCCTTTAATAATTGTTTCTGATCTAAGAATAGAATGTCTGTAATATTTACTATTATATCATATACTGAGGTAAATCCATGTAATTATTAAATACTTAGCAAATATTATCTAAGCATTTACTGTATGTAGAACTTATATTAATTGTGGGACTGTGAAGGTAATCAAGCCACTGCCACTCCCTGATAAGGCCTTGAAACCTCATAAACTGCCAAGGTGTTTCAATTTTTCTCTGCCATGGACACTTTAGCAGTTTGTGTCACCTGTGGACCCCACCTCAGAATGATTTTAAACGCATACCATCAAATGTATAGGACTATAAATTAACACAATATTAAATGTATATAATTAAAATATAAAAGATATATGCTTCTTTTCCAAAGCACTTTATCAGCACATAATACCACAGGTACTGAAAATATTGCTATGTTGTGTTGCCTACATTTATAACTGAAGAAAGTTAAATATTACTAGGGCATCATGAAAACATGTAATTCTTTACATCTTTAACAATTTAAACAATTGTTTAAGGACTCCCAGGATACCAATTTTAGTTAAGTATTCCTGGTGTAAGTTAATATTGAAGAACAGAGAAGGGAAGCTTAAAGTGTTAGTCCTAGGTGCTCAGCTGTAGAGTGTTCATCTGGCATATGCGAGGACCTGGGTTCGATCCTCAGCACTACATAAAAATAAATAAATAAAATAAAGGTATTGTGTCCAACTACAACTAAAAAATAAATATATATTTTTTAAAATGTTAGTCCTAATCAGGATACACCTATGTTTTTTTCCTCCAATTATTAATTCTAATTTTGATGAATCAACCATAATTACAACACATTCTCTGGAAGGAGAAAGAGAGAGAGAGAGAGAGAGAGAGAGAGAGAGAGAGAGAGAAAGATCTTTGGAGGAAAGAAATCATATGGGTAAAGGGACAATCTGCTGTTGTCTGTTTATTTATTTATTTATATCCTGCCTCGTTCCAGGAAGGATTTAAGACGGCTTGTTCTTGTCTGATTTCCTAGAACTTGGTTAATTAAATCTTCCTAAAATGTAAATTTAAAATGCAATAACATTATTTGACAAACGGGACCAAATTATTATTATCTTTTGAATAATTATGTGATTGGGAATGTCTACATCATATTTATCTAATCTGCAATTAAATCATTTATATCTGCAATTAAATCATTTATATCTGCAATACATAAATTTGCCTCATCAATAATGGGAAATGTGGCCAATGGCCAAGTGTACTGCAAGAATGAAATGGCCCCTGACAGGAGGAAGGGTCACCAATGATGTTCTAATTGAAATGCTGACAAATTAAACAAGGGCATAACTCATCCTTTCAGCTAGCAAGTGGCACAAAGATTCTTACACTGAACTGACACTATTTTGTTTACCCTTTTCTACGTATTCTGTAACACACTCTTGCCTCGTGGCAACATCATTGTTAATCACTGAAGTAATGGCTTTCTAGATGATTTCTAATCTCTGCTGGGGGAGTATCTACCTGATTGTGTAAACTCCAATTAGCATTGCTACCATAAATTTCCAGGTGCAATTTCACACCAAGTCAGAAAATATTTACTAAGCACCCAATATGTGCAAAGTACTTGCTGTAGTGGGTAGTATAGCAACAGGGCATCTGTCTACCAATGATACGATCTGCAAGGTAAGTTCTTTTTTTTATAGTATCTAAATGCATTCCAGTTTGACCCTGAACTTCCTACCTAACCATGCAGCATTAGGGGCTGTTTTAGTCCACTTCTTCACTGCTGTGAACAAAAAAACCTCACAAGAACAATTGGAGGAAGAAAAGCTTATTTGGGGGCTGAAGGTTTCAGAGGTGTCAGTACAAAGACGGCCAATTCCATTCCTCAGGGTCCAAGGTGAGGCAGGAGATTATGGCAGAAGAGTGAGGCAGAGAAAAGAGGCTTGTGACATGGCACCAGGAAGCAGAAAGAAACCTCCACTCATCATGGCCAAAATATAAACCCAACAGCATGCCACCATCTATCTGGCTCCTCCAGCAACAACCTACCTGCCTACAGTTACCACCCAGTTAATCCTTATCCAAGGATTAAACCACTGGTTAGGTTCAGACTCTCATAACCCAATCATTTCACCTGAAAACTTTGCATTGTCTCACCCGTGAGCTTTTAGGGGACACTACATATCTGAACCATAATAGGGCCCATCTTTATCTGTATTTAGGTCTCAGAAATCTAAATGGCTTACATGATGCCTAAAACAGCAGAAATATATGGGCCATCAAGCCACTAGCCATCTCCAAGTTCATGCAGTTCTTGGGTTCTGGAAGCAGTCTATTCCCATGTTTTGTTTTGTTTTGTTTTGTTTTGTTTTGTTTTGTTTTTTCTGAACATGAAAATCTTCAGAGAGAACAGGAGTCCCAGTCTGAGTGTCTGCATCTGGTCTTCTGAAGAGCATGCACAGCCACTTCCTCAGGGAATCTGCCACCTTCCCAACAGGAATAAGTTGAGCAACATGTGTGGTCATGGGAGCAGTCAGTTCTCCTGCAACATCCAGACTTCCTGGTCTTCTCAACCTGGAGAAAGTGTCCCCTCCCTTCTCCCCTTTTGCAATTCAAGAGACATGTTCTTCTCTCTTCTCGCCCTCCAAGACAGATAAGTGGTATTCTGATGACTTTAGACTCATACAGAAGAATGGAAAGTAGCTTCAGTCTTCTCTGCCTATAGCAATGCAGATCCCATCTCCACCATCCAGATCAGGGGACACCAAAGCTGCTTGAAGGAGGAGGAGTGTAAAAATGCATTCAGAACAAATACATATCAATATCTCATTAAATAAGTCTGTCCTCATAGATGTGATTCCAACCCTAAAAGAGCCAGCAAACTAGACTTTAAAATATAGTCATTTTTGCACAGTGACTGGTGCTTATTAAATTCTCAAATAAGTAGGTGTTTGCTAAATGCTCTTTGAGGTTAATAATGAAAAGTTATAGATAAAAATCTTAGATTATAATTTTAGTACTATAGTTAATAGGATTTAACATTTACACCTGTGTAAATGAGAATGAGTAGGTAATTTTTATATATCAAAACTATAGTTGAAAGTAATTATTTTTCCATTTTTTAATTTAGGGACACCTAACAAATATCACTGTGTTTAAATATCTACAAAGCAAATAATGTTTCAGCCTACACAACCTTCCTGAGAATAAATCTGTATTATCCATTGACTTTGAAATATTGAAGAGAGTTTATGGGTCCGATGGAGGAAACCAGATTGAGTACTGTTTGCTGAGTAGTCACCATGGGTTAGCTACTGTTCTAAGTGATTTACAAGAATGATTTCATTTCATCCTTGCTTGCAATTCCCACTTTTCAGATGTAGAGACAGAAGGTGATGAAGGCCAGACAACTTGCTCACCGTTGTAGGTGAATAGGCTACAGCATGATGAAATGGGAGGGCTGGGCCAAGGAAATTTACTTGGAAAGGATGTTGAGAATTGGTGGGAGCCAGAAGAGTCATCTTAAAGCTGCACTTTCAGGCAGGCATTTGGTTTCCACTGAAAATAAGAGGCTTACTTAGGGTGGCAATGGCTAGAGATTACAGGACCATGGCTATGACCATCACCCAAGTTATCCACCAGCACCATGATGGTCCACAATCAGAATTTCATTCCAAGAGTCTGACTATAGACACATGCTCTAAATCCCTGTGGTGGGCTGAGAGATAGGGCCCACCAGAGCTCCAAGGCCATTCCTTCCCTTCACAGCCCCTGCTCCCCACTACAGCATTAATAAACTTTCCACTGTGTCAGTCGTTGTGCTAGGCTAGGTACACAGGGACAGAGAAGGAGCCTGTGAGAGGGACATAGAGTGAGGCCTTCTGGGAACCTCCAGCTCCCCAGATGGGGCTCAACCAAGTCTCGTCCTGAATTCTAGGCCATGATATTTTTAATGGTTTGTTTTTCCTTGTTGAGATATCATGGTGAGGAGAGTAATGGAAATTCTAAAGCAGATTTTAGGATTCCAATTCCAGCTCATTACTGACCAATTGACTAATCATGGGCAACAGACTCAACATACCTTTTTTTTTCTCATTTGCAAACCAAGGACCACAGTGCTACCAACCTCCCAGGTACTTATGTGGATAAGTGACTTATAGAAGTAGGACCCAAGGTAGTGTTATTTGCTTACTAAATAAGAGGAAAAGAAAAGAAAGCTAAGTGCTAGATTTACCTTAGATGATATTAGAATCAGCACAAGAATATGCACCTCAAATTCTTGATTATTTACCAGCAAACACCAAGTCAGAGACAACATGTGAGACCAATCCTTGCCTCTGTTCAGCAGCACCAAGAGTTGCTTCATACAATGTCTGTTCACATTCCTTCAAATAACATATTTTTCATGACTCTCGGAAGTTGTATGAATAATCATATAAACGTAAGTGGCTTGAATGGTTGCATATCCAAACTTATTTTTACAAGTAGAAACTGACACCCTCTTCTCTGACACATGTTAAAAGTGTTGGCACAAACTTAGGAGCCAAACCACAGACTAGAGAAGAATCTCTCTAGGGAAGAGAAACATGCTTGAGATTTCAGCAAGTCTAGTGCAACATGGAGCAATGATTTGCCAAGAGTCACAGGAGACAAAAGGTGAAACTGGAACTGGCACTCAGATAGTGCAATAATAGACAAAACCATTCATTCCCAGATTCATTTTATGTTTAGTACCTATAGGAAATTTCCACAGCCATCTTTGTTTTTGCTTCAACATCCTGAATTCACTTTTGAAGTGCAGGTCAACTTTCTCACTGTGTTGCTAACGATATCCAAACCCAGGAACTTTCCTATTTTTAAACAGAAATTGGAACATTACAAGAAAAAGTTAATCATATAGTTGTTACTCCATCTATGTATACTAGATATTTTAAATTTTAGAAGTAACTTCTGAAAAGAATGGAGCCCAAAATTAGCAGTTTGGGCAGCTTGCTAGGACACACCTGCTTTATTCTCACACACTGTGGTGTAGAGAGGTAGGTCAGAATTGGGGAAGGGGTTACCATCTCCTGGAGAACCAAGGAGCCACAGAGTAATAGCTCAACCCTACCAGGAAAACTTAGAGTATCAGTGAAAACTATGACCAATGTAGAGCCAACATAAATATATTTTCAGTTTCAAGTATCCAACAATGATGAGGTAGAAATAAGGTGTTGAGCAAGTGGAAAAATTGACAAGAAGGAAGAAAGCAAGGTGAGAAGAAGATACTAAACATTTTCTACAAAAGATCAGAGTTGAAAGGTGGTCAGAAAAAGATGGCAGGAAGACAAAAATCCTTCTAATACAGTTTTGATCAAAAAGTGTCCTACAACTGGTCATACTCAAAACCAGCTAACATTAGGTCTGGTTCTAAGCCCAGGGAACAAAGATGATATGGAGCTTCTTTCCTATCATAATGATACAACAGTGGAAATAATCAGGCCTCTCTGGTCTATACAGGCTCAGGTGGGTGACATTGTAAGAAAGTTGTGAAGGAGATATTAACCCCGAGTCAAGGGCGGAGCCAAATAACTAAGAAAGGGAGCAGGGCAGAAGATAAATCATAAATATGTTAAGCTAAGCATATATAATTGAGAACTTCTATGGTACTTCTCTCTCTGACACTGTTCAGGCAAGTGGAAGATGACTAATCCAATAGGATGGGGACCAGATACTAAAATGTTAACTACTTACTTTAGGGAACACTTTGCTCTTCGAATATAAGATTGTGATCTAAACAAAGTAATGCACTAATCAAAACTCAATTCAAGATCCTTTCCTGGCTTTGGCCATGCATACCAAGCTATAGTGTCATAAACTGTTCCCAATTCAATCAACTCCTGGCTTATAAGACCCACCCGGAAATCACCCAGCTAAGACCCTATAATCCTACAAATCCCCTTCCCTTATCTTTGCTTGATTAAAAGAAGTCAAAAATCAGTCGTGGTGAGCTTCATGTCACTGAGTGCTCTCTCCGGTGCTGGAGTGTCAGGCTGAGTTAGAGGGTCAGAAGCCAGACAGGCCATAGCAGAATGCTATGTCTTGCTGGGTCAGACATTTACATAGGTCTAAATATTGTTTCAACTGCTGGGAAAATTTCTTACAAAGGAATTGTAAAGTTTTCAAAATATATAAAATAAAGAGTGGAGTCCATGATGTGGCTTAATGTGGTTTAATCCTTCCTTAGAAGGCCTACAAGCCCCCTACCAGTGAATGGTGAATACAGTTCCAACCAAGGGGCAAGGCTGTCTATCACCCTTCATGTCAATCTCTAAAAATCCGGCCATTTGGGCTAACTCCATACTTTAGATGTATCAAGAGTTTCTTTTTGGGTTTCTCAGTTTCTACTTAAACTCCCTGGTTTCATGGGCTACGATGAGCCTTAAGAAGGACATCCTTATGAGATTACTTTCCTTCTCAGAAGTTAAAAAGAAAAGTTAACTTCCTGAGTAAAAAAGGAAAAAAAAATAGTTTAGGTAGGGAAGAAGAAAGGTGCTTTTTCAGAATAAAATTGGGAAGCCATGCAGAGGCCAGCGGGAGGGGAAGCATCAGGCAGTCAGGCAGGTGGCCCAGCCGGCAGGTATGCTAATTGACAGGAATTACACCTGTTGTTGCCATAGTTTCAGGAACAGTTGATCTTAAAGAGATGGGAGCCTGCATTCATATTAGGATGATTCAATGAGAAACTTGGAATTTTGGCCAAGTTACAGCCATAATTTTCTACCTTGTGGGGCTCTTTCTCTGGAGACCCAAGGCATGTCAAAGGCACAAAGTCAATCAGGAAGAGAAAACATGCCTATAGAGTTCGTAATGTATACATTCTTTGAGGCAAAAGATAATAACTGTTCTAATGCTTAGCATCATGAACAACCCATGGCAGCTATTCAATAAATTACTGTTGACTAATACATTTTGTTTTTGCACCTTGGTCTCTTTTTAGGGGAGTTATAAAACTATAGGGGAAAAAATTACTGTAAAAAACTTTCCTGTGATTCAGTGGAGGTGTTAAGATATAACCTACGGCAAAGAAACGTTCCCAATTAAGGAGTATTAAAAACCTGGGCACAGGAACTGGGAATGTCTACATGACATGAGGGTGTGTAAAGGGACTGTGGAACTGTAAGTTAATCAGAAACAGACTGCACCTGTCACTCAACTTTATTCAAGAGTTCTGTGACAGGTCGGCCATAGTTCAGAGAAGATTTTGAATGGTAGACAAGCAAAAGAATATGAGGTATCGCTCGATCCGGGGCAACTGAACAAATTGTTCCTCCTATGTTGGATTGAGGGTCAGGGGGCAGGCTCACAGTTTGTGCTTGGAATGATAAATATTTGAATGATAATTCAATGAATTAAACACATTGCCATAATCACAGTCAGGCACCCTTTGAAGGTTCTAACCACGTGGGATAATAGTGTTAGGCTTCACTTGGAAGACTCCCTACTTCTTAGAATTTAAAAAATTCAGGACAGAGGAACCAAAAAAGAGAAAGGAGTGAAACAATTAATCCAAACATTAAAATAAAGGAAAATGTTCAGAATTACATGTGTTTTCAAAAGAACTAAAAAAAAAAAAAAGTTGTAGGATTGCATCCCCTTTTGACCAGCAATCAAGTTGCATGGATGACTGACTTATCCAAGGTCATCTGGTTTCATGACCTGCAGGCCTAGAGCTGAGCCAAGGACTGCACAAAAAAGAATGCTGGAAAAAATACCCCTCTGTAAGGGATTTGGAGGGAAATTAGCCATGTGAGTTGAGCCCCATAAGATTTCAAAATTTGGGAAACTTCTACCGTTTACAGCAATCCTTCACCCTCACGCTTGTTTAAAATGCCAGTGCTCTTCTTATCGGTAGCATTGATTCTGGTGGACCACACAAGCAGCCCCTTTTACATGATAAACTCCTAGAGATTAGAGATCTGTCTATTTAGCTTCGTTTGCCATAGCCTAGCAGACATCACCTCCATACAGATTTGCACTAAAAAGTCCATGGGTTGCCATCAAAGGCACCCAGGGAAGAAGCTAAAATGAGCGTGGTGACAGAACTGGGGGAAGATGTGGGTTGCTGTTTTTACTTTAAGGCATTCCTATTGATGAGTTATGAAGAGATATTAATCTCCCCTGAGCACACAGGACACAATGCCCAGCACCAGAGCTGCACTTTACAAATCATTTTACCATTAGTCCGAGCAGCTCTAACACATCAACAACCAGTGCAAGTGCATTTGCTTTATTTTAAGGTAGAATATTTATTTTGGATAATGGATTATTAAATAGATATGTATCATTTATCTCTGCAAGCCGTTTTATTGAGAATGATTTATAGCACATCAACAGCCATTGCAAATGCATTTGCTCTCTTTTGAGGGCTGCTCATTTTATTATGAATGGCTTACTGAGCAGGGAGAAGCCAATTGCAGCCAACCTGCTTTCTCAGAGCTGTGATATTTTACAAGGGTTGCCTTATAAATATTTTGTAAATTACTTATAAATCTCCTCTTGGCAAAATATTCTGAAGCCCAATTAATGTTTCCATCCTACGTGGCCATTCTGGGAGAGAGGAAAGGGACTCTCACCTGCGGCATCCCCTGTGTACCCTGAAACAATTCTATCAAGGAGCTTTGATGTCTCATCTGAAATGTCAGTGTAAATTACACTATTTGTTTATTAGAATTTTGTGACATTAGGGAGGCTTCACAGCTGAGAACGTGAAGAAAAGAACTCCTCTGGTTAATCTAACTTTTTGTTATTGCTGCCAGAGAGAAAGTCATATTGTTTGTACTCAAATAGATGAGGATTCATAGTGTATGGAAAATACAGAAATGAGTGTGAAATGCAACCTTGATAATTATTTGGATTTTTTTTTTAAATTGACTATTAAATGTATCTTTAATACCCTAATGTACATCTGGAGGAAAAATACAGATTCTTGGCTTCAGTATAATACTGTCAGGTTTTTAATTTCAGAAAGGGTAAACACCGCCAAGTTTTGAAGGTCTGCATCAAGGATACTGACATAATTTTCAAAGTCACTAGTAATACCAGAGCACCTCCTCTCAACATAAAACCCAGGGGGTTGACACCAGCGCGTTGCTCCCTAATCTATCCTGTGCATAACAATATAGCCACTGTGCCTTCCTCAACATTTGCAATGGCACATGCAGAAGTGGGTTTTGCAAATGAGGTGGGGGTGATGTATTTTATTGCTGATACTGTTTCACCTGTATTTAGTTCCACTGACATGGCAAACCCTGCGGCCAATTGTCCTTATTATAGCCCCTGTGTATTTCTCCCCAGCACACTAGCACGGGGGGGAAGATGTGAGCATGGAGCGTACTTAACTGCCAACCTGAATAGCTCTGTAATGTAGCTTCAGTGTGGCATAAATTAAGCTGTCATTTTTTTGGCAGCAAGTGCAGAGAGGCGATTTTCCTGTACTGTAACATTTGAAACAACAATTTTCTGGCTCCAGGACTGACTGACAGTTCTGTGTGATACATTCGCAATGTGTGTGCTTCAGAGCTGCAGCTGGAAACTGCCTTCAGGGCAAGGTATTGTCTCTATTAGCAAATCCTGGCTGCGGTTGCCCTCACGCAGACGTTTCCTGACTCCTGCTGCTGCCACTCAGCCCGAGGAGGCTGCCACCAGGCCAGCAAAAATGGCACAGGAGATCTATCAGCCTCAGCAAGGGTTTCAAGCATGTTTCTCATATACAAAATGTTTTTTTATCATGAAAATCAGATTGTATGTTTTCTGGTACTGGCTCTCACTGTGCAAAGACTTTTTTGCATACTGGGAGATTTCCCTGAGCTGGGCAGAGGTTTTATGAGCAGGGAACACTGTGGGATCCTTGGAGGGGCCTCCAGGGTAGACTGGGAGTGCTACTGCCAGTCCCATGCTGCAATTAGCTACAGTCCAGAGGCAAAAAAACTGATAAAGGTAATGAGGGGTGTTGGCAGGGGGGTCTCTGAAGGGAGCACAGCATGCTGCTTTTTCTTTAAATGTTCTCTATCCTCCCCTTGCTCTCCCCTACCTCCACAGGTGACTACAAAGCAATATGGGCACTACTCGCCAACTATCTTGAATACACATAAAGGGCAGAAAAGGTTACCCTGAAAGCAGTCAAAATAATACAACTGTAATCACTTCAGTCATGATGCAGCAGTGAGAAATACGTTATATTAACCCCGAACTTGCATCCAGAATTGTTGCTGGCATCCTGGAGGCATGATGTTGCTCCCCAGACCAGAGCCAAGGCTTTAAGTAGTTGGTGGTTGGGCAAGACTGCACCTAAAGCTAATTCAGAGAGTGTCATGGTCATATTTCAAGAGCTCTTTAAGGAAGAGTAAATGACTTCCCAGAGTTGGCATAGTCAAGCTATTTGCCATGTAACTTGACAACTGACAGCACGTTCTTTCTTGTATGGGACTTAAATCTCTTCCTGTTTTAGTTGCCCCTTATTCTACTTGATGCTGTTATGAGGGAAAATAGACCATACATCATATAACGTTCCTCATAAAATTTATATTTAGAGGCTGTTTACTTTCAAGTTCAAATGCCTTGGTTTCTACAATGTCTCACTTCTTGTGAAGTATTCATTTATTTGTCCAACTAGTAAATACTCAGTACCTATGGATGGATCAAGTACTATCCTAGGGACACCAGGAGAAATTGTAGAATGAAAGTCCAGCCCTCTACTCATGATCAGAGGCATACCCTCCTCACTTTTCCCACCACTCTCCAGCCCCCACCTGCAAGGGCAGCTATAGCTATTCCTTGCCAACAAGAGCCCGCCATATTTTTTCTTGCTTTCATGGCTCAAGTTCTCTCCAAGAAAGGTCCACCCCTTCACACTTTCTTCCTATTAACTTTCAGCTCAGGCCTCCCTCTCTGCTCGAATCCTAGGGTTGAACTGGGTTAGACATCTCTACTATTTGAGGACCTTGTACGTAGATCTTTTTTTTTTTTTTTTTGAAAATGCTTAAAAGCAGCACTTTGTTTTGTACGTAGATCTTTATAAAATTTTGAATGTCTTTTATTTGTCTATTTCTAAAGCTGTACTTTAGCTCTTTTAAAATGGAAACTGTATTTTTCTCTAATCCTGCCACTATACCTAGGTTTAATAGGTATTTAATACACACTTAAGTAAATGGATGAATAAATTTATCATTATTGTCTTCAAGATATATCCACAAATCATAAATCTCTAATATCAGGAGAAAAAAAAGCCTCCCTGATAATGGCTCATTTTTCCTTGGGGAAAAGAAATTACTCTATAGGCCAGTTGTGTTATGTTTCTTTTATGATACCCTATCAAAATCCATTTATCATGTTACTTCAAGTTTCCTACATTGCTCGTCCATGTTCAGCCCATGGTCAACTAGCTTTTAAATGTTTTCCTGCTGTGCATAATACTCCACGATTCTCTAGAGCTTATTTCTGCAATTTGCTGAGCTATGATCATCCATATTGAATTTTCATTTGGCTTACTCTAAGCCACATTATGAGCTTGTCAAAACCATTTTAAATTCTCAGGCTAGATTTGTGTTTTCTCTGCCTGAGAGAGGCTAAGGCAAGGATAATATGTCTGAAAGAAGAAAATCCAAAACAGAAGTGAATGTGACTTTCTCCAGGCTCTGAAGTCAGCCCCTGACAACACCGAGTTCTGCAGGGAAGATGGGACAGAAACCTGGGTTCTGATAGTGAGTGCAGCATTTACTAGCTGTGTGACTTTGAGTAAGTTACAAAACTATTTCTGAGCTAATTATACTTATTCTACATATTGAAATTTGTATAATGTTTAGTTCTGTGATGGTGAATATTTAAAAGACCTAAAAGTTTAAAAAAGACTAAAAGAGAATAATTTTGTTACTCTTGATTCTTTTTTTTTTTTTTAAGAGAGAGAGTGAGAGAGGAGAGTGAGAGAATTTTTAATATTTATTTTTTAGTTCTCGGAGGACACAACATCTTTGTTGGTATGTGGTGCTGAGGATCGAACCCGGGCCGCACGCATGCCAGGCGAGCGCGCTACCGCTTGAGCCACATCCCCAGCCCCTACTCTTGATTCTTGAACAAGAATACTGATCTATAATCTACAGAAAGTCTCTGCTAGTTCTCCACCTTTTTCTCTATCACTTCCTTCTCCTCATGACCAGCTTTATAAAATTAATTAATTACATACCTACTCTAGGAAAATCATTAAACCAAGTTCTATGGTAACACATTAACCAGCTAAACAAAAAATGGAGGGGAAACCCTCATGACATCTAGCCTCCAAAGACTTACAAAACATTCCCAGGAGAAGCAAACTGAAGGGCTGGGACTGTAGCTCAGTGGCAGAACACTTACCTAGCACATGTGAGACACTGGGTTCGATCCTCCACACCACAGAAAAATAAACAGAATAAAGGCATGCTGTCCATCTACAACTACATTTTTTTAAAGCAAACTGAATACAAGGATCTGCATGACAGGTGCCAAGTGCACATTCCCAATAATACTAGTAGTGCTCAGGGACAGCTTCAAGCAAAAGGCCATTTCAACCTGGAGCTTGAAGTTTTGGTAGAATTCTAATCAGCAGAGAGAAAGAGAAAAAAAATATTTTGTCAACTGGGGAGACGACATCTGTGAAGTTCAGAGGTAAAAATTATACATCCATGTTTACCCTAGCGTTATTCACAGTAGCTGAAATAACCCAAGTGTCCAGGGATGGATAGATGAATAAAATGTGTTGTAAACCTACAGTGGCAGATTATTCAGCCTGAAAAAGGAAGAAAATTATTTTATTTTCCTTATTTTTATTGGTGCATTATAATTAAGCATGATTGGGGCTGGGGATATAGCTCAGTTGGCAGAGTGCTTGCCTCACATGCACAAGGCCCTGGGTTCAACTCCCAGCACCACAAAAATAATAATAATAATTATGCATGATGATGGGATTCATTGTTACATATTTATACATGCAATATAACTATATAATTTAGCCAATGTCATTCCTTAGTTTTCCCCGTTGGCATGCTTTCCTCTCTGCCCCTGGCCCTTTTCTCTACTCTACTGAACACCCTTCAATTTCTTTTCCTTTTTCCTCTTTAGCTCCACATATAAGGGAAAATGTATGACTCTTGACTTTTTCTGAGTTTAGCTTATTTCACTTCAGATAATGTTCTCAAGTTCCATCCACTTTCCTGAAAATCACACAATTTCACTCTTCTTTATGGCCGAATACAACCGAATTGTGGAAATATACCACAGTTTCTTTATCCATTCATCTGTTGATGAGTACCTAGGCTGGTTTCATAGTTTTGACTATTGTGAATTGTTCTGCTATGCCCAACATTCATGTGTCAGTATAGTATGCTGGCTTTAATTCTTTAGGATAAACACTGAGGAGTCATATAGCTTAGTCATATGGTGGTTCCAGTCCTAGTCTTTCGAGGACCTTCCATACTGATTTTCTTTGTGACTGTACCAGTTTACAATCCCACCAACAATGTAAACATCTTCAAAACATACGTAAATTCTGACATGTGCTACAACATAGATAAACCTGGAGGATATACTTGTTAAGTGAAATTAAAAAATCATAAAGAGGCAAATGCTGTGTGATTCTACTTACATGAGGTAAGTCTAAAGTAGTCAAATTCATGCAGACAGAAAGCAGAATGGAGGCTGCCAGGAGCTGGGAACAGGAGCAAATGGGGAGTTATTGTTAAACAGGTAGAGAGTGTCAGTTTTGCAAATGGTACACATGGCTGCAAAACAATGTGTGTGTACTTAATGTCACTTAAACTATACACCTTAAAATCATTTAGATGACAAATTTTATATCTATCTCACCATAATTTTTTCAAAGTTCAAAGGTAGAAGAATATAGAGAAAAACTAACAGATGGATTTGACAGAGCCTAAGTTTACGTGAGGATATAATTGAAGACAAACCTAGAAAGAAAGTCTTCAGTGAGTGCCAAGGACCTGTCAATGACAAGTCATCCCTAAATCCTGTGGAGCAGCAAAGGACACTGTCAGAACCTTGTTTTCCCAAGTGTGGATGGACAGTGGTGTGCAGGTTGGCCTGGGAAGCCCAATGGTGAGGCAGAAGCCCAATGTGACCACAGGTTGTGCACGAGGACTGAGAGTGTGGAAGCTACATGATGATGGTGGGAGGGACGGGAAGAGGACAGGCACTTGTGAAAAACAGTACCATTGACTGCTGGCAAGGTGAGGGCGGAACAGCAGGAGCAAAAGGTACTTGGGAGGCTTGGATCTCAAGTGCCAAGATCAATGACTTGTTGGGTAGAGAAGGTGACAAATCTAATTCAAGACATGTTAAATCTGAGACGATGGTGATTTACAGAAAATACCTATCAGGCATTGGTATACACCAGAAGACCCAGAATTGAGATAAATGCCCAAAGTTATCTTCAGAGAAATAGAAATTGGGCTCTAAATGAAAAGAGAAGAGAGGAAAAAAGAGTATTATTAAATGGCCCCATAGCCCAGGCACTCTGGGAAAAAAAATCCCTCGACCTCCATCTCACAACCCTGCGAGTTAGGTGAAGATGTACAGAGGTAGAAACTGAGGCACAGAAAGACCAGTTTTCCCAATGTTTACAGGCAGAAGGGACTAGAGAGCACACACAATAACCTGACTTCTCCCAGACTATTTCATACCATATGTATTAGAAGACACCAATCCTAGTTCTGGTTCTGCAGTAATTTACTGTGTGACCTTCTGGAAGTATCCTTTCTGAAACTCAATTTATTTACTGGCAAATACCCAGATGAGATATTATTAAATGTAATTACAATTCCAAAGTTTAAAATCTCTAAGTTTTGATTGATGACACAGGAATGAATATTCTCTTGGGATTATCAAGAAAGAGAAACTGAGTGGGCTGAGGATATAGCTCAGTTGGTAGAGTACTTGCCTTGAATGCACAAGACCCTAGGTTCGATCCCCAGCACCACCAAAAAAAAAAAAAAAAAAAGAGAGAGAGAGAGAGAAGACGAGGAAAAGATCGGGCACATATAACAGAAGGTAGAATTAAGGAAGGTCTACAATTAGGAGTTAGAACAAGCAGAAAAGAAGGCAGACAAAAAAAAGCAGCCATCAGAGACATAGGAAGAGGGTCAAGGTCATGTTGAGTCATCAAGGTCATGAAAGCAGAACTTCTGCAAAATGTGGACAATGGATTAAATACTTAATTACGCCAAGAAGAATAACGATTGGTACTAGACCATTGAGCTTGGCCATAGTGGAGCCCGGTTGTGCAGAAAGGGTGCATACAGGAAAAGAGAGGACACTGATCAGATTGCAAGAATTTAGGAAGAAAGTGAATAGTGAGAAAATGGAAATGTATTGTTTGCTTGAAAATTTTTTACTTATTTCATTTATTTTTGTGATTAAGTTTTTGAAAAACTTTTGGAAAATATTTTGAGTTAAGAAGTAAGAAAAGCCTTTCAATCAGGAGTTGAAACCTGAATTCTGCTTATGTTTTTTAAAGTAGATTTGTGCATGCGTCAAGAAACTCAGCCCTATTGGATTGCCATTCCTCTATTTAAAAGGCTTCCAACTTTTTAATCAGAAAGTTGCATCATAGGCTTAAAGATTTGGTTTACTGTCCTGAGTGTATTTAAAAATAATCACCTTGATTTTCTTAAAATCAAAAGCACAGAACCACTAATCTACAAATCTGAAAATAATAGTGGCTCATGCTGATTGAAGGCTTGCCCTGAGCCAGGCCAGAACCATGGTCAGCACATTGCAGGTATTAAGTCACTTAAGTCTCTCCCAATCCTCTGAGATTGGTTTATTTATCAGTCCCATTTTACAGATGATGGGACCCAGGCAGAAAAGAGTTCTGAAACGTACTTGGGGATGTGCAGTTGGAATGCAGCAAAGATTTTGGCAATTCAAGGCCAGAATTCCAGTAAATAGCAACTAGGTATAATGTCATGCAACATTTGAATTAACTTGTTCTAATATCTTATTCTAGGAAGATAAAAATATGCACTATTATTTAAGGTTTTTTTGGGTTTTGCTTTTTGGGTTTTTTTAAATATTAAAATCAGTTTGACCTGCTTCCATTTTTATCTTCAAATATGTCTAAGAAATAGACCACAAATCCCCTACTAGGAGTTCTCAAAACCCTTGTTCCTCAAAGTGTGCGATTCTGGTATCACCAGGGAGGTTGGTAGAAAGACAGGAGCCCAGATCCCACCTTAGACCTATGGAATCACAAGCTGAATTTTGACAAGATTGTCTACTGATTCATGTTCACACTGAAGTTTGAGTAGCACATAGCTAAATGCTTTCTCCCTTCCAGCTCTGATGTTGCATGAGTCTATCAATTTTCTTTCTCTCTCAGCATACAGTCTTGTCCAGCAGAGCTCTTTCTGCAGAATTCATCCAGGATTATTTATTTTCTACCAAATATCTCATGCTTTCTTTTCAACTGAGGGAGCTGCGTCATTTCCATTAAGTAAACCTGACCTCAACTGATTTTCACAGCTCTGGAGTTCTGACTAACTGTTGTCTCTTTCACCCATGATGTAACACACAGATCTCTAATGGAATAAGGCTATGCTATCCCTTGATTCTTCAAAAGCATGTAGCAGAGGTCATTTCTCATCACATACCTTCAGATAATTTTGATGTTTTCTCATACCTTCATTGCCTGCTAACTGAAGTATGGCATTTCCCCTATCACTGGTTCTCTGCACATTTCTAGCAGCAGGTTTGCTTGTATTCAGATGGCCCCTACAATTAGACAGTATCATCTATTGCGATGCTCACTTAAATCAAGTCTTCTAGAGGTATTGGTTTTCATTTCAGACTAGTATTGATGTGGGATCCATGGAAGATACAGTTAAGACTTCATGCTGCTGAAAGAGGATGTCTTCCTGCTTTCTAGTTTGAAGGTAAAGCTCTCTGTCATGGTGTTCAAGTCATGAAGCTTGGAGCAGAATTGAAGGTTTTCTCCCTTCCACTTGCTTTTAAAGCAAATTCAAAAGACCTGGTTATTTGGTGACTGTTCATGTTACTCACAGTCTGCATTAAGGTGTTTTATGAACTAGCCCCACACATTTATTATATCCACATACAGTAGCATCATTATAATTAAGTACCTCTCACAATTTCCATTACACACCCTTGTTTTAAACGTACTAGCACACAACCATAAAATGTACTCTTGACTGAAATTTGGCATGCCAGAATCCAGGACCTAATCACTGCTTTTCATTTTAAAAAAAAAGCATAAAATTATATTATGCTTCCCAAATGCTAGTTTACTCATAATACTTTTATTGTTCGGGGGAACAGAGATGCTACTTCTCCATCTCAAAATGGTGATTTTTTGTTTTTCTGAATTAAAAATATGGATGTGGTAAACTGGAAGAAAACTGGGCTATAGGGCATAAGAAATTTCACAGTGTATGATTGATTTATAAACCTGATGCTTTATTTTCAAAAATTAGCAACAGTGATTACATTAAATGCTATAAATTACATACTCATGTAATTGTATATAAATAGCCTAAAGAATAATGAAAACACATTTTGAGAAAACTGTATCTAATGCCTTATGACTTTTTTTTTAGTTTTGTTTTCAGTGGGAGGGAGGTAGAGAGAGAATATGATCGTGTTACTTTTGGGGTTGAATTTCTAGATTGGGTAAACTATATGATAACAAAACCTGAATGTGAAAAAGCCTATATATAATAAGAAATATTACTCAGGATAGAATTCTATGGTATATTAAATAAAAGCCTATAATGTTATTCATGCCCAGAACTGTCTGTATTTTACCTTCTGTTCCTAATGGGAATTGCAATGAGGCTCTTGAGATGGGGAGATTATCTTGAATTACCTATGGACCCAGTGTAATCACAGGGTCCTTACAAGATTGAGGCAGGAGGAAAGAGCCAGAGTACAAAAAAAGACAATGGAAGCAGATGCATGCGTGATATACGGTCATCAGGTAAGAAATTCAACAGCTTCTGGAAGGTGGAAAAGTCCAGGAAACGGTCTCTACCCTGGAGCCTCCAGTGGGTAGGAAGCCCTGTTCACACCTGGACAGTAGGGCTTCTGGCTTCCAACACTCCAAGAGAATAAACTTGTGTTACTAAGTTTATGACAATTTGTACAGCAGCAATAGGAAACAAATATAAATATTTTTGGAAATTAAAAATACAAGGAAGAAAAACACAGATGTATCTTTTAGTTTTAAACTTTTAAACACCATGAATGTCTTTCAGAGATATAAAAGGAAATGCTTTGGGAATGTTATTTGTTATAAATCTTTGAACTGTTTTCATTTCTCTCTGATTAATGTCTTACATGTTTCGTTGTCGTAACTGGTAAACATACTGTAATTGCCCTGATCCAGAAATTGTGTAATTTAGTTCTATTATGTATCAGAGATCTTCACCCCAAAGTAGTGGATGCTGATTTGTACACCATGTTGCATGGCTATTCTGGGTGAAATACATCTATATGCAGACTCTTTAATAGTGTAGGAGGATTTTTGAAAGCATTTTTTAAGGTAATCAGTAGGTCTTTGCACTATGTAAAACCATTGTGTTAGCTCCCATATGTCTTTTAGGTTAACTATTTCTGGTGATACATGTATGGCTGAGCACATTTATTCAACTCTGCCTTCCCAGCAGTTACATATTAGATTCAAAGCCCAATAGCTATAACTTCCACTTTTAGCCAAGAGAAAATTCTGCCTTCTGCTCACCTGCTAAGGGGAAGAGAGAGAGAGGACAGGCAACTCCAGCTCTGACAGAACACAAGGGCATAGGTCATCACTTTCTTTATCAAGTACTGTTAAGCAGTAATGGACTAGGTGTTCACTTAGATTGTGACCAGGTCATAAAATTGATGAGTCTCCAAATGACCTTAACTTGTCTTTGGCCCCCAACACTGCTTTCTTAATGTTGCATATTGCATTGGCAATAATACCAAATGGGGCTCAGTAAATTATATTTCTAAACAGCTTGAATCCTTGTACTCCAGCTTCAGCAAGGAGTCATGGAGGAAAAAGCCGATGTTCCCCTGAGGGTTGCCAGAGACTCTACAGGGATGAATAATTATCCTGGATGTTCATCCTTGAGGCCTGCATCCTGAACACTGGCAGTGCCAACGACCCAGACAACAAATTGTGTGCAGGTGAATAAATAACCACCACCACCACCACCACCACCACTCCATCCCAAATAGAAAGCACTACACTATCAATAGGAGATCTACCACTTTTATGACTTTGTTTTGTGTCTTTAAATTCCACACATGACCAAATTAGACTCCACAACATTCAGAATGTGATCATTAGATTATTTTTACTTGGCTTTATCCTAAGCAGATCCCTATGTAGCTTTAAAAGGTCTAAAGATTGACTTGAATGTGGGGACACTATCCTTAAAAGCCCTTGGCCCCCTTTGAACAGTATGTATGCTCTTATTCCTTTGAGTCTTATAATGGTGTTGTTTATGCATGTGTCTCATCTCCACTCCAGAATGTAAGCATCTAGGGTAGGAAGCTGTCGCGGCACAATAAGCATTTATTGCAAGAGGCAGAAGGAAGAGGGATAGAATAAGTCAGCCCCTTCTATTTGCCTTATACATTCCCACAGAAAACACAAGGTAAAAAAGGTAATAAATTTCACATTTGGCTGCAGGAGCCAGGACTCCTGGATTTTCTGTGGCTGTCTTCATAGATGTGGCACCAGGAGCAACAGAAGAGATTAACCAGGAAGGAGAAGCAAGTCTGGACAATGATGAGTTTATGTTTCCACTGATCATCCTGATACATGTGTGGCCCCTTGTGCTTGCACACATGGGTTTAGAAGCATCTCTCCCTTGATGGAGAACTGGCTCTGGTGGATGAAGCTGGAAGGCCATAGGACTTGTTTGCGTATTTCCATATTGGCATGGTCCCCTCCTTAACTTCTCCTATGAGTAATTGTTACTTAATATAATTAAATCTGAAAGCCAGAATTTCAAGTTAGTTAGCTCCCAGCTGGTAACTGCAAGACTTCAGCCCTTGGTTTTTCAGGGTAACTGTCCCCACTCAGGAATCTCCGGGGCTTTCTTGATTGTGTTTGAAAATCAGACTGAGCCAATGCTCCTTTGAACAAGGTTCCCCCTCTTGGGATCTGATTCCTCTGGAGGATAATTCACTCAGGTTGCCTTTGTCCTCCCTGGTCTCAGCTTGATCCTCTGAGGTGACCATCGTCCCAAGCAAAGTTTCTGCTTGTTTCACAGATGCTCCTTCTTAGCTCTGGGTAATCTGTGGCTAGCAGCTTGGTTTGCAAAGGTTGAAGATCATAGATTGAAATTTTGGCAAGAGGAGCCAGCTGTTTCCACACTCCTTATCTCTAGCTACATCTTCATCTTTCACTGGAATTCATGGCTAGACCTCTGGGATCTACACTCCTATAGGTGGTGATCTCTGTTCTTATTTGGTTCATCCTTCCTCCACCTTATTGTGGGAATCTAGATATTGATGGAAAGATTTAAATCAGGCTTCATTTTGGTCATAAGTTATGGCTGTTTCTTGGGGTAGCTGGTCCTATGTACTTCCCTCTTTTTGTTTAATGGCTGTGCTGGACTTTTTAATCTCTTCTTTAAGGAGAACAAAAAAAAAAGTTTTTTTTCAGTTACCCAAGCCATATAAAAGGGAGGGTATCACAGGTACCAATTCCATTTGCATCCCTATAGCTGATTTTTGACCTTCTACTAGAAACTACTCTCCTTAATACAACAACAACAAAAAAATAGATCAAGTAGGACTTAAGCAAGGGTGGCACAATCTGCATGATATCTTGTCACAGGGTTCTTTCTAAAAAAGGGTTTCTACCATATGTGGGGATGTTTGCTCCCCTGCCTGCTGCTAAGTCCTAGGGCAACACCTACAAGGCTAACAATACTTCTGAATATCTGTTAACCTGCCCCTCATGTATCTGCTGATGCACCTGCACAGGTACTAGACTGGTCCCCTACACCTTCTCTTGCCCCATTGGAGACTTGCCATGCTAACTCTGTGTCCTAGGACAGCCATGTAATATTTCTTCCTTCTTCTTCTGTTTGCTGAATGATCTCCCTCACTGCCTTGCCCCAGGGGTGGACACTCATGATCAGGGTCACACTAAGCTTAGACTGAAGTGGTGCTATCAGTATGGACAGGATTTTGGCCATATCTGCCAAGAGCCAACTCATCTTTTTCTAGGAAAAAAAAAAAGTCACTCTTCTGGATATTCTGTAACCAAGGAAGGGAAATTAAGGATTACTTTGTAGGGACCCCCACACATACTTCCCTTGTATCTTTCTAAGGATAGAAGAAAAAGTAACATTCTCTGCAAGCACTAGAAGACTACGCTCACTTTTTCTTCTCTCCTGAACATTCTGACAAGCATTCTCTCTGCCTGAGGAGAGGTTTTAACAAGCACATCAATTGCTTCAATCCCTGGGGTTGTGGTTAATCCCTGGTGCAGAAGGGCGTGACCCAGGGTTTGTATGACTCCAGAGGAGCTCTCTACTTGTAACTCAAATAACCCCTGGCCTCACATAGGATGGTTCCAATGTATTATATTGTCATTGTGTCACAGATTCAACTAGATCTTTAGTCTCCCCGTGTGTTATTTTCAAACATTGATGCAACCCACCCTCTGAGCTTCCCTCTACCCAGTGCAAGCTTTTTTTGGACATTTCAAGAGGAATCGTAACATGCATTTATGACCCCACTTCCGCCTCTCACCCCTCCTCCTCTGAATACTATATATGGAGTACTAGCTAGGCCACAGATAAGTCACAACTTACTATGGACACTACTCTGCTCTCAGAAACCATTCAGGATGTCCCTTTATTTTGAAAGTATGCTGCCATCAGGGCCACTGCCAGTCTTCTTCATTCCCAGGTGTTGAGCACTGAAGACAGCCTTATCTCAACAGCACTATTCAGAAGGGGACTCGTTTCTCCATCTGTATTATGCTCTGCTAGGAGGGGCTCACAGCAGAAAGCTCAGCACCCTCAATATTAGGGAATGTGAGTGGGCTTCTTCCCACTTACCTATAACCTGCAAGAGTTAAAACCCAGAATAATAAAAACAACTGCTAATGTTTATCGAGAGCTTCCCATGCTGTTCCAGGCATGTTCCAGGCCTTCACTCATTTCATTTTCACAGAGACCTTGTGAGATAGTTCTGCTACTACCACCCCCACTTTACAGATAAGGAAACTGAGGCATCATTTAGTGAAGAGTAGCGGGAGGTTACAGAGCTAGCCAGGAGGAAAGCTGGACTTGGAACCCCAGGAAGTCTGGCTGTGAAATGTGTGTCCTTGACACCATGCTATCCTGCCTCACATGCACATGTGCTGGCTGGCTAGACCAGGAACAGTTTTGGTGAAAACCATCCCGCTCCCTTTTAGAACCATGCTCTCCTTGAGGAGTGTGGACCAGAGGCTGGGTGCTGGCCACCATGCCTGTCCCTTTTTCCTAGGAGTTTTTTCCCCAGCACCTCGGAGTGCTCCCTTGCAGTGGGCTTCTGATTCCCCTCCCCAGTGTCCCTCTGCTCCACACCAGAAGAACGCCTGCACACTGGATCATCAATACAGACTGGGTTTGAGGACTTCTCAGAGAATCCCCTTGTTCTCTTGATAAAATAGTGAGAGCACAGAGGTGGGGGAGGACACTCATCTGCTTACCCCACTGAATCTCCACTCCAATCAAAGACTTCTCTCATATAAATATGGTTTATTTCACAACATTTCCCAAAGAGTAGAAGGCAAACCTTTAAAGTCAAATTTCTGATAAGGCTTTGTTCATGAACAGCAATTTAATTTTTTTTTCTTTCTTCTTCTTCTTTCTTTTTTTTTAGAAAAGTTGTCCAAAGCTACCCATATTCCCACTTTTGCACTCTTCTCATCAAACAGAATAAATAAAAGGTCAAGTATCTGTAAAGGATTTGGCAGCACCATGGTCCAGTGCAGCTGGTTACACAGAACTGGTCTCAGAGATGAAATGGCTCTTCTATTGTTCCTTCATTAGTCACTTCAGATAGGGAATACAAGAGCAAATGACGTTCTTCTCCCCTGTAAGTGATTTTACTTCAGTGCAGCTTCCTCGCATAGCCTCTTCCCTCCTCCGCAGCCATCCCTACTGCTGTCTTGAATTGCTTTTACCCTTATACCATTTTGCATTCAAGCACATTAAATGCAGCCTATGTTATACAAGCCATTATTTATTCTCGCATCAAAACACTGTAGGTCACCCACCACATGTTAAAGAGAGAAAACCCATCAACAAATAGGCCCTGTCCATTCAGCTCAATTGACATTTCCATTGTCTTTAACTGGGGTCTCTGCGTAGCAGTGTACACAAGGGAGGATGTGGCAAGAGCATCCATTGGCTGCTGCCTGGCTTTGCTGCTATAATTGAGCACCATTCGACCAATGCTGAGGGGTTTTCTGGGCGTGTTTCCCTCCTTTGTCAATGTTAATGCAATGCCAAATGATAAAGATGCCCTTTGGCATTCCACACTCTTAGCCTTTAATAATAAACACTTTCTGCATCTCAAATTGCTGCTATACATGAACAGGTTTTAGTCAACCCCTGAAGCGAACATGCACCTTCTCATTACAGGGCAGCAGTAGTGAGAAAGCAATTCACTAAGCCATAGGGTTGGCAATCACCCATATTTTCTGCTATGAGTAAATAACTTCAATTGATTTAATCATAAAAGAATAACAGGAAAACTACATTGATTTCCAAATCCCTAATGCGGACATCAGACTCTATTGACTGGGCTGCGTACAAGGAGGTTGTAGCCATTTGTATGAACTCAAGGAACATCAATACTTGATCATTACTCCAACAAAAAAAATGACAATTTGGACCTATTTCAAAATGGATTGGAGTAATATTATGCAGGGTGATTGGGCAATCTAGAGTGATATAAGTGATAATACGCTGCAGTGCTCATTAGGTTAAAAAGAACAAAATCCATAAATTCTGGTGAGCAGTTTTCTTGTTAATTGTAATAAGTCATTCACCTTCTATAGTAACAGTAATAACACACTAGTCCTCTATTTCTATTAAAGTAACCAAATGGGGTTGTCGAAAATTCATCCATAGCTCATGTAAATTTAGCTGCTAAGACCTATGCACATAGAAAAAAATCTCTTTATAAGCAGAAAAACTGCAGAATTTTGACTCAAAACGCATTAAAAGGAGCATTCATTTCCCTGACATTGACCCATCAGTTGGGGTTTAAAAGCAAAATCAAAAATCTTTAAGAGGAATATTTCATATAAAAATGCAAAAAGAAATAACGTACTCTTTATTTTAATGCAGGAGAAAGAACACTGGATTGGGAAGTTGAGTACATATACATATTTATGTCTGAATAGTGATCATTCAAACTAGAATACTTGTAAGAGGAGAGACTGGAACAAAAGGGAAGAATCCAGGATTGTTCCAGGCAACAGTGATTCCTGGGACCCAGGATCACTGTGGAATTGGGCAGACTGACCAAAACCTCTATCTCTACATTACTTTAAAATTCCAAGCAACCCCTCAGACTAGTTTTATGTTCCCTCTTCACCAGCAAAATGAGATCATCTGTAATCTCAAAGATCTCTTCCAGCTCTAAAAATCAGACTCTAACAGAAATTAGAACAGTGGTTGCCAGGGCTTGGGGAAAAGGTAACGGAGAAATATTGTTTAATGGATCCAGAGTTTCAGTTTTGTAAGATGAAGAGAATTCTGGAAATGAATGGAAAAGATGGTTTGCACAACAAGGTGAATGTATTTAATACTACTACTTAAAAGGTGCTTAATACTTTAAAATGGTTAAGATGATAAATTGTATGTGTATTTTGCTACAACTGAAAAGCAATCCGACTTTAAGCCAAGTGATTCAAGAATTGTTTTAATGTCTTTGTTCTTTTACGGTTACAACATTACAAAGCTCTTGACAGTACTGATTATCTCAGTACCAATAATTTCTCCTTTACAAAGCTTTACTGAGGCAAGTATGATTATTTTAATGAACTTTCACATCTATTGCAGAAAATAGAACATATAGGCTGTCTCTCATGCAAAAAACCTCAAACCCCTCAATGTTTCAATAGGCAAATTGTTGCTGAGTCCCATAGGGAGAACTCACCATGCTCTGAAAATTCTAAGGGACTCGCTGGTCAAGTAACCTGGCATTGTCCTTTGTGCACACCTAACAAGGTCCACTGGGATGTGGGAGTCAGATAAAAAGGGATATTTGTTCTCAAGTAGCTTACAGTGTTGTTAGGAGACTGAAATTAACACACACACATACTTAAGAGTAAATAACTGACTCCAAAGGTTAAAGAGTATGCTGGGATTTTAGAAAAGGCTGAAATCAATGGGGATCGGATTACTCTGAGGTGATTGTGGAACCTGTCATTGGAATGTGGACTGGTTCTAAAAACTGGATGAAGTCGGGTCAGATGGGAAGGGATCTGTAAAATCTCTGAGCAAGCGGGTCAATATGAAGATGCGCATGCAGACAGGGACTGTGTCATTGTCAGAAAGACATGCTAGCAATTTGAGGGATTACACTTAGGCTAGTGAGATCAGAGATAAGAGTAGCAGAAAAAGAAATCATTTAGGTGTTACGTGGTACAAGAGGAAATGTAAGGAATTGCTGCTTCTCTAAGCATGAGACGCTGATCACAAGGTAATTGTAGGCTATGTGGATACCACATTAAGGAACATTGAATTGTTTTATGAGGAAGTTATTCCCCTTCCAATTATTTTAATTATATTAGTAAGACTTAACCATCTCTTGGTTTCTTGCTATTTCCCTTTGTAAAAAAAAAAGAAAGAAAGAAAGAAAGAAAAAGAAAAAAGAAAAAAGAAAAAAAAGAAAAAAAAAGCAGAAAGAGAATGTTTGGCTGGCAAAGTAATCCACGTACAGATTAGTAATGTATTTCTAGTACATAAATTTTAAAGATCTATTCCACTAAGTGACAGTGGTGTTCTTTTTGTGACTGTGATACTTTAAAAATGCATTTTCTTTGAAGGAGCAGAACAATTAACAAAGTATGAAATAAAAAGTGGTACAAGCAGCACAGGGTCTGACAAAACTGCTGAAGGACAGACGTTCGGAGACAGTAGAACAAGCGCTAGACCTTAAAGTGAGGGCCTGGCTTTGAGACCCACTTCCGTGACTTATTGACACTGACCTTGAGTTAAACACTGGCTGAACCTCAGTTTCCTCGTCTGTAAGATGAGGGGTTGGGTGAGATGAACTCCAAGGTCTCCATCCACTCACTGAAGTGTGATTAAAGGGCCCTTGAGCAGACAGTGACAAGATGAAAGTGGCATTTAAAGAAGATTAGTCTGGCAGTGGCAGAAAGGTGAGCTTGGAGAGGAGAAAGCTTGGGGTCAGGGAGGCCAGTTAGGTGGCTGTTTCTGGGTTCTAGGAATGGCTGATAGGGGCCGAGGCAAGGATGATGGCATTGAGGATATTGAAGAGACATGGGAGACATTTCAAAGAATGGTTTGACAGTGTTTTATAACTAAGTAGTGAAAAAAAATATAAAAAATGACTTGGGGATTTTGAACTTGATAAAGTAAGAAAGGTTCCTTTTGACAAAATCCATATTTTGGGGGAAATAAAGCTTGTTTGGTTTTAAAAAATCTTAAGTTTAGGCTGATTGCAAGATACTGATCTTGAAAGACTCTTGGACTAGCTTAAATATAGCACTGCTGCTATATTTAAAAGATGATTAAAGATTCTTTTAGAGATTAAAAGAATGATATGGAAATATAAATTTAAGGGTCCTCTGCATTAAAATGGTAAATAAATTGCTTAAGAGAATGCAAAATAATAAAATAAAAAATAAATTTTGGAGTAAGATGCCTATTATTAAGGGGACAGAAGAAGCAGGAAACACCAAGAAATGGAACAGAAATAGAATGCTCACAGTGCAAGAGAAACAGAATAGTGTGGGGTTCTGCAAACCAGGAGGGATCAGTTTTCAAAACACAGTGAAACCAAAGGGCAGAAAATCATGCAAGAAGCTCTAAGACAAAGGCAAATGCTTGGCTGACCTCATCAGTGCCCTCCGTTTGAGCAGGAAGCATCTAAATGTTAGCAGCTCGTTAAAATGGCATTAAGATTAAGAAGCCCATTAGGAGAAAAAGTTGAGGCAAAATATGGAAGTTTGGCAGAATGGAAAGAGAAAAGACATTGGCAACAGAAAAGCTGCAGATTTAAGGAAAGTTGATTTTTAAAAATATACGAGAGGTTAATTTTGATAACAGAGGAAGATCAAACACTTTGGAGAAGAGAAACATAGCTCTCAAAAGTAAATGTAATCCCATTAATGTAAAGTTAAAATTATGAACATGATCTGGCTTTGAATCACCAAAGTTACATCTACTTAACTTCAAAGAAAGAATCTTCATGGTTTTTGTTTGTTTGTTTGTTTGTTTTCCTCTTCTTAGCACATCTCCACCAGCTTTAGGTGCAAAAGGAAATAAAAAAATAAAAATAAAAAAAATAAAAAAGAGTTCAGTGTGTGTTAGTCCACATTCTGTCACTATAACAAAATGCCTGAGATAAATAATCAACTTATAGGCTAAGCAGTGTATTTGGGCTCACAGTTTTGAAGGTTCCAGTCTAGGATCAGTTGACCCCTTTACTGTGGGCCTGTGACAAGGCAGCACATCGTACTGAAGTGCAGGGCAGAGCAAAGAGCTTCATGTCCAGAAAGCAAAAGAGTAAGGAACAGGCCACAATCTAACATTCTCCTTCAAGGGCAGTACCCTCAATGACCTAAGTACCTCCCAGCAGGCCTCACCTCTTAAAAGTTGCACCATCTCTTAATAGTGCTACTCTGAGGACCAAGCTTTTAACATATAGGTCTTTGGAAGACATTCAAGATCTGAACTATAGTGGTGTTGAAGGTCAGAGTTTTCTGAGACAGGCTTTTACTGTAGATTCATTCACTCCTCTAAGACCTTCCAATCTCAATTGGCCTCTGGGTTTAGGATGACATGCACCAAAAACGAAGTGGGTCACAGACAGTTAAATAACCTGCCAAAGTTAAGAGGCAGAGTGAGGCTTTTATGATGCTAAGAGTCTACTCTTAACATGATATACCCCCTAACACTGAATTTAGATCAAACGTGGGTATAAAGAAAAATAATCATTCTTTTTTCTCTGTGTTTGGAAGATGGTATATGCCCAATATAAAACCTTCCTATAGTCTTCAGAGAACTTTTCCACCTCAAATCTTTTCTGGAGGATGGGAATCCTCATTGGTTTGGGGAAGGAAAGTAACTAGTTGACAGGTACAGAGGTTATAACAATATTGACACATGGTAAGCTCAGGTGCCTATGTCAGCTACTTCTGACCTGATGGACAGATGAATATAAATCCACAGAGAAGTTAAGTCTGGGTCCAAAGTAAAAATACACTTTCTCTGGTGATTGGTCTTCATGTTGCTCCAGAAGCCACATTGCTGAATTTGTCTTCTTTCGCTCATATGTCATTTGCTATCCTTATTCCTTCCTTACTCCAGGCCTCTCTGTCAAGTATGGGGATAATTTAAAGCTAGGTAGAACTTTTTTTTTTAATCAACTTTGTGCAAGTGTGCAATTCAAGGTAAGAATGGAATAGTGTTTCCAAATTTCAGACAGATACCTAATTTGGGGGATACAAAAACAAAAACTCAATGTAATTCACAAAGCATAAGTTATTCTAGAATATTCCAGCATTGATTACACTCTTTATTCATTGTTACAGATATTGCTGTGGTTTTGATCTTGAATTTGATTGATGGATGTTGCAATTTGATTCCCAATGTAACTATATTGAGAAGTGGTAAGATGTTTATAAGGCGATTAGGTTGTGGAAGCTTTACCCTCACGAATAGATTAATCTAGGTCTTGTGGAAGCGGATTAATTATCTTAAGAGTGGATTGTTATCACAATGTAAATCAGTATGGAGGTTCCTCAAAAGACTGGGAATGGAACCACCTTAAGACCCAGTTATATCACTTGCTGGTATTTATCTTAAGCAATTAAAGCCAGCATGTTAAGGGATTCATACCCGTCTATAAATAGAAAAATGAAATTATATCATTTGCAAAAAAATGGATGGAGCTTAAGACCATTATGTTAAGTGAAATAAGCAAAACTCAGAAGGTCAAGGGTCATATGTTTTCATGTGGAAGGTAGAGAGGAAAAATGACATGAAGAGGGGGGCACCTCATGAAAATCAAAGAGATATCAGTAGAGGAAAGGAACCAAGGGGCGAGAGGTGAAGAGGAAGGGGGAAGAGTCGGGAGTGATTCTGGCCAAATTCATTGTTATACTTTGTGCATGTATTAATATATAACAACAAATCTCATCATTATGTGCAACTATAATGCACCAAAATAAAATATGGGAAGAGAAAAAAAACAGCGGGTTGTTAGGAAGTCAAGGCCACCCCTATTTTCTCTCTTCTGCACATACCTGATTGCCTTTCTGCCTTTTCTGCCACGTTATGATACAGCACAAGGCTCTCACAAGGTTGAACTTCCAGCCTCCAGAACTATCAGATAAACTTAATTCCTTTATAAGTTAACCACTCTCAGGTATTCTATTATACCAACTGAAAGTTTACTACAACATCTTTAATATTTAAAAGTTTATAACTATCAAAGTATAAAAGCTTTGCAAAAAGGATTTATGAAGAAGTGTAGCCTACAGAAAACATTCAAAAGCTGGAAAACATTGTGACCATTAGTAGATAGGATGTGCATAACGTTAACATTCTGATCTCCTGGTGAAGTTGACACCATCACAAAAAATTAAATGTGGAGATTGTCAGTGTTGAGATCTTAGTTTGCTTTCAAACATTTTAATTCTTGGATTTGTTATTTCATAGGATTTGATAAATTCACCAAGACTTAGCAGCAGACAGGGCCACCATCACAGGACGTAACAGAGGGGACAAAAATATGCTATCTGATTAAGTCAAGCAGTTTCTTTCCATTGGTCTCATCCCAGTTTCCACAACATCCCCCTGAATCTTCTATTCCTTCTCACTGTGTTTCCTTTTCTAGCTTTTGACTGAAGCCAATAGATTCCTTCAACCCAGTTACATATGTTGATTATTATTCTTTAGTCCTTGAAGGAAGTGTCACAATCCATTCTTCTAACTTCTCAACTGATTTGTGTCATATTTGACATTTGGAAAAAGATAAATTTCTCAAGACACTCAAGAAAGGAATTTCCTTGTAGAAACTCTGGAGTGGACTTAATTAAAAGTACAAAGCCACAAACAGCTCATAGAGGAAGGGGATCCACAGAGGGTGCTTTACCAGAAACTTCCGTAAAGCAGAAGCTGCAAGTCCCTGACTCAAGGCCAACCCTTTCTGAGGACTTGGGGGAGTGAGGATTCTAATGTGCACCACATGGTCAGAGTTTGCTGTACGATTTCATAAGTAAAGATGATCTTGTCATCCTTTTATTAAAGATGGCCTCCTAACTGTATAACTTTTGACCTCACAATATCTGGATCCATTTCTAGATGCCATGGGAGGCAGTGATAAAGGCTTCCAAAATCCAAACCCACATTCGTCAATGGTTCCTGATCTCCCCAGAGGAGAGTGGTTACAAAATGGAAATTCTTTCTAGAAAGATTTGTATCTTAAAAGAGAACACTTATGAACCTACCACTTTAAAGTTGTCCAGGAAAGTAAAATGAAATGCACTCTCCAACTTGCAGACATTTGGAGGAAGCAAGGAATCTTCCTGGATCTCCTAAATTCTCTGAGCCTAACATGTGCTAAGGAGTAGAGCTGGATCCCTATCATTCATCAATTATCTTATTGAATCAGAAAACCTTCATCGTATACAATGTGTTGTGTGTTCTGGGTGATGGGGGTGCAGAGTTAACAGGCCTGGCAGGTTGAGGACCAAACATTCAAAAGCTAGAAAACATTGTGGAAAACATTATTAAAGAAGGTAGACTTGTAAATAGGCTATTATAGTACCTTTTCAGAGTCCCAGCATTGAGATTCTTCTGAAGGGGCTGTAAACCCTTGTCCTGCTTTTATTAATTCCTTCTTCTTCCCTTCCCCATCTGGAAGGTCCCCAAGGTCCTTACTCTCCAGGCCCTGCTTCACCCTGGATTTGTTTTTTTGTTGTTGTTGTTTGTTTGTTTGGGTTTTGTTTTGTTTTAGGTACCTGGGATTGAACTCAAAGTTTCGACCACTGAACCACATCCATATCCCTAATTTTTCTTTTATTTAGAGACAGGGTCTCACTGAGTTGCTTAGCACCTTGCTTTTGCTGAGGCTGGCTACAAATTCACAATCCTCCTGCCTCAGCCTCCCAAGCTGCTGGGATTACAGTCATGCTCCACGGCACCCAGCCTCCCCCTGTTATTAATTCTCAGGTTTGACAAGGTCTACCTGACCTCATAACAGGGGTCTGTGAACAATCTGGTTTCTGCAAATCCAGAGGAGTTAGCAGCTGGGCACCAGGGACCCACTCTTGGCTCCAACTGCCTTTGGCTTTCTCACCTGCAATCTTTGATTCCCAGTGTTCCTCCTTCCTAGGAATCCTAAGAATCTCATTTGCTTCTTTCTTGGCCCTAGCCTTTATGTTGTTCTGCAATCCTTTTTGGTTAGTTGATTCCATCAATACTTCTATTATCAACCTGTAGGGTCAAGGGTCATGTCTTTTTATTCTGTGTGTCTTTCAAAGTGTGCTTGTGGTTTTGGTGCTACATGAATGTTGATTTAAATGTGTTTATCCCTACCTTCAACCTCAGTTTGTAGAAATCCTATGCATCTTTCAGAGAAAAAATTTAAAGGTTGCCTCTACCAGGCAGCCTTCTCTGATCTTCTCAGCCTCACAGAACGATCCTCTCTTGCTCAGAACATGTAAGGCCTTGGTTCTGGGCTACTCTCCCTACCCTTCTCACAGAGGGCTTTGCACCTTAAGCACCATGTGCACATGTCCCATCTCTACTGGCCTATGTCTAAGATAGAGAGAGTTTCCTCCAACTCTTGCTGTCCTCCATACTAACCAGCACTGGCACTGCCTGGAATGGGATTTCCATAAGTCTGTGCATGCTTGAACAAATGAAGAGACTGAACAAATCGAAAGGGCAGGGTTCAAGGAGGAAGAATATAACTGATTCCACCCAAGCACTCCTTTTTTTATGCTTAGATTTCACAATTTGATATATACTTGTTTTAGTCAGCTTTTTTGCTGCTGTGAGTAAAAGATCTGACCAGAACAACTGTTGGGGAAGAAAAGTTTATTTGGGGGCTCACAGTTTCAGAGGTCTCAATCCATAGACAGTAGACTCCATTCCTCAGGGTTCAAGGTGAAGCAGAGCATCATGCTGTGCAGGAGGGAAGTGGCTCACATGATGATCAGGAAACAGAGAGGTCTCCACTCTCCAGATACAAAATATATACCCCATAGTCACACCCCACAATAAACCCCTTCCTCTAGCCACACCCAACCCTCCTCCAGTTACCACTCAGTTAATCCAACCAGGGAACTAATTCACTGATTAGGTTAAGGCTATAACCCAATCATTTGTCCTCCAAACCTTCTTACATTGTGTCACACAAGAGCTTTTAGGGGATATCACATCTAAACCATAACAATACTTTACATGGGAGATTTTATGTCTCACAGTTACCTATTAAAGTAATGATTGTCATTAACTTTTTTAATATTTATTTTTTAGTTTTAGGTAGACACAATATCTTTATTTTATTTGTATGTGGTGTTGAGGATCAAACCCAGCGCCCCATGCATGCCAGGCAAGCGCGCTACCGCTTCAGCCACATCCCTAGCCCAGATTGTCATTAACTTAATTTCCCAAGTAACTAAGAACTACAAATCCTTTTAGGTTAACCCTCATTGAAGTCTTTATGATAAAGGCATAGAGTTCATTATGATGTTGGATCATTTTATAGTCTATGAAACACTGACTTATTAAGGGCTAGGAAAGTGTTGAACACTCCTTCCCTATGTTGAGTTTTGAAGTGGCTGTACTTTTTCATTTCTTATGTCATCTTTAGCAATCTCTCTTCCCTTAAATTTGCTAATACTGTTGCTATTACAACTTCCAGCAGTCTTCTCCCTTGTTCTCTCTTCAATTCAGTTTATTTAATCCACGATTACAGTAAGTAATTGAGCACATATCATGTAGCTTTAAATCGGCGATAGGCCTAAAAAGCAGACAGCCCAGCTTGTTAGTGTAGCATTTTCAAAAAGAGAAAATACATTAGAAGGAGGAATCGTTTATTAGTAAAACAACCACACTTTAGGGCACAGATTTTGGAGAATATTTTAGATTCAGAGTGAACAAGTGAGCATCTCTTTCTCACTGTATCTAGAGAACAGAGTTGGCTGAATAAATTGAATTGAATAATAGAGCAGAGCTGGTTGAATGGGTATGATATGACTGGACTGGCAGCCTCTGGAAGGGGACTGATACTCAAATCAAAGAAAGGCTTCACCCTATTCTGCCATGATACCCGGCTGCGATTCCACATCCTGCATTTCTCTCTTGTTGATTTTGCCTCTAAAGCACATGATTTTGTCAGAATACATCACTGAAGAGGTCACTGGAATAAGAGGCAACCAAGGCAGTGTGGTATGGAGGAAAGAACAAGAAAACACAGCATCATACCTTGCAGAGACAAATGGCATAATAGAGCCAAGAAATTAATATTTTTCATTCTTTTATGGTAAGGAGGAAAAACAAAAGGGTGGCCACTTAGCACAACATTTCTCATGAATATTTTTAAAGCTACAGACAATTACAGGTAATGTAATACCTCCACCGTGATAGATGAGGGATTTATCTTACCTAAAATATAATAATAGCTCACCTAAGAGTTTTAGGGTAATAAATATCTACATCATTAATTTCTACCTCAGAATTATGAGTGATTAACTTTCCATCTCTAAAAACCCATAGACTCTAAAAACTATTGGAAATGAAAATAATGTGCCATTGATCCGAGTAAGCCTTTAGAATATAGGAATAATGATCTGAGGGATTTTTAATTATCTAAACTCTGGTAAGAGCCCCTGAGAGCTTTTCAAAAAAAAAAAAAAAATAGAACATGACCTAATATATAAAAGGTGCCTGAGAAAATGATATGTTTGGGGCAAATTTGGAGTCTACAGCAAAGTGTCTAGTATAGATGTTCAGAACTGAGTCCCTGGTGCCTCAGAGGGGGCTAGAGGGAGAACTTTCTGGAAAGGCAGATGTGCCGCTGCTTACAGGGATTTTCATACATGAGTAAATAGTGTGCAGCCATCTTCGTGCTTCCAATTTTATTATCTGCATGCGCCAGAGCGCTGTTGGGAGTCATAAACTCACACACCAAATGACACAAGAGACAAGTGTGCTCACAGGCTGCCTTTTCACCTCGCATCCATTTGTGTGTGAAGCTGCTGGATGTGATGGGCTTTTTCCCCCTCACACCTATAAGCCAAAGTCATTGACCTGTCAGAGCTTAATGATTTTAGTATTTTGGAGCGCTAGCCGCAGGATGTTTCCATTGCGTAATGAATGGATCTGCAGCTGTCTCCACAGTCAGGCATTAGTGGGGAGAGCAGGGGGAGAGAAAAAGGGAAATTGGGCTGAGGACAAAGCAAAAACGCAAACCCTCCACTTGGAATCCTGGGACTTGAGTCCCTCTCCATAGAGAGCTCTTGGGCTGTCCCGGGCGAGCGATTTGATTTCTCCTCCAGTGCTTTTCAGAGCCCCAAGGCTCAGCAAAATGGCAAATATTTTTTAAGTGGGCCTCTCGCCCCTCAAATTTCTGAGAGCTGAGCCTGCAGGAAAATGATATGATGCGCACCTACCTCGAGACTCCACTTGCAGTGTTTTCCTAAGCCCACTTTTGTCTGGTGTCTAATCCATCGGGTATTAACGTTAATCTGATATTTCTGAAGTGTTTAACGGTGTTTGTCTATGAAAGGGGCCTCGGAAAGCAGACTGATGGATTGGCTGCCGATTTGACAGGAACTCAAAGTTTGAAAAACAAACCTACTTATCTGAAAGTACCAAATAACCATCATATGTTTCCTTAAAATAAGAGCCATATATAAAGAGTTTTATAAGACGGTGACACTAATTTCCATATTTGCTGCACCATTTTAGCACTCCCATAAACCTGTAGTCGCTTTCACAGAAATATGGCTTAGATGAGGCATATTTTATTCTTTGGCGTGCAAGTCTAACGAGTAGAAACTTTAACATGGTCTTAATCCCTGCCTCCAAACTTGGTGAAGTCTTTAACAGACATACAGCTCACACTCTGCATTTAATATTTGGAGGGATAACATAGTATCTATGTTTTAAGGATCAGGACAGGTGTGAGAAGCCAACCTGCAATTCTTAGGGTGAAGGTTTCTGCCCAAATTGCAGCCCAATCATATGGATTTAAGAGTTGGCCAAATCAGCTTAGTTCCTATTTTGTACCAAACATGGACATTTTACCAAAGCAGAGTGTTTTTTTTTATATTTTTATTTTTTCGTTTCTTTGTTTGTTTTTGAGCCCTATCTCAATGAACTTCGAGATGATGGTCCTAACTCTGCATTTTTGGTCAAGCTGTCCTGAGTCCTTTCTGGGGACTAAGTTAAAATCTCCCATGTTAAAGTTTGTTTGAGTCCTTATTTTTCTCAGAAATGAAACTGGAGGATTGAGTCCAAAGGGGTCCCATATTATGCTAAATTCTGTGTAATCAAGGCTGAAGTATGTATGTTAAAGTATGTCAAACAAAATATTTTATTCTACTAAATTTAAAAAATAAGTTGTTTCTAATATGAAAGCAATATATCACCAATTCTAAAAAGTGGGAACATTCAAACAACAAAAGAAGGAAATGTGGTGCTAAGGATGTGGCTCAGTGCTAAAGAACTTGCTTAGCATGTGTGAGCATGTGGGGTCAATCTACAGCACCTCAAAAAGAAAGAGAAAGAAGTGTGAAAATGATCACATTTAATCTTTGGTGCTCATCTTTTGAGATTTATACTAATATAATTATATCTATAACTGATAAATAAAAGGAAGGAGTATACAATGATGTTATACTATTTTTAATGTAAATATATGATTTTAGATAGCAGTAGGTTGCACAATAATATAAAAGTAATGAATGCCTCTGAATTGCGTATTTAAAATGGTTAAAATGGTAAATTTGATGTATGTTTTACCACCATCTAAAAAATACACATCTTTTAAATAAAATGAGATTTTTTAAAGGCCATGCTATTTTATATTTCATTACTTGTTTTTTTTTTTTAAGCTAATATATTACTAACATCTTTTCAATCAACACAATTCAGGAATACCTTTTTTTTTTTTTTTTTTTTTTTTGGTACCAGGGATTGAACCCAGAGGTACTTAACCAACTGAGTCACATCCCCAGCCCTTTTATTTTTTATTTTGAGACAGGGTCTTGCTAAGTTGCTTAAGACCTCACTAAGTTGCTGAGGCTGGCTTTGAACTTGTGATCCTCCTGCCTTAGCCTCTCAAGCACTGGGATTACAGGTGCGCACCACTGTGCCTGGAACCTTTTTTCTTTTTTCCCATGCAGTGCTGAGATGAAACTCAGTATCTCTTACATCCTAGTCAAGTACTCTACCACTGAGACCACTGAGCTACATCCTCAGTCCAATAGCATCATTTTTAACAGCTATCAAATATTCCACTTTGTGGATATGTACTTTAGATTATTTAAGTAAGGGATTCTCAATCTAGCTGCATGTTATATTCACTTGGAAAACTTATAAAGTGTAGATAATCAGATCCTACTACATCAAAGTATGACTCAATGGATCTAGGAAAGGATTTGGGCATCAAGTATTTGGGGGGTTTTGTTGTGGTTTTTTAAGTTTCCCAAGTGATTCTAATAGTTTGTAAATGATGGCAAACATTTATTTAAATTACTTTTTCTTAGTTAAGTCATTTCCTAATTTTTTACAATTACATGCAATAAGATTAGATTCAAAAGGATTTTTGTAGCTCACCTCCATAATTATATATATTACTGTGTATATGAACCACATGCTTTATTATCTAAACCAGGGCAGTTCCAAGGGTGAAAGAGATGTTATTATTGGTTACACCAAGTGCGTAAACCAGGCTTATCTATTTCAAATTGGGTCATCTATTGTTGCACTATTCAGAATGAAGACATTTGGTAGTTGTAAACTAAATGCTATCCAAAAACACCATACCAATTATGTTAATTTTAAAAAGTACCTGTATCTTGAAATCCATAATGACATTGAAAAGTATCTTCATTTTTAAGAAAAATTTATTGAACAACTACTATGTATATACCAGCTTATGGAAGACATGACAGATAACTGTGCATAGTTTCCCCTCCTTAAGTGTCAGGAATTATAGACATTCTTAAAGTGCATGATGCTATAAATATTGGCATTTCACTTCATCTTTATAAATGGTATTTTGTTTTCATTTTTCTCTATCATTAGTGAAGTTTAACATATTATTTAATTATTTGTATTTCTGCTTTCATAATCATCCAATTATATCTTTGGCCTATTGCTATCAAACATGTGTAAGGTATTTTTCTAATCTATTATTGATTTTGAAATTTGCTTATGATGGGTTTTAGTAGAAGATTCAAACTTTTTTTTTTAATATTTATTCTTTAGATTTCGGTGGACACAACATCTTTGTTTGTATGTGGTGCTGAGGATCGAACCCGGGCCGCACGCATGCCAGGCAAGCGCGCTACCGCTTGAGCCACATCCCCAGCCCCAGATTCAAGCTTTTGACTAGCCATACTTGTCCATCTTTTTAAAACAATTTCTAATTTTAGTATCATGATTCATTTAACTCACAATTAATAAATTCGATGTAAAAGAATGAACTTCTCTTTATGATATAAAGAATTAAGCAATTATACACTAATATTTATTTAAAAAATATTTTCCCAAGTAATTTGAAAGGCTATCTTTACCACACAATGCCATCTCATATATATTTAATATTTCTTGGTCTTATGTGTGCTCATAATACTATCTCACCAAATTAATTATTTGGTATTATACTAAGTTTTATTATCTGACTGTGCAAGTCTTCCTATCATATTTTTACATATTGTTTGTTTGCATGTATGTGTATGTGTATGTTTGTCAAATGAATTTTTTTAAAACCTATTTGTATTTTCTAAGTGGTTATTTCACCCTTCTGATTTTTTCAAATCCTATGTGGCAAAAAATACTGTTATGCTATATAAGACAATGTACGCCAACAACTTGCATTAACACATTCCTCTAATTTGAGTTACTTTGGCTTATCTTCATTAAGAATGTTCTATGGCTTACCTCAGACTCTGCCTGTGATAATTAACACTGTCCCTTCTTTCCTTCACCAGCTATTGCTGAGACCCTTCTATACTGAGCTGGGCAGAGATGTGATGGTGTAAATATGTATAGAAATGATGGAGGAGCACTCTGAACAAGGCACACGCAGGGGATCCGACTTCTCAGTGCCAGTCAGGCAAGGATCCCCTGAGAAGAATGACACAGGAGCTGAGGCTTGGGAGTTGCACAGAATTTAACCAGGTAAAGAGGAGGAGGGAGAATAGAGAATGGAACCTCAGGGAAGGACCCAGCATCCCCAGTCCAAGAGTGGGCAGGAAGGTGGCCCTGAGGTGGCTTGTGCACCATAAGGACTAGTGCTACTGGGTGTTCAGGACATCTAAAGCTTTTGTATTTTAATTTAAGGGGAGTGGAAAGCAAGGAAGGATTTAAATAAGGAGGTGACTTAAACACATCTCCACTTTAGAAAGAGAACTTGGGGTTAGCATGGAGAACAAATTTAAGGAGAGCAAGAAAGTTTGCAGGGAGAGTAACCACCAGATGTTTAGAGGATTCCACCTGAAAAGACCAGGTCCAACTGAAAGATGGCGTTGTGAGAGCAGAGAGGCAGCTGTAGGTAGAAACAAGCTGTAGATTAAGGAGACATCTGGAAGACAAGAATGACAGGATTTGGACATTGTTTGATACAGACCATGAGGGTAAGGGGGAAGTCAAGAATGACTTCTGGGGCTCTAGACTTGAGCCTTAAGTTGTTTGAAGGGCCACCTAACTAGAAATCACTGAAGGGAATATTTGGGGGTGAAGAGAGGTTCTAAGTTTCCATTTTAGAAATTTGGAGGTTGCAGTGCCTCTGAAACACCTCAAATACATAGTTAATATATTGGGATGGTAATTATGAAAGTGGGTTGAGTGGAAAATATAAATTTAGGAAATGTGTTAATGACAGAAAACTTTTTTTTGTTACTGTAACAAAATGCCTGAGATCAGCCCCTTAAAAGGAAAAAGGTTTATTTTGGCCCTCAGTTTGGGGCATTTCAGCCTATGGTTGCTCAGCCCTGTTGCTTTTGGGCCTGTGGTAAAGCAGTACCTCACGGCAGAAGCACATGGCACAGGAAACCTGTTTACCTCATGGCAGCTGGAAGCAAAGAGAGAGGAAGGGACTCTGGCTGTCCCTTCAAGGTCATACCACCAATGTCCTAACCTTCTTCTACCTCCTGAAGGCCCCACCTCCTAAAAGTTTCATCTCTGGATAGCACCACAGCTGGTCATCAAGCCTCCAACGCAGGGGGTCTGTGTGGGACACTGAAGATTCAAACTATTCCTGGGATCACCAATACACAGATGGTAGTTGGGACTCTATAGGTGAATAAAATTGCCCCAGAGTGAAAAGCAAGCTTTGAAAAGATATAGATTCTTAGGAATTTCAATATGAAATATTCAGGCATATGTTAGGTTAAATGGGAAAGAAAACACATAGCAATGATTTGAAAAGTTTAAGGGAAGTTGGGAACATGAACAGGGAAGTGAAGGCTTATAGAATTTAATTGGGTGATTCTCACTTAATGTAAAAATCTTAACCATTTTATTACATTTTTAAGGTATTATACTAAAAAAATGATTTTCTTGCAATTTCTCAACAGATTGCTTTAATTTCCCTTGATAGACACAATTTCCCAGCCCCCAGTTGTGATAGTCTCTCCAGCTGAATCAGATGGATGAGGCTGAGTAAATTGCTTAGAGACCCTTAAACCAAACGGCCCTTCCTCATTTGAAACTCTTGGCCATGATCTCTTGGACTCCTCTCCTTCCAGGGGAGGGGATGTGCTCGGTGCTGCCACCACAGGGCAGAATTTAGGAACACACCTGTCAGTCCTCTGGTGCCACATGGGCACTTCCTTTAAGTCAACAAGGCACATCACTGAGGTTTAGGGGTTAATGCCACTACCTGGTGATTTTGTTGAATGCAATTGGTTGGATTGGCACAAAATAACAGTGTCTTGGGGTTTTTTTGCAAAAGGATCCATGGGAAGTAAATGGTGTTAAAGTCAAACTAGTTTAAAAAAAATGCACAGCATACTCTGAGCCTCTCTATGCTATGGGTCTCGCTATGACAGAGGGACAAGAAGAGATGGCAAATGCCACAATAGCTCTGAGCCATTCCTTGTGGTGATTGCAGTTTCCTGAGTTCTTCTGGTCCATTCCTTCATTCTGCAAATGGTGATAGATTGGCTACTGTGTGCCAGTCATGTTCTGGACACAGAGGGTATAACAGATGCAATGTATACTCCAGACAGATAAGAAACAGAAACAAATGACACATCAACCCAGAGGAAAATAAAATCAAGTGACAGGAGGGTGAATGGGTTGAACAAGCTTCCCAAACATGTGATTATGAGACAGTCAAGGACTCCCAGGAAAAAACAGGACCCCTTAGTAATAAGGGATAAAATCTTTCAGGGGAACATGTGACAGCCAAGCTCACTCCCATTTTTTCAGGGTTAACAGCCATACCAGAAAATCAGGAGTTAAAAGTGAACCAGTTCTGAAGGATACAGGAATAAGACAGCACTCCAGGAGGACAGAAGGCTAAGTCTGCTCAGCTTTTGAGATTATATGTCAGCAAAAATGCCAAGAAGCAGGAGCAACAGAGCAAAATCACCAAGACAAGGCCACTGAGACAGGACAATTATCTGCCCCCTTTCAGAAACTTTCTCAGATGAAAAGGGGTGAGTTTCAGATGGTAAGGGGCAAATGTGTGTGTGTGGAATTGTCATTGATGTGATCCATTACCTTTACCTATTAGCATAGAAAAATGAGGAGACCTGCCAAGCCTGAAAAAGCATGATGAAGAAGAACACAGGTGCAATTAACTGCCCCCATCCATGAAGACAGCAAGAGGCTGAGCCCCTGACCCCCACCCCCCTTCCCCTCCCCTACCCCCACCTCCACCCCCCCTCCCCCCCACCTCCACCTCCCTCCATCCCCAACTCCACCCCCCTCCCCCCCACCCTCGTATGCCTGTGCCTCTGCTTGAGCAGCTGACACTCTCAGTCTTACTGTATCTTTTGGCTAGAGCAGGAACAGTCCCCACCCCATAAAGCTTCATTTAGTTTCTATTGTTACTGGGTCAATAAAGTCCCAACTCTGTTATCAATTAGATCTTTACCTGATAAAAGTATTGATCAGGAAAAGGTGGTATCACAGGAGCAGGTCCCACCCAGCATATGGTGATTCTGAATTCCAGCCTGATCATTTGCCAGACACACATCTTAGACAAGTTGTTTAAAATCTCTTTGAGTTTGGCCAACACTGTTCAATTCTCTGAGGTTTCAACTTCTTTAGAGCTTAGAATACCTAGATTGTAGGGCATCAAGGATGATCACAATTCATAAGTCTAAAATCATAGCTTATAAAATGCATAATTTTACATTTTTCAAAATTTGCAAAGTAACATAATTGCTAAATTCATAGGATTTCTAAAATCACAATCCCAGACACCTGATAGTTGCATTGATTTAAAAAAAAAAAAAAACTGTGGCTCCTTAATTTTAGCTCAGCTTAAATAAAAGGTTAATGGCAGTCTCTGAGTCCCTGCCTGGTAGCAGAGGCACAGAAGTTCCAATAGTTTGCTCCCCTCCAAAGAGACCACCAAGCCACTGTCATGAGCATAAATTCTCTTGGTTGCATTTATGGTAACAGTAATAGTTATCTGAACAAGTACACATTGTTTTCAATCCACTACTGTTTATTAGTGAAGTTGTAGATTAAAGTTACTAAGACTGTGACCCAAAATGTCTGGACATAAATAATACAGAAATTGATTTCTCCCTTATGAAACTGCCTCAGAACTAGTATTCTAGGCCTCATCTGTCAGTTCTACAGTTTTGAACCCAGGCTTCCTCTATCATCTTTGCATTATTGCCTCCATCTGCTCAGAAGATGGTATATAGCAGTCACAGTGTGGATGCTGAACTTGACCTCACCTGCAACACATAATGGTCACCAAAAACCAGGGGAGGGCTGGGGTTATGGTTCAGTAGTAGAGATCTTGCCTAGCACATGTGAGGCACTGGGTTTGATCCTCACCACCACAGAAAAGTAAATAAGTAAAATAAAGGTATTGTGTCCATCTACAACTAAAAAATTGAAAAAAAAAAAAAAAGCAGGGGAATCTTCATCCCTAGGCTCATTCTTATAACTTCCTCCCACATAGACATTTTTTACGTTATTTTTGTGATCAATTTGAATTATTTCCTGTCTTTGGCTTTGCTTCAAATAAATATAACCCCTTTTTTTGTCCAGATAAATCCAAACTTACATTAAAACTTTTGTTCAATCTGAGAAGTCATCATAATCCCCTCCCATCAGGTCTGGTTACTTATTCCTCCCGACTCCCATAGCACTCTGTGGACTGAAGAATTTTAGTGCTTAATGTACCATAAGCTAATTGTACTGGTGTGTGTGTGTGTGTGTGTGTGTGTGTGTGTGTGTACGCGCAACTACACCCACACACCCATACTAGAGAGGGTTTCTTGGTCCTCATTCTGATCACTTCACTCACCCCTAATGCCTTCCATGTAGTGGCACTCACCCATGTTGGAGGGATTTATCGAATGTGCAAACAAATGAGAATAAATCCATAGAAAAAGCTCACTTTGTGTCTCCATCCCTGATTTTTCTTATTTGTTGTTCTTCTATAAAATCTGGAGTTGACATAAGTGTTTTCTAAAATCTTAATGATTCTTTGCAATACTAGGCCAGGGTTGAGAGGAGACTGGAGGAGGGACTGAAGTCCTAGGCAGAAAGTTGTGCTCAGTGAAGCAGGATTTAACACTGTGACTGCCAAACATAGCACCTTTGTTAGGAGCTCACCTTTTATACAGGTTGGATTAAAACCTCTGTTCTATTTTGTAAATGCTGTCTCTCAACACCACTATTTGCATTTCATTAGTGAGTAGCAAGGTAAAGAAAAGAGAAAAATGTGAGATGTGATTTTATTTGGTCTAGAAGCAGAAAGAACAGGACATGCTAACACAGATGTATTAACATGAAAGTTCAAGATCAGATGTATGACTGTGTAATATTTCTAATAAATATATTTTGTTTCTGTCCAATTAAGGGAAAAAAAGAATTATCCCTTTCCCAAGGAATTGTAAATTCTTGATTACCCTGCTTATTAAGATCATTGAGAGTGAGGAAAGTCAGTACTTGCAAAGTCCTTGAAACTGTTAAAAACAAAAACAAAAACAAAAAAAAAACAAAAGGGATAATTTAAAGAGAGAATTTTAAAGTATTGGTGTGCAATCTAATTTTGTGATATAAAGAATATTATCACAAATCCTGATGTAAAATAAAACACAAGGAAAAACTATCCCCAAATAACAAATTTTGGAGCAACTTTTAAATTTCTTTGACATGCTATTTCACAAAAGAAATGTTCTGGAATACTTTCCGTTTTAAGAAGATTATGTATGCAATTACTCAAATTGGAAGAGAAAGAAAAATCCTACGAGTGGTATTTTTCTAGAAAAGCAGGACTAACTCAACAAGGGGCTACCAATTAAAAAAAAAAAAAAGTTTAAAACATGCCCAGCAACTTTCTTAACCATATTGACTGTACTTTCAATGTAGTATTTACCAGCATTTTCTCCATGGGTAAGCTATTTCATTACCTAAGCACCATTTGTAGATCACTATCTTTCACCTGGAGAGGAAGAATGGAGACTAGACAAGTAGGGGTTGGGGGTGGGGGGAGGACTAAAGGTAAATCTTAGGGTAAGCCAAAAGGGCCTTTTTTTTTTTCCGTTTCCCTCTAGTTGTCGGCGAATATCAGTGAAGTGTTAGAAGCCTCCACCGCAGGAGGACTGAGTGGGAATCACCATGAATGAGCCCAGCTTTTTTTGAGCGCAAGGAGATCAAGGAGTTCATTTGGTGTTTACTTATTTGAGAATCTCCCCCAACACACCACCTTCGCAAGTTGTAAAAAAAAAAAAAAAAAAAAAAAAAATGTGGGGTGGGGGAGGGGAGAGAGGACTCGCCTACAGCAGGGAACCCCAAGGTTTTACCTGTCTTTAATTTATGCAGCATTTTCCAATTGTGCCATCCCGGCAGGTGTGACCGCGCTTTGGCGGAACCTCGGTGCTATTTTACCTGCTTGAATCTGTCAAAAACCCATTTGTATGCGCCCGGCTAATGTGCTAGAAATAAAAGCCCCGACCTGTCAAGTAAACTCTGCACCTGTACCAAGCAGTTAAATTGTTCCATCTGCCATTATCCCGGCAGATCAAAGGCCCTCCCCGGGAGGGGGCTCAGGAACCAAAGCAGAGGATGGGGAGCTGCTCCTCTTGGAGTTTAAGAGGAGGATGACGAGGAAGAGAGCGGAGAGGGGGGTTAAAACCCGTAGGAGAACAGAGCCCCGAAGCCTGGCCGGGGCTCGGCTACCTGAAGGAGCCTTTGTTTGGCCCGGGCGCGCCGGGAGCGCATTCTTTCACATTAGGAACCGCAGGGGAAGACATTCATTCACTCCTCTTTTTTGGTGACGTAGCTGGGGCATTCATGTGTTTTTAACCTTGAATAATTTTTGTCTCTAAGCTCCAAACAAGTTTTATCCTGTCCACAGGTCAGTTTTGTTACAGAGGCCAATTAGCAGCGCTACCTTGGCCTGCGGCAAAAAGCCAAGTAATGGTGGGGCAGCCCTACGGAGGGGTGATGAATAACTCCGGAGAGCTGTAATTTGAAAGGGGGGCCTTTGAAGCATTTACCTTACATGGGACGCCATTGTCACTGCAGGGTGTTTGATCTTAAAATAATTTACTTAATGATCTCACCATGGGAGCAATTGGCAGAGCAAGATTAGGCTGTAAGGCCTAATGGACATGGGAAAAGTTAAAATTGCTCAAAGAAAGGTATGTACAGCGCTGAGATCCGTCCGTGTTGTGTGTTCATTACTTACAGGGGGTGAAAAGCCCGGCTGACTGCCATCAGCTCTGCATAGCTCATCAGAGAAAATCATCAGATGCAGCCTCTCCTGGGATGTGGGCTGGGCACCGTTCCTCTGTCCTGCATCGCAGCGTTTGTGGGAATTAACGATCTTACTTTGTTTTTATTATCAATGATTTTTTAACTCCTTTTTGCCGCCGAGGCACTACTGTCTTGGCAGTGCACACACAGGGGCCAAGTGGCATCCCTAGAGCAGGAATCGGTTGAGCAAGTTAAAGTATGCTAATTTTGGTCCCTTTCAGTGGGCAAACAGGGCAAGAAGAAAACACGGGGGTAATTGATTATTTGATAGTTAGATAAGCTGGGTCTAAATATGGTTTTGTGCTAGAAAGGACATGTTTTAAGCAAAATCCCCAATTTGATATATTTAGAACTATGTATACTTGTTTGTTATGTACTCAGCAACTATGCTTCTGTGGCCACTGGAAAGACTCTTAGGGTTGGATTCTACCAGTTTGCAATGACAAAGGAAGTATTTCAAGTTTAAATATCCTCATACTTTGACTTTTTCAACTGTTGACATTTGCTTACCACCACAGACTCTAGTTAAAAACGTCTTATTTTTCACAATTATGGAATTGGAATAGACACCTTAATTGAATAATCGGTATGGGGAAAAAAGACAACCCAAGAACTCCTATTGCTGTTTGTGTTTTTGATGCTACAAATAAGGAAGTGTTAAGTGACAGAGTATGAATAATAAGTGAATGAATTTTCTAATGCAGATTCTAATTGAATTATAGCAGACTGCCCATGCAGCACATTCTCATTTGTGTGTGTGTGTGTGTGTGTGTGTTGGGGGAGTTGAGGCACAGCTTCAACCCAGGGAGTATATCTAAATATGTCCTCAAGAAGATTTGAAGATAATTTAGTTGTGTGAAATTGAAAAGTTCAACTTTGAACTCAGAATATGAGCCTGAGTCCCAAAATGCACAACTTTTGCTTGCTGAAAGGACAATACAATGAAATATTCATGCAAATTGAGTAATTACAAGCATGAGTCCTAGTCTGCATGTGCACGTTTGAGGGACTGCAAGTGTTCCCTGCAAATCTGAGGCTTATTTGAGACTTAAACTTTGAAATCCATTTCTGGTTAACCTATTGAAATAGACCTAGGTAGAGTAGCTCTCTAGTGGACTTTTCTTTATATCTCTTGCCTGTACTAGCAAATTAACAACTTATTAATATGCTTCAATAATTTGTGCTCTGACACATGGAATTAACGGAGGCTTAACTAAAGATTAAGCATGCTTTGTTCATAGATTGTACTTGTTAAATTACTTGGTAAGTGAGCATGAAGCTCATGCTGCATGGGGAACAAGAATGTCAGCAGAACTATGTGTCTTAACCTTTTTCAATAAGCTAAAATAAGATGCCATTTGTAAAGTGAGACACCAGGCACATAGTTAGTGTGGGTATTAAGGTGAGACCATGTAAAGAAAACACACAGGAATGATACAGAAAATAGAAGCTCAATAAAAGTTCTCAGCCACCCTGTGCTCTGGAATCAACTTTAACTCTCCATAGTTTTACATCCTCCCCCATAATTAGTCTTTTCTTTAAGTTTTTATTCTAATTATTTACACATGATAGTAGAATGCATTTATGCACTTGAATATATCATAGATAAATGGGATATTAATTTCTCATTTTTCTGATTGTACATGTCGTAGAATCAAATTGGTAATGCAGTCATATATGCACATAAGGTAGTAATTAATTAGTCCTCTTCCCTATGTCTACTTGTGGTTCAGTAGGTTATCCCAGCTGAAGCAGTTTAAATGTGAAGATTGTTTATGAACCTCTAGACTTCTTGGGTGAATTGGGATTACCCAGGCCATCTCACAGCTATGAATAGGAATTTAGGGATCTCAGCTTTCTGAGTACTGTGCTGTATGGAACTGAAATAATCCTGTCTTCCATCTTTCCTTCTTTCCGCTGCATTTTTCCCAATGCTACCTTTAAAGAAAAAAAAATTAATCTTCATGGAATTCCAGTTGTGCTTTATCATGAGTAGTTATATGTTACATTATATTATGAAGCCAAAAAGAGAATCTTGTTATCCACTCCAAGAGACAAAGTATCACTGATTAGAAAAGAATAAGAAAGGATACCTAGTTGTGAAGATTTTGATGTGGACATTAACATCCTGAACATCATGATTTACCCTCAGCTAATCCCCTTTGTCTTGCCGCCCCTTCTCTTCCTCCTTTGCTCATCTTTCCCATCTCCCTTCATCCCTCTGTCCATCCCTCTGTGTATCTTTTCATTCCTCCCTCTATTCCTTCCTCTCCTCCTGCCCATGATAGTTTCATTCTATTGCCTCTCTCCAGCTCTCCCTTTCTGAGTGTCTCCATCTCAGTCTCTGTCTCTCTCATTGTGTATCTCCATGTCTGTTAGCTCTTTGTCTCTACCTGATGTCTCTCTAAAAATCCAGGATGAAAATTAAAAGATCAGATCTGAGTATGTGAACATCACCATTTTTTTTTTTTAATCACCAATCTGTAATGATGTGCTCTTCCAAGTTAAACCGGTGAATTGACAGGTTCACTCTCAGAATCTTAAAATCTGCCGGGGACCTGGAGGTCAAGGAGTACTTGACCATCCCACACACACAGCGAATACTGAGCCATCTCTTACTTGCACACAGCCAGGAGGTAACTGCTCTGTGAGTTGCTGCATTTCAGAAGGAGAGGGGTGAGAAGAACAAGGTTGAGGTCAAGCGGCTCACCCACCTCCTCCCGCCCAGCTCTCCTCCTATCCCGCACTGACTGCTGTGCTGTGGCAGAGGTACTCCCACTGGCCAAGAACCATCATCTCATCCAGAAGACACATAAATTCCACCCAGGTAGTTCTAAAATCACCCAGCTGATCATTCAATTTATATACAGTATCAAGTGTTCATTTCAGAGCTGCTATTTCAGTCCCAACTGACCTGTAGGTCCTTGACATGTGCTTTGCCAGGGCCCTTCAAAATGTAAGAGCAACTTTTTTTAGCACTTGCAGAAAAAGCAATTGAAGTTCATTTCTCGCAGATTACCAGGCCCTATCAGGAATGAAAATATCGTTGAGCAGGCATCAGACAATTTTCAAATGTCCATTGCTGTGGATAGAAAGAGCCAGTTGTAGTGACTGATGGATCAGACCAGTAATGAAGGACTTGTTCCTGTTTCTCAGTACACTATATTCTGTGCAGTAAGGTCCCTGGATGTCATCAGATGTCATCAGGTTTTTTTGTGTTCTCGTTCTCTCTCTCTCTCTCTCTCTCTCTCTCTCTCTCTCTCTCTCTCTCCAGATTTCTCATTTTATTTTTGCACAATCCAGCAGGGGCAGTGCTAGTGCAGGAGGGAAGACCTGCTAAGAAAAGGACTTTGCATTATTCAAGCCCCTGCTTTAAGGTCACCCCAAACTATGGTGCCTTCTAACCTGTGCCCATCCCTCTTTCTCCATCCCACAAAGGGCATTCCTGCAAATCCTGTTTTCTGGTACCCTAATCTCTGCCCTCTGCTTTACCCTCCTACTTAATTTCTTCCCACTGTTCTCTGTCAATCAAGTTTCTTCTTGGGAACTTGAAATGTGGATGCTTTGATCAGTAGTCCAAGTTCATTTTTAAGACAATGAGCATGATGCTGTTGAAGTGCTATGACGAGTATTTTCAGAAATCCCTTCCCCAAGCTGATAGGAGTTCTGTGCCAGTTGTTTTGCCTTAAATTTCAGGAGAAGGTATTCAGGAACTCCATAAGCTTGAGGATTGCTACAAATTTGAAGAAATGAAAATGAGATGTGTCATGATGTGTTTCTATTTCTAGTGCTTTTTAAATATTAGAAGTAGAAAGATCCAGTTCTTCAAGATCACTGGAACTTGATGGGTTTTTGTTGTTGTTGTTGGGTTTTTTGTTTGTTTGTTTGTTTTCTCGTTAAACAAAATGACTGACAATGACAACATCAAAATTTCCAAATTCTGAAGCTCTCACCCTGCCTCTTTCAATCATATTATCTTTGAATGATCTTGCCTTCAACTGTCATTTGTATCCCACCTCTCCAGGACAAATATCAGAAGTATTTGGCCTAAAATGGAAAAGCAAACTAATTCTATTAGTTCCTAATGGATGTTTCTTTGGAGATAGTTTTCTTAGATATGACATGGGAAGGGGACTGTATGTAAGAAATTTCAGAGGAACATATCCAACATATCCTGCTGGGTAGTCCCATAACTCCTGGTAAATCAGATTTTGAATGACAGAAAGAAGGGAACTAGTATTTGACTGCCCCCCAGACCAACAGACAATTGTAGGTAAGATCTGGGATCTGTGAGCTTGTTCCCTCTGGGGAGTTCTAGGTGTTTCTAATGCTTCTTTCTCCTGATATAAAGTGTTCACTGGCAGTAGTAATAGTAGCAATGTCCTCCTGTAGTAGACACTGTAGTCCTGTAGTCCTAGCCCAGAGCTCACACCCCTCTCAAGATGGCTGTCAGCTAAACCTCTTTCTAGGAAGTTTTGTTCTGGGCTTAAGAAAATGACCTCTGTCAAGATTAGCCCACTCCACATCCAAAGTCTACTGGATTTGGGGGACATGAAAACTGCTGCACACTTCACTTGGAGGCAGTTGTTTTGGAATGACAAAGAAGTGTGATTTCTGATTCTCTCTTTCATCCCTTGACCCCCAGGCAGGTAGGAGTGGTGAGGAACCCAGCTGGTATCTGTAGAGATAAAGAAGGTTGAGGGAAGAAAAGTGATATGGTGGAGGAACCAAGTGTCAAATTCAAATTTGGGGTGAAAAGGAAGCTAAATTGGAAGCTGGTGGGAGGAGTACAGGGGGTTAGGGTTTGACTCAGCATCTTGCCTGCCTGGTCACCTTGCATGAGGCTCAGAGCTGCAGGAAGGGATGCTAGCTCCAGAGCTCCCGTGGGGCTGGCTGAGGCTTTTCTTGCTTCTGTATTGCAGTTCAGTTTCTCCCTCTGCACAATCCTGTTTTCTTCGCCTCCCCAAAGGTTTTATTCCTAAGAGACTGTCTAATAAAATTCCTTCTTGCAAACTTCAATCTCAGGTTTCCTAGAGCCTAACTTTTATTTGCAAACTGTGCTCTTGTTTTAAAAAGCTGCTACAGGCTACTGCTTATAGTTGCCCAACAAACAGGCTCAGGAAAGTGAGGGTGATTTCTCAGGGTCACACATCAAGAAGTGCTGCATTTGACACCCAATCTGACTCCTCATCCAAGGCTTTTTATAAGTGCAATAAGTGGGAGCCCTAACTATTCCTAAAAATGTTCCCCCAAGATTATTCCTTCCTTGTTTCACCTTCCACCATTTGCTTTTATTTTCTGGTTTGTTTACCTTCTCCCCTCCCCCAAAACTTGCCCTCCCCAGTCCTCCCACCTCCCCTTTGCAATGCCTTCAATGCAACAGTAAAGGAAAGAACAGGAAATATGCAGGTTTCTCCTCCTCCCCTAGACATCAAAACTTTGTCAAAACCTCCTTACCTTCTTTTGACTTTTGTTTTTGTGTTGTTTTGGTTTTATGTTTTTACTTTTGTGTTGTGTTTTGTTTTTTCCTCTGTAGAGCAGCCCAGAAGGAAATGGTGACTGGGGGATACCTCAAGGACCCTGGTACACTTCCTTCTAATGCTCGCACACCTGGCATTGAAGCAGAATTTCATCAGAGCTGAAGCTCCACTCTTGTTTGCAGAGAGCAAGTTTTTCCCAGGCAAATAATCCTAAAGCATAGGGGTGATTGGGACATCCAGCAATTCCAACAGACAGCTGGAATGTCCTTGGGTCCTTTCACCAGATTCATAATACACTCTCCAATCCCCCTGGGCCCTCTTCCTGTCCCACAGGTCAGTCTAGACTGACCAGAGCAGAAAAAGTACTTCTTTATACTCAACAGTGAAATGCCTCTGGGAATTTATTCAGTGCCTAGGTGTTCTGGAGCTTCCAAGGCCCCAGGAGATTTCCACCTCATCTTGTAAATTCTCTCTGACTGACTAGAAAGGCAGTTCACACCAATTAGCTTCTTTGCATAGCCCCAGGACAGGGCTTTTAGGAACCAAAGGTCCACAGGTACTGTGACTTGTTTTTAATCCTTAATTTTGCTCCCTTCTGTACTTTGCTTTGTTTTGACAATATTTTCTAACACAGTTCAGTCTGTTCATATCCATCTATTTTATGAAGACTTCAATCCATGTGTCTCCTGTAAAAGCCAGGTTTCCGGGTGTGCGGAGAAGTATAGAAAGAACCGACAAATTCAGTGACTCCAGGTCTCCCTTGTTCTTCACCTTCATACAAAATACGGCACTCACTACTGCTGCTTTGCCTTCTCCCAGCCCTACATAATATTTTGATCTTGTAAAAATTCCTACTCTCTGGGCACAGTGGCACACGCCTGTAATCCTAGCAGCTCAGGAGGCTGAAGCAGGAGGTTCAAGGGTTCAAAGCCAGCCTCAGCAACTTAGTCCCTATGCAATTCAACCTTGTCTCTAAATAAAATATAAAAAGTGCCTGGAAATATGACTCAGTCATTAAACAACCCTGGGTTCAACCCCCAGTATCATAAAAAGAAAAATAAAGAAAAAAAATCCTACTCTAACCTACTTTACAGTGTATATGTCTTTTTAAATAAAAGCTCTTATACCCTGAGTTTGATTTTAAGTGAGAAAAACAACAACAAAAAAACCCTAGTCCTGTGGGGCACAGTAGCTCATGCCTATAATCCCACCAACTAGGGCAGGGAGATCCCAAGTTCCAGGACAACCTCAGCTGTGAGACCATATCTCAAAATGAAAAATATAAAGGACTGGGGATGGATCTCAGTGGCCGCGCACCCTTGGGTTCAGTCCCCAGTACCAAAAAGGCTAAGCATTTACTTAAAAGCTTAATGAAAGTTTTCCTGAACTCCTAGGTCATGAGATTCATCTTAAGCATCTTTTATGTGGCAAACCAACTCCCAATAGTACAAGTCTGTTTCTCTCAGATCATGTTCTATCCTGAGATGCAGGGATTAAAAACATGACTCAGTGGCCAGGTTCATGAGTTCAGATCTCCCCTCTGCCAGTCACTAGCTGTATAACCCTTAGGCAGGTTACTGAACCTCTCTGCTTTTCAGTTTCCTGTAAAATGGGGGTCTTGCTAATAGGATTATTGTGAATATTAAGCAAAGAAATTGATGTTGAAGCTTTTCCAGCCGAGTTTGGCATGTTAAATGTACTTACCTCTTGGATATTATTTTCCCAATTTTTATGATTTCTCCTCAGTCAGGAGATTTTAAAAACAACTGTCCCTTGTGTTTCCTGAGTACACTGTGTCAAGAAGCAAAAAGAGATTCTATTTAACATTGTAAATATCATCCAACTTATAAGCAAGTCTTTCTGTATGTTAAGGAAGAAAACTGGAAGGTAGGTGTCCACTGTTTTAAACTTGAAATGCGGTTTTGTTTTGCTTTATGAACAATTTGCAATCTGCTTCAGAGTTTCATCACAGCTACTATTAATTGGCACTGAATGTCTGCAGAGGAGGTTAGTGTTCTGCATAAACCCAGCTTTTAAGAAGCTTACACACAGGGTCAAAGGGCAGGTGAGACACTCACTATAATTCTCGTTTTCAGCTGAATTGGACGTGGAAGCAGGAATGCCAGCCTGAATCACATTAGGTTCCGGGAACCTTTAACTTTTCATCATAATGACCTGCTACCCAACAGAAGCAAATTGCAAGTGGTTTCAAAAGGACAATCTTTAATTTATATTAAGCTAGTAGTATAACTTAAGCAGCTCATTTTGAAAGCAAAAGTAAAAAAAAAAAAAAAAAAAAAAAAACCTCATCACTCACGTGATGGCTCCTAAATGCATCCCTTTACATTTTACCTGTAAAATGCTCCGTGTTTGCTGACAGGTTAAATGTGCACTATACACAGAGCCAACATTTCTCTTTGTAACACCCCAGCAACCTCACTCACTTTAGCCACATTCTTATTTTTTTTTTAAGCTGTCTCCATTGTCTTCTAAACATGGTAATTAGAAGCTGAAAAGCTTACAGAAACCAAACCCAACAAAGTCTCATTATGTACAAATCATTCTAGTCAGGCTCAACAAGTGACCCTGTGGAGTCCATACCAGTGATGGCCTCAGGTGTACATAAAGTTGTTCCTTTCAGTATTGTTTAACAACCTGTCTAAGTTTTAGTTTCTTGCTCATAATTATTTTCTCACTGGTGTCTTTGTTTCATTTTTGCAGCTCTCATGTCCCTATGGAGAGTATGGAAGAGAAAACTACCTACTATGGAGCTGAGTAACCCTAGCTAGTGGGTGAAGCCATGTTTTGTAAATGAGTTGAAGGGGAGACTTTTTAGGACAGAGCTGAAATGATTTCCTCCCTGGTCAGATCACTGACTTTTGCATTTGGTGCTTAGCATCGGTTTCCATTTGGCTAGTCTTCTTCTTTTTTTTTTATATTTATTTTTTTTAGTTCTCGGCGGACACAACATCTTTGTTGGTATGTGGTGCTGAGAATCGAACCCGGGCCGCACGCATGTCAGGCGAGCGCGCTACCGCTTGAGCCACATCCCCAGCCCCTTAACTAGTCTTCTTAACTGTAAGGGTCAAGTCCTTTGGGAAATGTAATGCATCTAGTATTAACAGTCATCTACACTTGAGTATAAATGACTTTCTCTCTTTCTTTCCCCCTCTCCCTCCCAGAATTGAAGAAAGCAGGGTTGGAGGAGAAAATTCAAAGAAAAACTAAGTTAGAAAGATTACAAAACAAATCTCTTGTATTTTTATGTTTTACCTGGTGCTGTTGCTCATTTGAACCCCTTGCTTCAAAGCACATTCCTGTGTCTTTTCACATTGGCTCTAAGTCTGGGAATATTAGGTGGAGGGGGAGGGGTTCGGAAATGAAATTACATCTGGTATCCCATAGCGATTTCAGGAGATGTTTTTTCCCCACCAAGAATGCTGCTTGGTTATGCAGCATTCTCATTTAAGCTAAGCGTGTGAAATGTGAAAATAAATCTTGGATTTCTTTATTTTATATTCAGCTGATGAAACACGGAACTCTGAAAAATGGCCATGTCACAACTGCTTTTAATAAATCTACTTACTTGTCATATGTTTTCAAGGTTTCCTGTTTGCTAATTATCGAGCAGTATTTCTCTTATTTCTCTAATCTTTAATACACAATGAAGCATATCAATCAGCATAACCCTCAGGGAAGTCACTCACCTCCTGTACCCTACCTCAGGGCTGGTGCAGTCAAGACTCTCCTAAGTCACAGCGGCCCACTGGGCAACGTCCCTTTTCCTATCCTCACTTTACACTGACTCTAGATTCAGATTCTCCTTTTCCTTTTCTCCTCTCTCCCCAGATGCACACACACAGTAAGCTACCATCGAACCTGCTTATAAAACCTGGGGGCGGATGCGCATCAAACCAAAGAGAAAGTAACTTTTGGCACTCTCTCCCTATGGCAGGGTGGTTGAAAATTCAGTTTGAGACGTGTCATCCAGATACTTCTGTCTTCAGAGGTGGGAAAAGACAAAAGGTGGGGAAAAATGATTTAAAAACCTCTGGGGTCAGAGCCTGGAAGCTGCCTTTATAGCACTTTCCAAGTGCTTTGTGCCAGAAAACCACTGATCTGGGGATCCCATTCTCTAAAGAAAGGAGTGCTTAGCCTAAAATAGCATCTTCATTTTTAAAAATTATTCCAATTTTTAAATTCTTCTTCAGAATTTTGATCTCTTTTTAAAAATTTGTTCTTTTTTGCTATACATGACAGCAGAGTATATTTTGACATATTATACGTACATGGAGTATAGCTTACTATAATTAGGATCCCATTCTTGCAGTTGTACATAATGTGGAGTTTCACTGATGGTGTGTTCATATATGAATATAAGAAAGTTATGTCCAATTCATTTCTTCATTCCACTTTGTCTAATCCACTAAACTTCTATCCTCCCCCACCCCCTTGTTGTGTGTTAACATCCACATATCAGAGAGAACATTCTGGTTTTGGTTTTGGGGGATGTCTTATTTCACTGAGCACAGTAATCTCCAGATCCATCCATAACATCATTATTTAAGTGTAAATTGTCTCCCAAAAGATGGACACATTATTATCTCTCCAGCACCTGAGTATGCCCAGGCTCAGGCAGAGAAGGAAGAGAAAGGGTATATTTTGCTGGATCTTTCTGCCTTTTCCATGCCATGTACGGTACACAGAGTTCCAGAAGCACAGGTCAGCAGAGACTTCCAGGAAGCCCATCTGACCCAACAGCAATGTCCTCCGAGGTGCTCAAGGCAACAGGCAGGAGGAAGAACCTTCCTGAGTGTGTATTCTGCCTGGCCACACTTTCTGGGTCATTCTGCTTCCCTACAACATTTCCAAAGCTTGACATTCTTCCTGATTTAAGAAAGAAAGAAAGAAAAAAAAAAAAAACAATTGGAATTGCTATATCCTGATTAGGCTTATTTAAAAAAAAATAAATCCTAAGTTCCTATGAAACTCGGAGGTTTTTCTCTTTCCTCTTATCCACACATTAACCCCAATCTGATATTCATTTGGGGTTTTCCTGAGGTCCCCAGCAGCAAAGTCTGTGACTACATCTTTTATCTGTTTCTAATTGGACAGGACTTGTGCTCTGAAGAACCAAGGCAAAATTTTACCCCATGATCCAGCAGACTGGGAATCGGAGAAGGTTCATCCTTAGGATCTCTTTCTAGAGATCTCAGATTCATGTGGGTACCTGTTGCTGGGCCTAACTTGTCCTGTTTGGCAGGACTCTTGAAAGGCTGATGACCTCTTTCTTTCTGGAGCGAATGATAGAGAAGGAGCCTAAGGCTCTCTGACTGAGGGAGCTGGGCTGAGCTGGACTGCAGAACCCCAGCTGTATCAGAGGTCCAAGTCTAGGATTTCCAATAGTCATTACCGCAACTCCCAGTCCCTGTCTTTTTCCATCTCTTACAGGCCACAACTAGTGGTTCACTAGGCCCAGTCAATTCTCCTCTAAGTTTTCTTAAATCTTTTATGTTCCTTCCAGCTGCACTGCTGTTGCTTTAAGATCATCATTTGCTTCTTCTAACTTGACCTTTCTGCCACAAATCTTAGCACAAATCAGATCAGGATCCTCCTTTGTGCCACCACAAAAAAATCCACCCTTTCACATTGCTTCAAAGGTTCTTAAAATTTCGCTGCGTCGCTCACCAACCACAACACACCTATTAGCTTTACCTAACTATTTACTTTCTAGAACTTATCGTGTTCTTTGATGACTTCCTGTATGAGCACTTGGCTGGTGTTGCCTCTGGAAAACTTATCCCTCTCTTTTCTCCTCCCCCCAAACTCTTTGCCAGTTTTTGACTGAATGAGTGAGTGAAATCATGATCAAGTGAGAGCCTCAGCAAAGAGCTATGCCAAGGAAGACTAGTTAGTTCTACCCCTGGAACAAGACTGCATACATAACAGATCTGCCCAGAAAATAAAGGCCGAGAGTAAAAAAGAACTGATAGTATTCACCTATAAGGAATGTGTATCCCAAAGACCCCTTATTGCCTTTATGCTTAAAAAGAAATAAAAAGTGCAAAAGAATAAGAACAAAGAAAATAACACAAGCTCAGATTCTAAGGAGAAAACATCCTCCCATACTTTTGTACATTTTCTGTAGTGATAAAAGAAATGAAGTGTCGGTCAGTGATCCAGATGAAAGCCCCTGGTCTTTATTCGTAGTGCCACATAAAACAATAGTCAATCACGTTTGTATAGATTTTTAAATACCTTTTCCAATTATGGAACATACACCGGTCCTCTCTTTTTCGTTCCTCCTAGGGATTTTCTGTTCCTCCTAGCCGTGAGATCTCTCAGATTCTTTTCTGGTCCTGACATCATGAGATGCCAAAAACTATTCCAATTCAAAGACCCAAAGTACATTTTAAACATTCTAATAAAGGGTTCAGTTGCCAAAGCCTCCTTCCTGCAGGTGTTGCTATTTTGAGAGGACCTTAGGGTGATTCTGAGCATCTTAAGCATTTGCTCTTTTCATGGTACTAGAGCTGCTCCTGTCAGGTTCCCAAGGCTCCCATGTTACCAAATCCAGTGGCCTAGTTAAGTCCTGGCCACCAGTAGCTTTGAACAGATGACCACTCCCTCCTCCCTGAAACCCTTTCCTTGTGTCTTTCTTGTTCTCTTCTTTTTGGTTTCTCATCATCTTCCCAACTATTATAACATTGAAGCTCACAGGTCTTGTTTCAGAATTTCTTCTCTTTATCTATCCTCTCTCCCTAAGTGCCAGGCTCCAGTTATAGGGCCTTGAAAAATATTTACATAATGATGTCTCCCAAATGTACCTGTTTATTCCCAGCTCACTGGACTTGCAAGAACAGATTGTCTACATTCCTTCCCAGCTCTGTGCTGAATGACAGTGACTTCACATTGGCAACTAAAAATCAACCATATTGAAGTATTTATACAAAAAAAAAAAAAAAAACAGGGAAAACACTATATACTGGCCTCTTTTGCTTCTATCTCTAGAGAGTCTGCTGTTAACTAGCAAACCATTCTTTCTTGACCATTCCCCAGATGTGTGCATCCACATGCCTACTTGATAACTCCCTTTTGGAGGTCTAACTTAACATGTCCAAAACTGAATTCTTGTCCACCTCACTCCAGTCGTGCTCCCCAGCTTTCTCTTGTCAGTCAATAGCAATTCCTCTTTCTACTGCTCAACTAAAAAAAAAAAAAAAGTCATCTTTTGATTCTTCTTTTTTTATACCACATATTTAGTCCATTAGCAAGTCCTATTACTTTTACCCTCAAAATAATATGAAGCCAGGTACAGTAGCACACACCTATAGTGCCAGTGATTCAGAAGGCTGAGGCAGGAGGATCACAAGTTTGAGGCTAGCATGATCAATTTAGTGAGACTCTTAAAATATAAAGAGGACTGGGGGTGTGATTCAGTGGTAAAGTACCCCTGAGTTCATCCCTAATATGTTAATATATACCTGAGATTGCTTACCTAGCATGTATAAATCCATGGTTCAATCCCCATTTCCAAATACATACATACAAAAACATATGTGTTTTCATATTTATATATTCATCTCTATATCCAGACATTTGCAGTGCCCACTCAAAGTACTCCTCAGGATTCGTGGACATAGGCGTCTGTTCCCAGCATCTCCTGAAGTCCAAGAGAAGAAGGAAAAAACGAGCCGAGTTTCCCAATAGATCTCATTCACCTAGTTAGAATTGCTTGCCGCTCTCCTCCCCTCCTGGTCTTTGTCCCAGTGGACTGACCGAACAGACCCCAGTCACTTGCCTCTTTTGTCCTTGTTTCTCAAGGACGTCACCAGCATGGGTCATTGAAGCATTTCGTTAGTACCTTTCTTTCCCACAGACTTCCAGCCACAGGACAGGATGAATAGAATTCTCTTTTTTTATATTGTTAAAAACATTATTATTTAATTTAACTGGTAAATAAAAGCATAAGAATTGTGCATATTAATGGGGGATTATATGATTTTTCTGTACGCATATGCATTGTGTAATGTTTAAGTCAGATTAAATATCTATCTACTCAAACATTTATCATTTCTTTGTGAGGAAAACATTTAAAATCCTTTCTTACAGCTTTTTTAAATCTATAGTTCAGAATTGTTCCCTATAGTCTCCCTACTGTGTAAGAGCACACTGGGACTTCTTGTTCCTGTCACTAAGTACCCATTGATCACCCTCATCCTATCCCTAACAACAATGGACTCTTTATTTTTATCATAAACCTAAGTTCACGTCTTATAAGGACACAAGTCAATGTGGATTTCCCATGAAGCTAATGAACTTAAAGCTCCAGGACTTCCCCCGGCCCCTTGCCCATGTTCACATGAGCGCTGGGGAAGGTGGGATTCCAGAGTGTTCCATGTGGGGCATGAACACCAGGTTGCCATTTTAAAACTGAATCTATCAGAATTGAATTTGATGATTATATAATCTGTGAAGAAAAAGTTGGTCACAAGTTCTATGTTAATATTTTTGAATATTTAGCAGAAGTTTTAAAAGGCACTCAAGCCATCTCCCTGATATCTGACCAAACTCCTGATTAAACTCCCAATTTTATCTGGACCTTCCAGAGGCTACATCACATAGTTCCATGTCCTACCTGTATGTATGGAGATAACTCCCCGTCAGAGTAAATTCAAAGCAACTACTGTGGCAGAACTTATTCATGGCATCAAACAGGACTTCAGAAACATCAACCATTAACATCTGCTCAGTACCATTCTCAAACAAATTACCACTCTCTCCTCCCCCGAGACACACACAAGCATTCTAGAAGATTGTACTGCCTCCATCCGTTCAGAAAAGGATAGAGCAGCCCTGTGCAGCAGAATATGGGAAAACTACATTAAGATCCTGTCCAAAAAATAAATAAATAATAAATCGGGTTTCCCAGTGTTTGCAGTTCTAATTGGCTAATCTTTGAATGGATAAAGTGCAGATGGGTCATCTCCCTTCTGTGTTACCCACTATCCTCTCAATAGCTGAAACAAACAGATGGCTAAAGAAATAGGGGTAGAGGGTGGAAGTCAGATGGGGAGGGAAGCCATACACACTGGAAATAACTCAGTTCTTGGTTTGGCAAGCTGGATGTGTAGAACTGCACTGGAAAAGTTCATAGGAGTTATACTTTCGGAAACACTGTGAGATTGGATTACATCTTTAAAATAATTGTTCACATAAATGGGCTAGCACAGAGGAGAAGCCTATATTGACTTTCTGTTTACCTAGAAGGGGGAGGAAAGTACCAAACAAGCTTTTCTTTAACTACAATGGCAATCTTCTAATAGCAGCCACTGACTCGATCCAAAATACAGGATTCAGAGGTTGATAATCATCTTTCGGCTCAGGTTATTGCATGCAATTTTTCACATTCATTCAGCTTTCTTCATATAGCTCTTAGTAAAGTAACTCCCTTAACAATAAAAGCTTTTATGGAGCCCATTACACTGGAGAGCTAACCACTCCTGGTTTTTTTTTTTTTTTCTCTTTTCTTTTTTCTTTTCTTCCTCTTCATCTTCTTCTTTTTATTGGTTCCTTGGAATATTTATAGCTGCCTTTGTTCTCACTGCAAACTTATACATCTGGCAGTGTATGGAGGTTTTTGTTGTTTTCACTGTTATTATGGGGTATGAAATGGGCAAATATGTGTGTTATATTTGGGTAGCTTAGTTTTTGCACCTATGTTCTGTTTTTATCATCTTGTTCCCGAAGCTTCTTCATTTTTGGCCTCAGAATGTTCCCTCCTGGACTCTTTTCATTGTGAACTGCATCACATAAAACTTTCTGTGCTGCCATGCTACTTCCTGATAAACAGGTTCTTTGGAGGAGGGAGTCCTGAGACAGACTGAGCTCCAGGAACAAAAGCTCAACTCCCCAGGCACGGAATGAACAGATTAAGTTCCCTGGTAAAGAGTTTCACAGGAACAAATTTATATAAGCACAGTGAGTACAGCTCAGCACGGATCAAGAAAAAAACAAGGGAGCTTGTTTTACACCCTGGCCCTTGGACACAGGCATCACGCACATGAGAAATTCATTTTGACTGCTACGTTAAAAGTCTGCATTTAGGCATTACAACATTGGCACCAAAGTCTCAAATGCAGTATTAACTCAATCCAGTCACAGACAATTCCTCCTGCTAGTAAGCCTGTCCTCTCGTCTGAAAGATGACAGAGTGGTTGTATCTGCTGGCTTCAGAGCCTGGGCAACTTAAGCAACTTGCTGAGCCTCAGTTTTAGCACCTGTAAAATTGAAACAATAGTAGTATTTACACTATAGAGTGGTGGAGAAGAATGGAATAATGCAAATAAAAGGCTTGAAACCATTTGCAACCCATAGTAAGAGCTCAAAAGTTTCGATTTCTATTAGACCCTTTCTGGAATGTAAGCTCCACATGGGTACAGGGTGGGTTTGTTTTGTTCACTGCTGTCTCCCCAACAACAAGAACAAGCAGGTGCCAAATAAATACTTGCTTCCTCACCAGGTTAACCAAAGAACATGTTTCTTAATGGAATCAGAAGGCGGACTTTTTCCATATAAAGCACAAGGAAGCCATGGGCCTCCATGGGCACCTGGTTCCTGTTATATGCCCCAGCCATGGCAGATTTAGTTGACAGCACTTGGGAGGTGTTTACCTCCCAGTATTGCTCCTAAGTTCAAAATTCCCAAGCTCACCTCCCAAAAAGCACAGATTATTCCTAAATACACAGAGTCTACTTCTCTTATATATTATCCTTACTGAAAACACAGTGCCCTCCACCCCAACATATCTCCTATTTGTTAAATTCTAATTTGCATCTGGCATTCACCTGTAATCCCAGCAGCTTGGGAGGTTGAGGCAGGAGGATTCTGAATTCAAAGCCAGCCTCAGTAACAGCAAGGCACTATGCAACTCAGTGATTCCCTGTCTCTAAATAAAAGACAAAAAAGGGCTGGAGATGTCGCTCAGTGGTTGAGTGCCCCTGAATTCAATACCGGATTAAAAAAAATTCTAATTTGCCTACAAGCATCATTTCTTATGACTACTCTGCTCTGATACTCACTTTGTCCTTTTGGTATAGAAGACTATAAACAATTAAGATTTTCTTGTTTCCAATGCACTATGACTAATTTGAATATAAAACTTTTTTTTTTGCCAAAGAAATTTGAGAATTAAAGATCTCTTGATTTTGCAAAGATGTTTTTAAACCAAGTTGCTTCTTAATATATGAATGTAGCAATATATTAATATGAGATTCTTTCTGAACCAGTTTCAGTTAAGAACCTAAGGATACAAAGCAATAAGTAGCAGGTGTATGTATGAGGACAAAACAATCTAGAATTTACTAATGTTTTGTTTGCTTTCACTAGCAAAACATGTATAGCCCACTGGCCATGTATTCTAAAAGGAAGATACAAAGACTTGGTATGCAAGGTCTTTTTTGTATCTGGAACCCTGAAGCACTAAAGATTGGGGATTAGGCCAAAGGTGGAGGATGGCAAGCTGCAAGATTTGTTGACTGGCGCCATCAAGAACACACTCATGAAGCTAGCAGCCATGTTGAGTTTCTCACATGCCATTAGGAACACTGCCATATGTGCCATTTGAATAAGGCTCACTGGAATAGCCCCAGCCACGAAGGGGTCTGTTGAATGATCTGCCACACTAGATATTTGCTAAAGCTGTCATGACAGGACAGAAGTAGAGAATAAAAGGAACCAAAGATGTATCTTGAATGCATCTCTCTTCTATCACAAAATACCATGCCTCCAGCAAGCTTGGCGCCAGCTCCCTTCTCAACTAAGCCTAGAAGATCACCTCACACTCTTGCCACTTCATCGGCTCAATTTCGAATCAAAAGTTCAATAAATCTTTAGTAAAATATCGAATATAAACTCCAAATATTATGATCTATAGAGTTATATAGTAATCTAAGGCAGAAAAATGGGGATTGGGTACCAGGTGTCAGTCATCCCAGATTTATCTTTCTCAAATAATGGAAAAATTAGTGTTTTCAGTTCCTTTAAACTGAGTTAAATAAGCATTCCGGGTCTTATATCACACACAAAAGAGAAGGAAGTGATGATCTTCTCTAATCCTTCCAGGATATATCTTTGATTGTTCTACTTTGACCGTGAGTTAGAGCAATGATCTCAGCCAGTGGCAGTTTTCCCACCAAGCCCCATTTGGCAATGTCTATAGGGTTTTTTGTTTTGTTTTGTCGCTTTGTTTTTTCTGTGTGGGGATAGAACTCAGGGCCTCAAACATACTAGGCAAGTGCTCTACCACAGAGATACACCCCCAACCCAAGAGATAGATTTGACTATCATGAATTGCAGTGGGAAATGGGGCATTGTTACCGGGCAATCAGTAGGTAGAAGCCAGGGGTGCTGTTAAACATCCAGCAATCCACAGGACAGCCCCCCAACAACAAATAATTACCTACCAAAAAATGGTTTTGTACCAGGGTTGAGAAACCTTGAGAAGACTGTTAGAAGTTGATACTGTATTTCGTACTTCCAACAGCATTTAATATTGTTATGAAAATGTCAACATAGTGAGTTATTGCAAGGAGAATTTCTTAACCAGGACCTCTTTTTTTTTTAATGTAAATATTGTTATAGCAGTTTCGATTTAGAGAAAAGAAATCTACTCTTTTTTAGAAATTAAATTTAAGTTAATTTTAATAAATGAGAATTCCCAAGGAAAGGGTTGGAGAACTTCTTGAAAGTGCTGTTATCCTTAATATAAGAAGAATAGGATGCCTGTAATCCCAGTGGCTACGGAGGCGGAGACGGGAGGATCTCAAGTTTAAAGCCAGCCTCAGCAAAAGTGAGTTGCTAAGCAACTCAGCGAGACCCTGTCTCTAAATAAAATACAAAATGGGCTGGGGATGTGTCTAAGTGGTTGAGTACCCCTGAATTTAATCCCCGGTACCCTCCCCCCCCCCCAAAAAAAAAAGAATAGCAGAGAAGTCAATTTCTCCAGGGACAACTCACAAACCCATAGACAGAAAACATGGTATTTTTAAGTACAGTGTATAGGACATGCTGCTTACTCTCCTGCGGGTAGCAGATTGTACAACTTTTCATTGTAGTGCCCATGACACAGATGTCAAATTATCCATTTCCATGGCATTCTTTTCTTTCTGTTTATTGAAAGTTGCTCAAGAGGCACAGTAGACATAAATAGCATGTTACTTGTGTGGGGACGGACTATGGAGGGATAAAGTGCATTCTCACTACAATTTTCTCATGGACTTTCTATTTAAAAGCCATCTTTCCATTCTTTTAGGCAGTGTTGTTTTTGTTTTTTAATTTGCCGTGATTCTATCATATGATGCTCCAACTTTTCTTGCTCAGATTTTATCTGCCCTTCTAGACACAACACAAACGATCAGGAATACGATCCTAGATAAACCTCATTTACCTTTGGTCTTCTTACATGAAATGTATCAATTATTCAGAAAATGAAATCACTCTTGTATAGTATTAATTTGTTCTCATGAAACAGCAATTTCAGGAAGAGGTACCCAATAAAAATGATTCCTAGGAGACCAAATATACAAAAAGGCAATATTTATATGATGGGTTTCTGTAATATGAAAAAGTAAATAATACCTTCCAGACCAATGGTTAATGCCCCCAGAGAATCATTAATGCAGGTCTACTAGAGGTATGAAGAACAACAACCCCATTCTCTGAGAGCAGTGTATTCATCCGTCCAATAAATATTTATTGAGTGTCTTCTACTTTCAAGTATTGTATTAGCACTATATGGAATGTAATTTCTATAATTAGTTGCACAGATATTTACTTATGGCAATTAAATTAATTTATGATTGTCAGAATAAGTGAATAAATTATAATTGTGTTTCATCCACTCATTCAACATCTACAGTTGTCCCTTGGTGTCCACAGAAGATTGTTTCCAAGACCACCACCACCCCTTATAGCTCTGTGGATACCAAAATTTGCAGATGCTCAATCCCTTATATAGAATGGCATATATTTGCATGTAACCTATGCACATCCTCTCATATACTTTAAAATCATCTTTAGATTACTTAAATCTAATAACAAATATGGTATTTTTTAGGGAATAGTGACTACAAAAACTCTACATATTTTGTAAGATTGCAATTTTTTTTTAAAATGCTTTTGATCCATGGTTGGTTTAATCCATGGATATAGAGGGTTGGCTATATATGTACAACACCTATATGTGCTCATGATTACAGTAAGAAGTAATAACACTAAGCTATTTGTTACCATAAGTAATCCTTATTTGAGTAACATAGACATAAAAGCTTTCTTAGCTAAAGGAAATAAACTGTGATAGAAAATGTGGGATGACAGCATATATGTCAGCCTCCTTCTGATAATCCTTCTTATACTAGAGGCCACTGGGAATCTAAATGTCCTGTTTTCCAGAATCCCTTGCAGCTAAAGTTCTGAATGCTGATGGGATACATTCACTGCAGGCTTAGAAGTCAGAGGCAAGAGGAGGAATGTACCTGCTCTTCACCAGATTTCTGCTGGAAGTATCAACATGGAGATGTTGGCTTCTCATAGCTGTTTCTCAGTGACCAGCCACTAGTTTCATGGAGTTGAGAGGTAGATGTGGTAGCAGTGGCAAACAACAGATTCCCAACCCCAGGACCAAAGTTCCAGGTAATCTGGTGGATTCCACATATTTCTGATTGTGACAATGCAGAGAGTTTCCACAAATGAGCCAATTCTGCAAGCCCAAATAAGAGTCCACATCTCTAGCCCTTCCAATGACTCCATGATGGCAGCACCTTAATGTGCCTGGAAAAAATCCTTATATAACAGATTAACCTCTCCCAGGGCAATGGTAACTATCCTCCAAATCTTTTTTCCACAAATGTGGCTTTTAACCATGGAGTATACTTATTGAATATAGCTACATCATTTGCAAGCACAATTGTAAAGCAATAAAAATAATAGTGTTGGAATAATTATGTTTTTGAGATTTCTGCTGAGGAAAAAAATCAGCAAAGCCATAGCAGTGTTCAATCTTACTAGAAATGATGAGGAATAAAATAGCTTTCCCAATATGCTATGCCATTTATGAGACTATCTCTAAGTAACGAATTTTCTGTTACCCTTTTATTATAATTATTTATTATTATTATTATTATTGTTGTTGTTGTTGTTGTTATTATTATTATTATATTGGGTATTGAACTCAAAGGCACTTTACAACTGAGCTAGATCCCCAGCCCTTTTTATTTTGAGACAGGTTTTCACTAAGTTGCTTAGGACCTCACTAATTTGCTGAAGTTGGCCTCGAACTCAGCAATCTTCCTGCCTCAGCTTCCCAAATCACTGGTGTGCACCACCACACCTGGCCCACATTCCTTTTTATTTGTTTATTTATTTGTGCTCTATTTGTGTTGAGAATCCAACCCAAGGCCTCTTCATGCCCCACCACTGACTACACCCCCAGCCCCACCGATTTGTTTTTAAATAGCCAGGTTTTGTTCCCTCTGGCTGATAAATGGAGACTCAGGAAATACCCCTCATGTTGGAGGCCAGGAAGAGAACAGCCAGGCTTATGCATTAGCACTTGTGGATGTGTCCCATGAGTCAGATTAAAATCTGTGGGGTCTGCTTCACAGGGCTGAGTGGCTTTCCACATACTTAATGCAATGGAGGAGACTGAAAGTTTTGTGCTGGGGAATGGCAGGTGGTGAGATACTGGAAAATAGGTGGTCTGTGTTTATCTTTGTATTCTCATGTCTAGTAAAGTTCATAGGGCAAATTAGCCTTCGGTAAGGATTAGATGCAAAATTATGAGATTAGTTTTCTAGGAGCATTAATCTGGTTGTGATGGCAGTCTATGATGGAGATAGAGGAGGCATAGGCGTTACCTAGGCATTAAGTTAAAAGGATCTGAGGGAGCACGTGAGTTATTTCAAGCAAGACTTCAATACATTAAAGACTAGGTCAGGCAGGATCCAACCAGAGAAAGGGAACCAGTGGAAGAGATATACTAAGAGACTGATTGCAAGGCTTATGCGATTTTGCGGGGCTGGCAGGCAAGTCTGAAACCCATAGGACAGGGTTAGGAAGGGCAGGCAGGAACTCCTGGGTACAGGGGGAAGCTGATATCCACAGATGGAATCCCTTCTTCTTTAGGGAAACCTTGGTTCAGTAAGGACTTTCAACTGATTAAATCAGGCCCATTAGCTTATCTAGGATACTCTCCCTTACTTAAAGTCAACTGATTATAGACCTCAACCATATCTGCAAAATACCTTCATAACTACACCTAGGTGAGTATTTGAAAATCTGGACACTGTAGCTTAGTCAATTTGACACATCAGATAGACCATCCCAGTTACCAAATACAGAGGAAGTACTAGAAAGACACGAAACTGATGGTGAAGCATGGGAGGTCCATCTACTCTTCTGGGAGTTTCAATATATTGAAAAATTGATAGCTCATTCAAGGGGTAGCCTTGCTAAACATGGATTAGAAGAGGTGATTTATAGCTGTGGTTACTAATTAACAGGATAACCTCTCCCTTAAAATTAAGATAACTCAATAATGTACAATGTATCAAAACTGAGACAATATGGAGAATAAATGGGCATTCTTTAAGTAACTAGGTTAGGACCACTGGTAGAATCCAGGTCTGGCCAGGAAAAACTAAGACAGGTCATCCTCTGATTCAGTCCAGGATATTATTGACCTATCTTTTAACACATCTTTCAAGATTTTGTCAGAATATATGGATATATAGTTTGTCTCCTGCCCACTCACAAGTTCTTAATTGGACTTACCCAGAGCTTTACCATTTGTTAAAATTTACATGGAGCAATTTTATTGATATTAGAAGATACTTTTTAAAAACAGTGATAATGTTCCTTTACCAAACCAATTGTTTATATTATTATTATTATTATTATTATTATTATTATGGATTGAACCTAAGACATGTAAAACATATCGCTGCACCATTGAGCTACATCCCACAGCCTATGGATTTTTTTTTTTTTTTTTTTGTACCAGGGATTGAACCCAGGGGTGTAATCTGCTTAACCATGGAGTTATATCCACAGCCCTTCTTATTTTTTTAATTTATTTTTTATTTTTAGACAGGGTCTCACTAAGTTGCTAAGGATGACCTTGAACTAGTGATTCTCCTGCCTCAGCCTTCTGAGTTGCTGGGATTACAGGTATGTGCCACCACACCTGGCATGATTACGTTTTAGTAAACACTAAAAGGATAAAACTGGTGCAAGATTAATTAACCCTCCATCTAACCAGGTCAAGTGATAGTGATTCTTAGACAGAATCCAAGACACAGAAGGTTATTATAATAGTTAAGAATTTGACTTTGGAATACGACTGCCTTGGTTCACTACCAACTCCTTTATTATTAATTATGTAAACTTGGACAAGTTACTTAGTCTTTGTATGCCTCAGTTTCCCTACCTTTAAGAAAAGTATAAATAGAAAGCGCATTTCATGGGAGCATTTTAAGTATTAAATAAAAAAAAAACACAATGCTTGTTGAAAATGACTGGCAGACTAGCACATAAAAAAACTTTCAATAATCATGAGGCATTATTATCATCACACAGCTATGTAGTTTTTTAACCAAAATGTCAAAAAGATGTTTCTTTCAGGTAACAATAAAATGCTATCCATGTATTTACTTTTATAACAATTAGTACTGTGTAATGTTTTGTTCCTTCTTAATGGCATGTCCATTCAAATTATATTATCCTGATGACAGCACCATAATGTACCTGGAAAAATCCTTATATGATAGACTAACCTCTCCCAGGGCAATGGTAAGTGTCCTCCACATCTTCAAAACCTCTTCCACAAATGTGGCTTTATAATTATTGAATATAGTTACATCATTTGCAAGCATGATTGTAAAGCAGTAAAAATAACGGTGTTAGAATAATTATGTTTTTGAGATTTCTGCTAAGAAAAAAAAAAACCCAGCAAAATCATAGCCCTGCTCAACCTTACTAGAAATGATGGAAAATAAAATAGCTTTCCCACTATGCTATGTAGTTTATGAGACTATCTCTAGACAATTCATTAGTCCTAAAATGACACAAAAAATCAATTAATTTTAATGGTGGATAACAGATTACGGTATTTAATAGTTCATCTAATTTCATGAGCCAAAGTGAATTAGACAATGTAATGTAAATCTAATAAGAGCTGTGAAAGCTCATTTGACTGTTTGTCAAATGCAAAAAAGAATGGGCATATCAGGAATTAGATATAAACTAAAGCATTATATAAATTGTGTTGAGTTTATATACAGAATTATGTTATAAGGCTTAGGGAACATAAAACATATGTATTCTGTTCCTCTTAAGCTTGCTCTTAGAGCGTATTCATTAAGCACTAAGAAAATAGCATGGATTAATCTGTGCAATCTCCCCTTCTCTCATCTTTTTCCCCCTTTCTAAAAATAAGTAGAATAATTTGGAAACACTGGTGTTAAAAAGTTCTTCATAAAAGGCTGTTTATGAACAATTGAATAGGTGAAGAATGAGGTTCTTAGTTTCCATTCATCTATGTAGTATTAAAATAGCCTATATTCCCTAATAAATAATCTTGATTCTTAAATAAGCCCATTTAACTCACACAAGTAGCCACTTCTTCATAGGGTTTAACACAGTTGAGACTTGTGGCTAATAACCTCCCTCCTTCAAAGAACTCAATTCACAGCCCAATTTCTACCCCCAATAGAACAAAATGTACAAAACCAGCTTCACTAGAAAGTTTCTTTTTAAAATGCTGTTAAATAGTAGCTTTGAAATAGTTGCAGTACTGCAGTAAAGGACTCCCCAGGTCATGGATGCCTAGTGACTATTGATTCTTCTAGTTAATAAAGAGTTAAACAGTGAACCATGGTCTTTTATTTTATTTTATTTTATTTTTTAAAAAAAGGCATTTTGAAGGTGCTAGAGAGGGAAGGCCTGGTCCTAAGTGGTCATGTGGCTACCGCCATTCATCTTGGTAGTGACTATCTGTCAAAAGTGGCAAGAGTCCCTGTTAACAGCCCTGACCTGAGCGGTAATGAAGGGAGAGTGCACGGCAAAGTGTCCATTATCAGCAGGTCGGGAGCAGTAAATTGGAGCAGTTTGCTTCAATCTTTCTGCAAGCTGAAATGTAAGATAGGTGGGGATCAGCAAGAGGCAATTTTATCCTATGATCATTTTTGTCAGATCGCATCAGAGTGGCAACTTGGTTCGATGCATGATTTCAATTAACCAAGTCTGGCCATAATGTTTCCACTGCCGGGAGAAGCTCTTTTCTGAGCGTGGGTTCCTCATTATTTATTATTTAAACCCACCTGAGCTCACACAGGTGAGAGAAACTGCAGTGTTAGAAAAAAAGGAAGTGACGCTTGGGTATAACTGCAGGTGCAAAGAAATCTCACATCTGGACAGTAAAAAACAGTGTCCTGGGACATTGGAGATGCTACCTGCCTTGTCTGCAAATTTTCAAACTCATAAATCTGTTTTTAATGACTTTCAAAGTTGGGTTTTAAACATGATGAACATGCCTGGTGTTTACTCTTTGACAAAAGGATTGATCTTTTGGGTGGTTGTTTAGGGAGCATCAGTTCACAAAATTCTATGATTGTGCTGGTCCAGCATGCTACTCATAAGCACAAGAAAAATCAGGGTGATGCCTGAGAAGCATCTACTTGATGACACAAGTGCACACGTGCTTCAATTGTTCTGGAAAATGCATGTGTATGTTCATAGGCAAAGTCATGTCTGCTTTCAAGGAACCTACAAATTCGGAAGGAGCAATGAGCTTCTAATAACTATGATAAGAGTCAGGAGTTCCCTAAGACAGAAATGGAGTCCTGCAGAGATTTATGGAAGGAGAGAACACTTTTGAAGGAAGAAATTAGGACAAACATGAAGGAGATAGAGACTTTAAACTGGGTCTTGATGGTGTATGGGATATCTTTAGGTGAAACGTGGAATGGCTGTATTTGTCTTCTATTTCCACTTGGCAAATTACTGGAAACTTAGCCATTTGTAACACCAACCGCTAGCTTATTTTCTCACAGTTTCTGGGGGGTCAGAATCTGGGTTTGCTGTGTCTTTTGCTCAGGACTTCACTAGGCAGAACTGAGGGCATCAGCTGGGGTTGCAATCTCATCTGAAGCTTGAGTTCCTTCCTCTGAGTTCATTCAGGCTGTTGGCAGCACTCAATTCCTTGCAGTTGTAGGACTAAGTCCCCACTCTTCCCAGCTGCCAACTGGGAGTAGCTGCTGTCAGTCCTTCTCCCATTCTACAGGACCTGTGCTGTTCCCTGGCATGAGGATCTTCCATAACCTGACTTTAGGTAGGGCCTGTTCTACCTCCTGGAGCCCCCTGTCCTCCACTCCAATCTGGACTGGTTTCTCTCTAAGTCAGCGATGGAAATATCTTCTCACTGTCCTTTTCCAACCCATGTTCTTTACCCTATGTCCCTTTTATTTGATTAACTCCTTATCTTGCCAAAGCACACACCTCCAGTCGCTTCTTAAGGAAGAGGGATCGAGAGGTATATAGAGTCTGGTTCCTCTCATTTTTGTGGATACTATTCTCATCCCTGATTGATGGATACCATAGTTGAGTAGAGAATACAAAGTTAAACTCAGAAATTTGAGGGTATTGTTATTGTTTCCCAGAATTCTGTTATTCCTTAGAAGTCTGTCATTCTGAACTCAGATTCTTCTTATATAACCTGTTTATCCTCTTTTGAAACTTTTAGAATCTTTCCTTTGTTTCTGGTATTCTGAAATTTGAATGAATATATATATATATATATATATATATGTGTGTGTGTGTGTGTGTGTGTGTGTGCGCGCGCGCGCGTGCACGTATGTGTGTGTATACACACATATATGTATATTCTGTATACAAATACACACATGTATACATATATAAACTATATATGAATATATAGAACATGCACATATATATTTATGATATAGGAAATTTTATTATATATATATATAATTTTTTTGGTCCTGGGCACTTCATTCAAGGTATCCTTTTAATCTAAAGACACCATTCTGTCTGTTGAGAATTTTTCTTCTATTATTTCTTTGTCTATATCCTCTCCCTCATTTTTCTCCATCTGTTTTTCTAGATCAAGAATTATATAAATGTTGAGTTGGATTTCCTGGATCATTCCTCTACTTTCCTAAAAAAAATTTATCTCTTCTTGTGTTTGATCTAATTTTAGCAAGTGTTTAGGTTTTGTTTTTTGTGTGGCCTTCTAATTAAAATTAAAATTTTTATTATGTTTACCATTATTAAGATTTTTTAAAAAACATTCTGTTCTTATGATCATAAGTGTTTCTTTCATCTAATCATATTGTATGTGCACATATATGCATATACACATGCATAAATGTATAAAACGTGAATATATACATATAGTTAATGTATAGGTACACACATATATACACAAATATCTATACATATATATACCTGAAAATTCATAGTGTAAATATATGTACATTCATATATGCGTGTATATGTGCCTATATGTAGTTTTGTGTATGGTGAAGGGAGGGTTTTAAACCATAGCAGAAAGGAAGGAGAAAAGAGGCTGAATTTAGATTTTGAAAGGGGTGGGTTTGATTTTTCCCCTCTGAATGTTGGGTCTGACCCACCTGAAGAGCACACAAGGAGAGATGTCATATACATGTAGTAAAAGATGGATCTGCAGCTCAGAGTAAAAGCCAAAAAGACAGTCTGGAAATCATCAATGCGCAGGCGGGAGTTAAAGCTGTGTTAGTATCTATTCTAAGCTGCTTAAATTTCTATTCTTGCTATTCCTCTTCTTATTATTTTTCAAAAATGTTTTACGATGAGACCATTAGCTTTCTCTACCACAAAAGACTCTATTTCCAAGTACTTTCCCTTAAACAAGAAAAGAAATAACTTGGGTGTTAAATGTGTGCCAGACACTGTTTTAATCATTTCACATGAATTAATTAATTCACAACTTATATTCACCCTATAACTTAGGTATTCTGTTAGCTTTCTGTCACTATGACAAAATACCTGAGATAAATCGACTTGTTACTCTTTTTTGGTAAGTTTTTATTGTTGAAGACACCTTTGCCACTAACATATCATTCTGAGGAAATCTTTTGAGACCAGAAAAGACTATCATTTTAAGCCAACTTAGAAAATGACATAGAATTTGGAATGTCCAATAAGAATTTTTTTTTTAAAAGGAGGGTCATAACTTACTTTTCTTCTCTGGTATAGAATGTAGACACAGTGATAAAGTAAGGCCAGTATAATTGCATCTTTCTTGACTCATTCAAAATTCAAGAAAAATTTGATATAGAAAACACTGTTTCTAGGAGAATGTACAATTGTCTTTATTCTAGGTACAAACCTACAGAACTCCTCTTCACAAGAACTGATGTTTGAGCTTTCTCAGGTCTTTGCTAAAATGTTAGGAATAATTTAAGTGCCTGACTTAAAATATATATTGTATGTAAAGGAAATAAATAATTTTACATATTTGGGTCACGTATATGTTTAAAATATATATTATATAGATAAATAATTTGAAAAAATTCATTAATGACAATGAAGATTATTAAAGATAGAAGATAGCTCTCATCAGGAAAGATTAATATAATGAGCTTTTTTGTTTTAAAACCTTAGAGTGGAAGGCACTTTAAGTGCTGATCCTCCCAATCTTTTCACTAGTGAGTTACCCTCTCTATACCCTCAATGGAAATCATTCAATCTTGAAAATTCCAGAGATGGAGAATCACTAGTTTATATATATATATATATATATATATACACATACATACACACACACACACACACACACACACACACACACACATATATATATATATATATATATATATATATATATATATATTAGTTGTCAACAGATCTTTATTTTATTTATATACCGTGCTGGGAATCAAACCCAGTGCCTCACTAATGCTAGGCAAGTGCTCTGCCACTAAGCCACAACCCCAGCCCTTCCACTAGGTTTTTAGACAAGTCTATTTTATTTTATTTGTATTTATTCATTTATTCATTTTGATACTGGGGACTGAACCCAGGGTCACCCTACCACTGAGATATATCCCCAATTCTTTTTATTTTAGTTTGAGACAAGATCTCACTAAATTGCTGAGGATGCCTTGATCTTCTTGCCTCAGCTTCCCAAGTCACTGGGATTACAGGCATGCATCACCACACCCAGCCTGAATTTAGACATTCTTGATTTTTAATTGTGAAGAGTTGCATTTGGAGAATAAGATAGCTATTTCAGATTCACTTGCCATGGGAGTGAACTGTATATGACAACACTGTTGTTTCACCAAGACTCTTCTTCCCAACCCCCTCACCATATAAACACTGCAAGAAGCATTGTATTAGTCCATCAAGGGTGTCCACAAGCCCTCCATCTCTAGAGGTCTATAAGAACAAGAAGAATGACTCCCTGGAAGGATTCAAGGATTCATATATCTAGAGGTTGAGAAGTAGACCAGGAGATACTGAAGGTTCTTTAGCACTTGATGACATTTTCTTTTGCTTTCTCAACTCAGTTTTCTTAGATGTAGCATTGTAATCACATTTAACTCTTTCTAATGATAGATACACAATATAAGACATACCCAACAACATACCCATTTAAAAGATATATGAGGAAGTGTTGAGAGCCACAACCGAAGGGGCCCCAGCAAACTTCCAGCTGCCAGCTGATTGGCTCCTCTGCGGTGATGCTCATTGGGCTGTTTCCCCCGCCCTTTCAGACCACGGGAGCTGCTCATTGGGGGACTTTTTTGGCTCCGCCCATGCAACCCAGCCAATCTGCCTCAAGAGCAGGAGGAGTGGGGTGGTGGAGAGGCTTGTGGGAAGCCGGTGGTGGCAGTTGGGCTCTGAGGGAATTCCTGAAGAGCTTGTGTGGTGCGGCAGTGTGTGTTCTAAAAAAAAAGTTCGTTTCTGCTTGATAAGTGGCTCCTGAATTGGGCCCAGCCAGACTGTAGCAGGGAAGTGGGAGTACTTTTGAATATTTTAATATATATACATATGTAGATGTAATATATCAAATATCCCTAAACCATTTATTTGCTTTTTAACCTTTCAACTTTGCATAGGGGCAACCATTACCTCTATGTATAAATATACTTTTTATCTACTTGTTACTTTAAAATATATTATAATAGAACTCAGGCACAAATATATTTGTGTATGTGTGCTTTATGTAACTTTCTATTTTATTTCACATATAGCACTTAAGCACAGAGAGAAATATCAGAAACCAAAAACTTTGCATATAATTTCACATAAAATTTCCTAATAGTTCTTTTAATACATGTATGTTCCAATATAAAAATCAATTAATGTAAGCATAATCCATTATTTTCTATTATTTTTTCAAATAGCATAGTTATTGATGTTCAGAAGGAAACGTCTTGCTTTTTAAAACTTTTCTTGTTTTTAAACATGCTACAAATTCTCAGTAAGAGACAGGTACATGTGTAGACACAGATAAATGTATCTGAAAAATTATGATGCAGTACTGGGCTGAAAGAGAGGCAAAGCATTTCTTTATGTCTTATTCCATCTCACAGTAAGACAGGAAAAGACCCATGCCAAAATTCTGCTTGATTGAAATGATTATTTAAATCCCACAATCCAATATAGGTTGAATATCCCTTACCTGAAGTGCCTGAGACCAGAAATGTTTCAGGTTTTGGATATTTTATTTTTTATTTTTAAATATACATAATGAGATATCTTGGAGATGGGGCCCAAATTGAAGCATGAAATTCGTATGTTTCACATATGTTTTCTTCACATAGCCTGAAGGTAATTTAATATGATTATTTCTGGTGTGCCTGTAGTTTGATCATGACCCATCACATGAAATTAGGTGTGGAATCATCTATTGGAAGGGTTGTGTTGATGCTAAAAAAATGTATCAAATTTTGGGACACTTCAGATTTTCAGAGTAGAGATGCTCTACCTGTAGAATGTACAATATGAGAGTAAAATAGTAAAGAAGAGATATGTTAAGACTTTCTGGTAGCTGAAGTTTCCTTGGCTTTAATTTCTCCATTGATAACAAGTTGCATAGTAGGTTCATATATTTTGGGTCTATACAAATAACTAGTATGCTATAAAGAAATTATGAGAAAACCCTTGCCTTCCTCAGTAGTTAGTCATGAACTGGATTCCATCTTTACTATCCAGTCAAATGCTAAGCTAAGTAAAGAGGGTGGTTATGCTGGTTTGCAGTGCAATGAGTTAAAGGTCATTCTATGTTAATGTTATAAGATGAACATTTTGGTAAAAATTGAAGATTTAAAGGTGTGGATAAAACGCTTTGAAAATAAGATCAAAGAAAAAAACATGAAAAAGAAATTGACAGATTTTTCTCCATAAAATTTCTAGCTGGGCATGGTGGCACACACCTGTAATTCCAGTAGTATGTGAAGTGGAGGCAGGAGGATCGCAACTTCAAAGCCACCCTCAGCATTTTAGGGAGGCCCTGAGCAACTTAGCAAGACCCTGTCTCAAGTAAGTTGTTTTAAAGGGCTGGGGATGTGTCTCAGTAGTCAAGTGTCCCTGGGCTCAATTCCATTCTATCCTAGCTTATTCAGGGCTTTTAACATGAAAGGATCATGTTCATCAAAGACTTTTTCTGCATCTAGTGAGATTATCATGTAATTTTTATTCTTGGTTCTACTTATGTATTGTATTGTTTATGGATTTAGATATGTTGAGACATCTTTGTATCCCTGGAAAGAAACCAACCTAAGCATGATGTACAACACTTAACGTGTTAATTATTTTTATTTTTATTTTTTTTGCTCTTAAAAATTTTGTTCATGGGGCTGGGATTGTGGCTCAGCGGTAGAGTGTTCTCCTAGCATGTGCAAGGCCCTGGGTTCAATCCTTAGTACCTCATAAACATATTCTGTTGAACTACAACTAAAAATTTTTTTAAAAAATTCATTCATTTTTAGGAAAAAGACATGTTTTGGTGGAACTCTAATCTAAACATTGTCACAAGGATGCACTTGAATTACATGTTTTGACTCAATGTGCTAATAAAGGTTTTCTTAATACCAGTTCAGATATTGAAGGTATTCATTAGTGAATTAGTTTCTCTTCCCACATGGTCTAGACATTAAGGATCAAGGTGCTGCTTGTATCACTCATATTCCATTAATGTGTTATCGATTTGGATTTGCAAGTGTTTTATTGAAGATTTTTGATTGCATGTTCATCAAAAATATATTGGTCTGTATATGTGTGTGTTCTTATCAAGTTTTGGTGGCTAACTAATACTGGTTTCAGAGAATGAATTTGGAAGAGTTTCTTCCCTTCTATGTTCTGGAATAGTTTTAGGAGCACTGGCATTAGCTCTTTAAAAATCTGATAAAATTCAACAGTGGATCTCTCTGGTCCTGGCTTTTCTTTTTGGGAGACTTTATTACTGCTTCAATCTCACTGCTTGTCATTATCTATTTAGGTTTTTTTTAATATCTTCTTGGTTCAATTTTGTTAAGTCACATGTGTCTGGAAATTTGTTTCTTCTAGATACTCCAATTGATTGGTGTATAGTTTTCAATGTATCATTTTATGATCCTATTGATTTCAGTGGTATTTATTATAACATCCCCTTTTTAATCTCTAATTTTAGTTGTATCTTCTCTCTCTCTTTTGATTAGTTTTGCTAAAGGTTTATCAATTTTGTTTTTCTTTTCAGAGAACCAACTCTTTGTTTCATTGATCTTTTGTATTATTCTTTTAGTCTGTATTTCCTTTATTTCTGCTCTGATATTTTTATTTCTTTCCTTCTACTAATTTGGGATTGGTTCATTTTTGTTTTTCTAGGACCTTGAGATGCATCATTAGGTTATTCTTGTTGGATCTCTCTCTCTCTCTCTCTCTCTCTCTCTCTCTCTCTCTCTCTCTCTCTCTCTCTCTCTCTCTCTCTCTCTCTCTCTCTCTCTCTCTCTCTCTCTCTTTCTCTCTCTCTCTCTCCCCCTCTCTTTCCTTCTCCCCTTCTCTCCCCTTCTCTCTCCCTCTTTCACCCTCTTTTTCCCTCTCTCTTTAATGAAGGCACTCATAGCTATTAACTTCCCTCTTAGTACTGCATTTGCTGTATTTTGTAAGTTCTAACATATTGTATTCCCATTTTCATCTGATTCTAGAAATTTTTAAATTTCCCCTGATTTCTTCAATGACCCACTCTTTGTTCAAAAGTATATTGTTCAATCTCCATGTGCTATAATTTCTGTAGTTTATCTTAATATTGATTTCTAGTTTAATTTCATGGCAATCAAAAAAGATTTAAGAAATTATCAGTTTTTAATATTTATTCAACTTGTTTTATGACCTAAAATATTGTCTATTTTGGTAAGTTTCACGTACTGATGAAAATAATGTGCATTCTGTAGGCATTGATGAAATATTTTATAGATATCTGTTAAGTCCATTTGATCTATACTATAATTTAATTTTGATGTTTCTTTGTTGATTTTTTTTTGGTCTGGATGATCTATTGAATTCAACCATTATTGTTGCATTGAAGGCTGCATCTCCCTTTATGTCTTCTAATGTTTGTTTTATAAAATTTAATGCTCTGGCATTTCATCCATATACATTTACAATCATTATATCTTAATGATAACTTGTTAATTTTATCAAAATGCAGAGTTTTTTTGTCTTCTCTGATTGATTTTAGCTTGAAATCTGTTTTTTTTTTCAATATGAATTTAGCTACTTCTACTTGCTTTCAGATTCCATTTGATTGGAATATAACTTTCCAACCTTTACTTTTAAGTCTGTGTATGTCTTTGTTGGCAAGTTATATTTCTTGTAGGCAGCAAACTGCTGGGTCTTGTTTTTATATCCAATCAAACAATCTGCACCTTTTAATTGGAGAATTGAGGCCATTTGCCTTCACGGTTATTGTTGAAAGTGATATAGTAATTTCTTTCATTCTAAAAAATTTCATAGTAATTTTTTTTCCTTCTGGTTATATTGAAAAATCAATGTTAGCTTCTTTGTCCCATATTCATTTTAGAGGCTTGATGATTAATGATGTTTGGTTCTTATTTGCTTATATACTCTTCTCGGGCAATTTATTCTTTCCCATCTTTTTGTAATGTTTTTATCTTGCTCCTTGTTCTGGGTATAGGATTTCTTTAAATATCTTCTGTAATGCTGGTTTAGAGGTCCTGAATTCCTTTGATTTATGCTTTAATTGGAAGTTATTTACTTCTTTTTTGATTTTAAAATAAACCCTTGCTTAACATAGTAATGTTAATTAATGGAAATTCTTTTATTTCATTGATTGAAATATATCATCCCATGCCTTTCTGGTCTTTAGATCTATCACAAGGAAATATTTTGTTATTCTGATACGTTTGCCTTTATAAGTGACTTAACACTTCTCTCTTGAAGCTTTCAATATTTTTCTTTTTTCTGTATTTTTGGTAGTTTATAGTAACTATATGTTCTTTATGAAGTTGATGAGGGCTAGAAGAGATGCAAGTTTAAAGAAAAATTGTGAGTTGTGTTTTGACATGCTGTGCTGAGATACTTGTGAGAAAACCAAAACAGAATGTCAACTATGAAATTTACCATACAGATCTGAAGGTCAGAGAACACTGGACTAGAGGTAAATATTGCACATATAGATCCTATTAGAAGATGTGAAAGAAGGTAAAGATTACCTAGTGAGTGAGAGTGAAGAGTAAAATGAGATAAGACATGAGTCAAAATGAAACCTTAAATATCTCTAATACTTAAAGTTCAGGGAGAGGAGGAAGAACTCCAAAAAGAAATTTCATCAGGAGGATTGGATATTATGTGTAGGAGTTAAAGATAGGGGCTTTAGCAAGAGCAGCTTCATGATGTGGTGGGAACTGAAGTTAAAACAGAGTTAACTGACAAATACTTGGTATGTGAATAGGTAGAATCTCTGCATATGGAAAACATTAGAAGGAAAACAAAATACAGGGAAGGATCTGGAGAGAGCCAAGGGGCTGGTTGGGCTTTTATAATTTGGATGAGATAAGAACATGTTTGATGGGAAGATCCCTTAATAAATAGAAGGTTGAAAATGCAACACAGTGGGGCTGGGGTTGTGGCTCAGTGATAGAGCACTTGCCTACCATATGCAAGGTAGTACCACATATAAATAAAGGTATTGTGTGCAACTACAACTAAAAAATAAATAAATATTTTTAAAAAGAAAGAAAATGCAACACAGGGGAGAGTGGGACTGAGACTCTGATTCCCAATGGTTTTAGAACTCTAAGTAAAAGAGAAAGCAGGAGTGCCAAGGCATATCTGAACTATTAGACTTTAACAGGAGGAGAGAGAGAGGATAAGCGGGGGTAGGGGGCAGGGGGCACAGATATAGGTAGCATTATACCTGATAGTGGAAAGTTACCAGTATTCTCTTTTGGTGACTTCTCTTTCTGAAAATGGAAACTTAGCCCAAGTCTCTCCCCTCACCTCTTTGCAACAGAGGGATAGAAGGAGAAATTATTAACTTATTTCATGAAAAACTAAAGTGACAACAAGAATAGCTATGACTACACTGAGACCAGATTAATTTCATTCCTTAAAGTTCCTCATGGAGACTCAAACTCTTTGCCTAAAAATAATTGCAAACAAGGCTTTAAAAGTTAACCAAATGAATGAAGTTGATTATTTGGGTCCTGTTCTGAGATATGACTAGAAGGGGATGACCTGTTTAGCTAATGTGGAAAGTAAAACTTTTCAATTCTGTTCCCACGGCATTCTTTGAAATGATGTGTAAATCAGAACCAGCTGAATTAAACAGGTGATGCATAGCACTTGAATACAATGATTAATGGTGCCTACACAGTAATTTATGGAAAAATGCCATCGAGCTCAGACATTATCATGACCATTTTTACCACACGCTATAGTTCAATACATGTGTAATAAGGGCACATTTTTTTAAAAAATAAAAACCAAATTTACATTATCTATTTTTCTTCACATTATCAACCTCAGTAGACAGACTCTTCTAACAATTCCTTATAAAAAGCACCATCCCAGTTGTGCATATATGATAATATGTCTTCATGATATTTTATGGTCTCATGATAGAAGGAGGGAAAAAAATTACGAGAGTTTAAAATAAAGAAATTTACACACTATTATACAAGTTCATCATTATTATCTTTGGTTTGCCTAATTCCAAATCCGAAGAGTGTGTGTGTGTGTGTGTAATTATTTAAAAAATGAAAATACAGAATTGAAAATAGTTTTTGCATTGCTGCCTGCTTTTATACTGACTTTAAAAAACCAGTACCAGTTTTTCATATGTGCTTTATGCCCCTTAAAAGACTCAGATTCATAATATACAAAGAAGTTTATTTGATATACAGAGCAGAGCTATAAACCATATTTTATGCATAGCAGTGATTAAATGCACAGTTGATATATTTCACTAAGATGGAAACCATGTCGAAATCCTTACATTTTGATAAGTTTCCTTTTGGGGGGCATTTCTAAATTATTTAAGTTGAAGAATAAAATGACTTGTTTGTGAATTTACATGCTCTTTTTAATCATCTTTAGGTAATGCTGATATGGCAAAGACACTAAATTACAGGCAGCAGTGGGAATCTACTGTGTAAAAGGCACAGAATCATTTTGTATATGAGTCCATGAGGAATATTTTGTTCAAGGAGTGAAGACATAAGAAAATTACCTAACTCATGAACCACACATTAAGAGTGTAGTCAGCTGTTGTAAATGCGTATCCAACAACAAACCATTATGTATCTTTGGTTTAATTACATGCGCTTATTACACACCTGTACTGGAGAGTAGAGACTGCTATTTGCATTACTTGTGGTTTTCTCTATCAAAACAGCATTAGCATTACGAAGCTTATCAAGGCTATATGCAATTTCTCCAGCTTGAATTGTTAAGTCCCTTTATCTTGTGCTCACTAAAAAAGATTTGGAGAGGAAATTAGAAACTAGTATAATCATTTTAGTAAAGAATTTCTAAATTTAGAAGTATAGTGAATTTCACAGACATGGACAAATATCAACAAATTACTGAGCTTTTATAAAACAACTTGTTATTTAGGAAAGGAGTGAAAATTTAGATGAATTCAACACGTTAGAATCGCATCTTAAAGAGTATTAATTGTGATGACGGTGACGAAGTTTTGTACACAGTACTTCAGAATAGGAGAAAATGCTAAATAAACCTCAAATAATTAGCAATAGGCAGTTTTAAGGAGTCACATTAAATAAACAATCTAGGCAAAATTGCTGTTTGTTTGCAAGCAATGATGGGCTAAATGAAAGTAATAAAACATTTTTTTATGTGGGAAAGTACATTTTAGAAGTAAAAATGTACATGTGGTGAAAGCAACCACAAAAGACAATAAATGACTCAAAATAGAAGAAATGTATGGGCAATTCATTTTCACACATCATAACTCGTTACTTCCAACTGGATTCCCCTAATGATTTCGATATGCACTATGTTTATTTTTAAAGTATCTAAAAGTTGTTAGCTCCCATTTTTAATTTCACTGTTGTCTGCGTAAGTTCATCTTTCCATGTCCCCCTTAATCCTGGGCTCCTTCTTTTCCAAAGGGAAAAAAGCAAGGTTGCATTAAGGAGGGCAACACATGTCCTGATAAACATAATCCTATTATCATCATGAAAATGATACCATTTCAGAGGAACAAACAACAAATGGGGCCAATGCCCAGAGAAAATTAGAATTCTATTTGGGATTCCCACAGGGTCTTGGATCAGTCCCACAGATGAAGTTTGATAGCTTCTTGGGAAGACAAAAGATTAGTGAAATAAGGGGTTTGAATCCATGAAAAAATACAATAATAATAGCAAAATAAAAGGACTAATAATATTATCAATTTATGGTAGACACTAGCAAGGAGCAGGTGGTGGTATGAAAAAAATATCAGTTGTTTTAATAGATGCCTCTTAATATGGAGCATGAATTGTAATTTTTACAACTACAGAAAAACTATAAATCTCTAAAAACAAATAAATTTCTATAAATATAATTCTCTAGTAATCATTTTCTTTAGTAATTTTTTAAAAATAAAATGTTGGGCCAAATGTAAAGATAAAGCAAAATTTTTCTAGCTCTTACTCACGAAGTCATATTTTAAGGGTTCTAAAACCCCTTCATTCACAAAGTCAGGGCACTAAAATAAACTGGTCATGTTTTAATATTACACTATAAGTTACTAATTTTGCCTCATTTTATTATTACTTGCATAGATCATTAACACTTTTATTAAAAATAAGTACTTTTGTTCAACTATTGCAGCAAAATTTTTCTTCAGAATTGCTTTTACAATGAAATTATCTGGAATAACTAGAACAATGAGGTAATTGTTTAGAGTTGAGATCGTCTCCACAATGTCTATTACATACTTTTGCAAGTCAGCAAATTATTTCATTTTTCTCTCCCTAGTATGGAAATTTAATCTAGGTATTTATTTCATTTTCGGTAACCTATTTGAAGAAAGACTAACTACCCTTCAGTATATGGTATTACATTATGCATTCAAAACTGATACTATAAATTATGCAATCTAACAAAAATTATTAATGGGTTGGGGTGGGGAGAAGCCATGAAATCTCAACAGCTAGCAACAGAAAGTAATTTCTCTCTGTTTCTGATGAGTGAAAGAAAAGGATCACAGAGCATCTATAGTTAAACAGTTCCATCACACCCTTTCTCATTCACACATGTCACTGTTATAAGGAGAAACAATCGGAAGTCCCCCAAATACACTTCAAGTCTATACATGGGCCATACTTAATTAGCAACAAGCAGAGACTCTTAATTCAGAGCCACAGATGTCAACACTTTTCTATTGATGTTTATTGTTTTTTATGACAGTACGATAGGAATGGTTATTCTCCTATCTTATATCGGTGGTGGAATTTGTCATCTAGTTCTCCTGTTATTGTTACTAGCACTCCCCCAAATGAAATGTTTTATAATGATCAAAATCACTGCATATAGATTGTCTAGCTTTGGAAGCCATTTTAAAATCAGCTGCATTTGAGAAGGGATCTTATGAAGCCCATGTGAAGCCCTGTGCAAGACTGTGTTGCAGAGAATGAAGCTTCCGCTGAGACGCAGCATCACAGTGGGGAGATGCTGGCCAGGGTCCCTCACAGGCCCTCAGGGAGACATGGAAGTCCCAGATGCTCAGAAACCTTGGAATTCTGGGGCCATACATGCACACATTTGTGCCATATACTCCCCCTTTTTCTCTACATCAAGCATCTACATTCTAACTGCTAGTTAGGTTTTTGCAGAAATGGTACAACAGAATTAAGTCTACAATGGCCCTGGGTCTAGGCTGGGTGGAGAGGAGCACAGGCTTTGGATAAAGTACAGGATGGAGGCTGGGAAAGCAAAACCATGAGGCGATGACACTGAGAGCACAGACACACGGCCTGCCCTTCCTTACGCCACCCCCTTCATAATGGCAGTTATCAAAATGCAGCAGATCATGTCAAGCAATGTAGACCTATAGGCAAATGTAATTCACTTTACGCAATTCTATTTTCTAGGAAATAAGTTAATTTCTAAAAATATTTTACAGAAAAAAAATTAATCAGATATGAGAAACACAGTAAAGGTTAAGACAAGTTTTACTATAATTTCTCGGATTTGTGCTCACAGCAATTAAATTGTCTGAAAGACTCAGGAAGAAAACAGACTTTATATTACAACATCCTACCTTTAGAAATGCTGAACTTTTTCACATTCTACTTTGTAAAAGGACTCCATACCAATTCTATTAAAATTAAAGAATAACTCTCTTGCTATGTTTGTGTATTTTTATATGCACAGCAGTGTTTCTTACAATAATAATGAAAAGGCTACCTTCCATAGGAGACTCTCATCTGCATTTTTCATCCTCATGCTAATAGATTAATACATCCTTAAATTAACACACGAAGACATCTTTGAAGGACTCATGAACCTGCTCTCTGCCCCTTCTATTGTCCAGATTTAATTTGATGTTGGTCTAGGGTCTTTCTACCATGTGCCAAAGGAAATGATTTTTGTTCTTGGTATTATTCAATATTTTTGGTGTGGCCTAGGGAATTGCAAATAGAATTCTTATAACATGAATGAAAACAAAACTGCTTTGCAAGTTTATTTAATTTTCTCATAATGATCCTAGTAATGGATAAGATAAATTATTACATACTGTATTATGTAGTAGACAGTGAAGTGGGTAGAATTGTGTTCCAAGAAAGATAAGTTCAAGTTTTAATCTCCAATATCTATGAACCTGACATTATTTATAAATAAGGTCTTTATAGATAGATGCGAGCAAGTCAAGGTGAGGTCATAATGGATTAGGGAAAAACCGAAATCCAATGACTGATGTCTTTGTAAGAGAAAAAGATGGGAGATTTGGATAGAGAGGCACAGGACACTTACAGGAAGACCATATAAGTATGGAGGCAGAAATTGGAGTGATGTAGCTATAAGCCAAGGACCAGAGCCAAGGATTACTGGTAACTACCAGAAATAAGAGAAAAGCCTGCTGTAAGCACTTTGATATTTGACTTCTGACCTCATGCATTGCAAGAGAATACATTTCTACAGCTTTGAGCTGTTCTGTTTGTGGTCTCTTATTGTGGCAGCCCTAGAAAACCAACACATACAGTATATGCAAATGTGTAAATAGCCACACCTCAGGTGGCTTTCTGGCCTAAGAAGGATCAACATTGGCCAGATTTCCCATGCTTCCACAGATAGGGTGAGAAATACACACTTCATATTTGGAGAATTCTTTTTGATTATTGAAAGTCTAAGGACATCAATTTACTTTTCCTCATAATCTATTTACTCTTTCAACTTTTCCACATTGTCACCTAAAATAACTGACAGCTTGAAGGGAAGTAATTATGTTGAAAATTGGAAGCCAGAATTGTTTGTTGTGAAATTTAGAGTTTGCAGGAAAACATTCATTTCATGATGGGGGCTGTAGCTTTTCCATCTCCATTTGCCTCCAGATTCATTTCCATTGTAATCAGGAATTGGTTTTTCTATTAAAAATGAATCCATCGATCATTCAATGATATGGTTATATTAGAAATTTCCAAGGTACAACACATACCTCCCTTGACACATAGGCACACATTCAAGAAAAAAAAAACCTGACAGTATATATACTAAAATGTTAACACAATTTCCAGTGTTATGGGTTTTGGTTGTACAAATTTTCTACTTTTCTAAAATGAGTATGAATTTCATGTGTAATAAAAAGGACAAAAGAAAAATTCATAGGGAGTTGCCTAGAGTATGGAATGAAATTTGCATTTTTCTAGGTCAGATGTTTCCCTGACTTTATTGTGGTAAAGGAGAAATAAGCTAATGGACCTCCAGGGTCTTGCTGGAATTTTTTTCCTATGCAAACCGGCACACATCTTCTAACACACACACACACACACACACACCCACACACACACATACACACAAACACTCACTCAACTAATAGAGGAGTGTTAGCTTTATCAGCAATGAGATATAAAGGAGACATAAATCATGGATGTATCTGACATTTAACCAATTTAGATTCCTTCCACACACTTTCAATTTCAAGTGTGTCCTTTGATTCTGCATTTAGAGAAAGCAAGCCTGTCTGCAGATCAGAGAATGTCTGCCCATGGCTGCCCCACCCTGCAGCTCCCAGATGTCCATTGGGTCACAACAAGTGTGGTATGAATATGCAGCACAAAACCTGAGGAGCCAAGTGGGATAGTGCTGGGTCTCCCCCATTTGTATGTACTGTATGAAGTCTTGAGCATGAAAACATAGAAGAACATACCCAGTCTGTTTTATGGCACTACTACTAGACTTTGCATTAATCTTAGATTAAACAATATAATTAAAATGGCCTTTGAGCCCCTGCATGATCCAGATGTACTTTGCTGAGCACATTCTCCACTACATTCACTCACAGGCCCCCATTCAGTCCCTCAGATGTGCCACAATCCTTCCTGGCACAAGGCATGAGCATAGACAGCGGTCTCACCTTCTCTCAGGTTTTGCTTTACACGCTTTCAGTTACCTACAGCCAACTGCAGTTCGAAAACATTATGTGGAAAATTCCAGAAGTAAATACTTGATAAGCTTTAAATTAAACATCATTCTGCTTCAACATTCCTGGGACATGAATCATCCCTTTCTCCTGTGTATCCACTTTGCATATGTTACCCACTCACCAGTCACTTAGTAGACATTTCTAATATCAGATCAATTTTCATGGTATTACAGTACTGTTTCAAGAAACCCTAATGTACGAGCCTAATGCCAAATTAAAATTCCTGTGTTTTTCAAACAACTTCATCTCATCACATTGGCACTGTATTATCTCACATCGTAATAAGAGGGATAAGTACAGTATAATAAGATATTTTGAGAGAGACCTATCACATAATTTTACTACAGTATATTATTATAATTTTTCTATTTGATTGATTCTATATGATTGTTCTATTTGATTAGTAATCATCCATTGTGCCAATTTATAAATTAAACCTTATCACATAGATATACACATATTAAAAAAAACTAGTACATTAGGGTTCAGTACTATAAGTGATTTGGGGGGATCTACTAGGGTCTTGATATATATGCCCTGAGAATAAGAAGACTACTGTGCTGATCCCCCTTCCTGGAATTCTTTTCCTCTTTGAATCTTTAGCTAAATGGATTCCAACTCATATTTTAGGTTTCAGCTGGGTGTGTGTTCACTCAGGGTCATTATCCTTTCCCATCCAGACAATATAAACAATCCACACTGATACCATTACAGCATTTCTCTCCTTCCTAGTACCAGCCAAAGATGGAACTTTACATTGTTGGTATGGCTTTATGATTATTGCCTATTGTATTCTCTAGAATATAGTCCCGTAAGGATGGAGATAAAGCTGGAGGGTTTTTTTTTTCCTTATCACTGAATTCCTTGCACTTGGACAGGCCCTGGCACCGAATAATGGGCTCTAAATAAATACGTACTGAATAAACATATGGATGAATGAATTGGAAATAGCAACTTTAAAAATTCTTTGAGCTCAGTGATTGATCACCTGCCTAGCATTTGCAAGGCCCTGGGTTTGATCCCCAACATAGCAGAAAAATAATCCCTTCAAATTTCTCAGTTCTTAAGAAACTTCTCCTTCAAGTCCAGGAGACATGGGCTATACAACTCACCTAGACACAGATGGAAGAAGGACCTGGAAATCAGTGGGCAACCACAAACCAGTACTTCACCATGAGCGGTGTCCTTCCTCTGTGGGTACATTAAGCTGTTCTCATTGATGTATCCAGCTCTCATCATGGAAGTTTCCACCATATCTTCTTTATCTGCCTGGGAACCTACATTTGTTTTATTCCATAGAGTAAGAACTAGAGTATGTTTATGGTAAGAAGGCTGATCTCACATTCTGAGGTTTATATGCATTTTTGTGCTCTGATATTATGACCAAGCTTACCAAGTTGGTAGCTTTCCAAACTCACCTCACAGAGACAGTCTGGACTCAGCCATGCCACTTAGTAAAACTTCATATGAAATACTGCAACAGACATAAGGAAGTCAAGAAACTGAGAGCAACTCAGGACTTCCATTCTTTCTTCACTCCTTCTCAACTGCAGAGCCAAGTATTCCTGAAATCTTTTTTTATCCTCTTCCAGGAAGTGGGATTCTATCAGCAAGCCCCTGCTGCCACCGTAGATAATCATTCCAAAGGAGGGGACAAGGTACTCACCTCCTTTTTTGTTTGCTTATAGCTGAAATAAAGGCTGTGGTGACAGAACATGAGGTTCTTATGCCTCCCTTGGACCCTGGCTGAACAAGTGTCTGCCTAACTTTTTTTATAGAAAAATAAAAAGGAAAAATTTGTCACTTCACAGCTTTTCCCAAGCTCTCTGAGGATATTGCACTTCCTCTCCCCCCTTTTAAAATTTCATTCCTCCACCCACACATTCTCTTTTATTACAAACAGACAAATTAGTTCATGGAAGAAGACTTGGGATACCTTGCTTGAGATACCCAGGGTCTATTTATTGTATTTGCTTTCTCTTGGAAGAAAAAATAATATATTACATAGTATATAGGTAGGGGCTCATTACATAGTTAGGGTCTCAGGTCACATTTGGAATGTTTCTCCAAAGTTCTCCCATAATATAGAACCAACTAACTTTATTTCACTCATATTTCACCTTTTCAATTTAATGCTCATGTTAATTGGGCACACTCAGTGCTTTCCCTGAAGGTTCCAGATTGCTGGTACCTCTTCTTCTGCACCAAACTATGCACTGTAAAATGCAGGTTTAGGCATGAGGTAGTAACATGGGAGACAAGGGGCCTTCCACTTGCCTCTGAAATCTCCCTCTACTGCAAAGGCATTTACTAAGCTTATTTATCAATACAGCCAGCAGGGCTAGGCATGTAGCTCAGGGATAGAGCATTTGCCTTGCATGTGCAAGGCTCTGGGTTCAATTCTCAATACCTTAAAACACATGTATCCTCCCAGATACAGGGATTTACCTCTCCCTGTCTGAAGGCAATAGTCTGAATTTGTAAGTCTGATCAGGTTGCAATGTGCAAAATCTCAGCCCTCCAGATAGCTCCCTATTCAATATGCATCTAAAAAGACATGAGTATATTATTCCTTCCAAAGTCAGTTACAATTGAAGCCCACTAAATTGACTCCACATCTTCCTATCTTGGGCAGTGACAGAGGAATAGCAAGTATTTTTTTACTAAAATGCTCATTTTTAACCAACCCCTTCTCTGAAGATTTCTCTATCATGAATGCCAAGGACATGATCTTTACTTTATAGAAGATGGCAGAACACCAGCAAATCAACGTCCAGGGACTGCTGTCAGTGCCTCAAACACTTATCTCGCAACTGTGTCCTTCTGCCAGCAATGTCATGCAGAATTGAGGGCAGAATTTATTGTAAATGTGAGGGGACTAATGTCAGAAGGAAATCTAATGTGTAGTGCGTACATGCACGCCTGGAGGGTTTGACACATACCTGCCTGTTTGAAAAGGTGACCAGAAGATTAACTTCACCCCTTTGTGATCCATACTAATTGCACACAAGAAAATCATGATAATGGATATCTCAGTAGAAATATGTATTCCAGTTGTTCCCCTAACCAAATCCCTACGGTGAGCCTGGTACTGGGTTTCTTTTTATGTGTTCTCTACGCTAATCTTTATGAGGAATCTACCATATTCTTGCTCTGAATCTGTCTCCCCAGCAGAATTATCCCTTGTAAGGTTGCATTAAGAATGAGGCAATGGTGAGTGGATAGAAAATTAAAGGAAAGACAAGCAAAAGAAAACATGAAAATTGAAAAATAAAATCCTTCCCAGGCTGGTTCACATGGAAGAAACAACCCTTCCACAGGCATTGCATTCCCAAAGCTTACTCATACAACATCCCAAGATGGTGGTTTGCTTTACTGAGTGATCACCATGTGGTGGGCACTTTGTTGATAGCTGTACATGAGTTAGTTCAACTCTCACCCATCCTTCAAGACATAGCTGTTAACCCCTTTTTACTGTTGCAAACACGAGGTTCAGAGAGGTTAAGTAACTTGTCCAAGTTCAAATAAGTAATAGATAATAGGTAAATACAGGACAGAAATCTGATAGCATGAACCAGAGCTTGTGCATTTAATTAGCATTTCTGTGGATCTTTAATTTTTTACTGTAAAATCCCAAAGTCCCTTGTAAGGTTTAATAATTTATCACAAAGAGATAACACAGAGCCAACTGTGTAAGACCTACATATTGAGGAAGATCTGATGAAGATGAGCTTTCTATAGTTAAATAGGCAAAAACTGATGTTCCAGAATGTGAATCATTGTTTCTCACCCCTTATATAAACTTTGTCCATGAATTCAAAAAATTGAGCCCTCAAAGCTCAGTGTCAACCTCTGAGCATCCAAGTAGCCAAGACCTAATCATTCCACAAATATAAATGTGTTTTTTGCTGAAAATGGTCTTAAGAGGTGAATGATGCCTAAGAACTTAAGCAATGCATTTAAGACCCAGCATTCCTTAATAATACCCAGTTTTTACCAAAATAGATTCTCACCAGCCCTTTTCCCCAAAATTTATTCTGAAGTTTATAAACATTGATATTATTCCCTGTTTAAAAGAACAGAGACATCAAAGAAAGAATCACTTAACTTAGATGTTTTTGCTACCACATGGTCCGTTAAATTCCCCTGCCACTTGTTGAACTTAAACAACCCAGAGTGAGAGAAAACAGCTATTCTGGATCATATTGGTTTGATCAGACTTAAAAATGATATCACTCAGCCAAGCCTGGGAGATTGGCAGCAGGTCCCAGTGCAGGCTTGCATCTGGAAGTAGAGCTGATTTACAAAAGGATTATCAATCATACAGACCATCTGATTTTTATCTAGTTGCAGCCGAGAGTAACAATTTTTTTAATTGTCTGTGTAATTGTAGGGGATACAAGGTACCCTTAGGAATAACAGTCAGGTGTTTAGAGGTCAATGTTTATTAGAGTATGCCTTCACTTTCTTGTATTTTGAGAGATTCTGCTTTGACAATTACAAACATTTTCACCTTGTTCAGTACAAATACTTAAAGGGGGATCAGAAGAGCCCTCTTTAGATTAGAATTAAATTAGATTTAAATTCTGAGTATTTCATCAAAGCCCATCTGGTGTGTCCCAGGCTGGCTTCTTGCTAAATCCTTGTTTTTTTCTCATCCTACTCCTTTTTTAAAATGTTGTTGCTTTGAATCCATCTCCAGGTTGAAACTTTCTGGACAAAATAATATAAGCCAGCTTCTGCAACTAGATGGACATATTGAGCCCTCCCAAGATAAGAAAATGTTATTTTTCCCTTTTATGTGTGTGGTTCATTGGAGAGTATTTGTCATCTTGTCACATAATAGCAATGACGTTCCCAATGTTGAAATACACCCTTATGAAGCAGCATCTATGGCTATGGAAACAGTGTCTGGGCTGTAGCCTTCATCAGCCCCTTCAAGCACTTGCAGGCTTATGGGTTCCCAGCCGAGAACATTCTCCTTGAAGTGCACCACTTCATTCAGACTTGTCACAAGGGTCAGGTTCACCCCAGAACATTTTTTCCTTTGGAAAGGCAGAGGGATAATTGGATTGCATTTGGATGCCTTTTACCATATTTTGCACTGACACTTGAAAAGGCATGAGAATTGTTCTGACTATAGTTTCCTTTAATATGCACCATACTGGTTGGGGAGGGTGGTGGGACAAATAGTTTTCTTGTTTATTATGAGCATAGTTGTAATGGCATCATTGTGATAATATGAGGGTGAGGGTTTCCCACAGATACAAACTGAGGGCACTGTTAAAAGATTACATTTCTCTCTAGTGAAAACCTCCTCTCTGCTGCTGGCTATAGAAACTCACTAAAGCCACTAGCAGGATATTCATTCCATCTTCTCCGGCCTAACCCCATCACTACTGGTTTGTTTCTCAGGTTGCACGGTGTCCTTTAAGATTTCTTTTGGCCTTTAAACCTCATAGTGAAACTTGTTCTGTTTCTTCTCTGTACTGCCTACCCATCTGTTTAGCTATCTTCTGAGTACCTCTTGGCCATGGGAAAGTACAGAGGATGGTTTTCCTGCTGACCTGTTCCAAACAGAATTATCCTGGCCTCAAGATCCAGAAAGAGGCAGTTCTGTCTATTGACAATAGACATTTCCAGGCAGTTTTGAGGAAGAAAAACAAACAAATAAATAAATAACAAGCTTTTTTCACAAATGATCTTGGAATCTTCTCAGTCTCAGAAAATGTACCCCAGGAACACAGAATTAGAAAGTTTACAAATATTTAGAGGCTCATGATCCAAACAATGGAGTTCTGTAATCATTCTGATTTTTTATTTATTGTCAGTTCACTACTCCACCACTTAAGAAGATTCTAAGTTACAAGAGGAAAAAAAAAAATCAAAATCACTTTGAAAGGTTTAGGAGAGATCATTTCAGCTGTTGTATAATATGAAAGAATCTACAACAACAACAACGACAAAATTTCAGAAATAAAAAGGACATAATCTCATTGTCATGATCAAATTGTGTACATAATGGACATCTGGATTTCCAATCCAATTATTTTTCCAAAAGCCTCTCAAATAATTTGAAGCAAAAAGAAATTACAATACTATCCAAGTTTTAAGTTCTTTCTATGTAATGATCAATCTATTCATTTGCTTTATAATTGTTCAGGCAACAGGTTTTTGGCATGCAAACCAGGAAACACATTGCTCAAAGCAAAGCATTCTGAATACTTTAGTTAGATGGCATTATGGCCACTGTGGAGTACACCCACCTTGAAAGATTTTCTTGCTAAAGTTTTGCACTCAAAACCTACAAATAGAACTTTGGGACTTCATTTAGCATCTGTGTGTGCATTAAAGTAGATGTAAATTATTTTCTAAAAAGCTTCATTTTGCTCATGAGTAATGTTTTGACTCCTAGGTAATTCTCTACTTAAAGGCAGAATTGATATGTGTCTCTCTCCCCACCACCATCCCCATTAACATGGCTTTTGCTAGGCTCCAATAATTTCACAAGAGTGGCAATGCCAATTCTGTCTTGACTTTCTGTTAAGATGTAGTTCTGAAATTAATTGGGAAAAATTTTCTACCTTTCTACATAATTGCAAAAGAGAAAGAAAAAAATCTCAAAATCACAGCTTCCCAATATTTAGCAAAAGACAAGGAAAGCAAGTTTACTAAGAAGCACTGAATGAATGTGACTGAAATCCCTGTACCCCTCCATAAACTCTAAACATCTCTAGGCTTGAGTTTTCTTTGACATAAAGTTGCTAACACATGTCATTAGCAGCAAGACACTGACTGTGTACCTCTCCTCCAGATGTTGTTGAAGTCATGATGATGCAGAAAGTCCCATGGATGAGGAACCTCAAGGGTGATTTCTTCCTCACTTTAACATGTAGAAGAATTAAACTTCTCCAGAACAATTGTTCATTTTTTACTTAGAGATACTATAATCCGTATATTACTGCTCACCCCTCAACAGGTGTCTGTTAATACCAAAGAGAGTAGAACTTCAGTATAAGTATTTTATATTTGTTTTATCCCTAGATCTATTTAAGGTCTTTCTCCTTGTTTCTCCTCTTTCTGCTTCTAGTTCATTTTCTTTTGCTATATTTTAAGCAATCTAGTAAAACACTTTTGTGGAAACGAAGTAAATACATCAATATTGCCACATTACTGCAAGTTAGAACATTGCCCAAAAGTCTCAAAGGAAGAGGGCAACTTATAATATGCTGGTGAAAATAACAGAAGATATGCTTGGTTCCTCAAAAGTATTGAAAGAGAGTCCCTTTGACAGAAGAGCAGACAGTCATAGGAAAAATCAAAATGCGATAAATATGGAGATGCAAATACAGTTAAAACATAAAATAATGAAAAAAATGTGATGGAAAAATGCAAATTTGCTTTGGCGTCAGATGAAAACAGCACAAACAATTTTCAAACTCATGTATGTACTGTGGGGCATGTACCTAAGACACTTTCCCAGAAGCAGAGTTAAAAATCCAAAGGAAAAAAAAAGATGAGGAAAAAAATATAAGAAGACATATTTGAGATCTCACTTAAATTAAAAGTTTCAAATACAGAAACTAAATCATGAGTGAAGAAAAAAACAGATATACTAGAAGAAGAATCTTTCCTGAAGAAAAATTAGAGCTCCAATTGACTCATCAGAATAAAAAAAAAAAAATTTAAATGCCTCTTATTAGCCATGGCTTTAGAATTTTAAATCGAGAACAAGGGGGAAATTTTTATAATTGCTACTCAGAAAGAAGAAACAATCTATTGCTCCAATTTCTCTTTAGCGATATTTATTGAAAGAAAAATTGTGATAATTTTGGAATTTTAAGGTATAAAAAGCTTGAGAAATAAGAATTCCATATAAAATCTGGATGGTATGACTGTGTCAAAACTTTTAGGTAAGCAAGGATTCAAAGAACGTATCAATGTGCATTCCTCTTAAGAAGGATCCATCTTCCCAAGAGAAAAATGGAAAAATAACACCATAACACAACACCACATGTAAAAAGATTAGCAAGCAGTATTGAAACCAATCTATCACAGTTACTTTTACTTTTACATGGTTACTTGTTTTACAGTTACTTTTATACAATTACTTTTTTAGGCATTAATAATTTACTTTTCTTCTAATTGCTTATTCAGGTGTTGTTGTTTTTTTAATTTTTAAAACTCATTTTCTTTCAGTATTTCCAAATTAAAAGCATCATCTAGTGGTAATACCCCGAGACTTCAAACACCAGCTCCCTGAGGTCTAAAGAAACTTCTATGAATGGGGCTCATCCAATGCTTCCTGTGGCGTGGCAGCCAGTTCCAAATAAGCAATATTTTCTACAGTGGAAATGTTCTTTTTAAAATTTCTAGGTAATCAGAAAACAAGCTAATTATTACCATGGTTTTCATTCATTAAGCTGGTTTTCTCCTGTAAACTGAATTATGTAGCTAAGCATCTAAATAAAGTTGCACAGTGTGCATTACTGATGTAAGTAGACTTTATGGGTGACAAAAGATCACAATTCTCACTGCATTTTTCATCCCGATTCACATATTTGGTTCACTGGGAACCTCCTACTTGAATCCTGCTTCTCTGTTCCATTCATCTTTTCTTCCTCCTGCTTTTACCATGTTTCAGCAACACAGCTGCCTGAGCCTGGTCTCCATCCCCACCCGTCACCTGGATCTTTCTCACCACCATATTTTTAGTCTTATGTTCTCCACCTGGGATTTTGCTTATGGTGGCCCACTCCCAACCCCATTTGAACCCACACAGTACCTGAGCTGACTTTCACAAATCACAGAAACTCCCTTCACAGTTCTATAAATCTGTCTTGATCTTCCTTCCATATCCCACCTTCCCCAGACACACAAACCCACGTACACTTCAAACTGAATTAGATGACTTCCCTCTAGACTCCCAAGGGATTTTTCTCTCTTATTCCACTTACTACATGGTATTGCATTTATTTGTTTCTGTGTTCACCTCCCTTCAATTTCCTGTAAGATCTTGAAGGACAGACATTATACATCATTTACTCTTATGTCCCAAACAACCAGCAATGAGACCAGGAGTTGGTGACTGATGAAGCAAACAAGAAAAAAGAAAAAGTTAGTAGCATGAACCTCTGGTGTGAGCATGTGCAGATGGTAATACAGAAAGTGAAGTATCTACCCTTGGTTCATTAATAGCCCACTCGGCAATCATCTAGCAGGTCTTTCATAGTTTTTTTCTGGTTCTCTCCATCAGTAGCTTGGTAAAACATCTTGGAATGTTCCACAACAGTTGCACAATTTTATCTATTGCTATGACATTTCTGTTTTCTTTTAGAATCTACTTTGTTAACTCCAAAATGAGTTAGGTTTAATACACAATTTCCAGCTGAATGTAGTTCTAATAACAAAGTTCATCAGACAGAGACACCCTTCAAAGGTACAAAGAGTTAACTGTGTAATTTTCTTAATAAGACTGGAAAGTCAGAGCATCATTTTTTTTTCTAACCATGGCATGCTCTGTGACACCATGTAATTTTGGGGTATCTATACTTTGCTTGGAAAAGAAAAAAACAATACCTAGTTTCTTTTTAAAACTATTTTTGCTGCCAGGAAGAAAAATCATTTGCTCTGTCACAATTATGGCAATAAATCTTACAGTGAAGACATTTAATGATGGCTACAAAGCTCCCTTTATCTAACCTTACAGAGACATGCTTTAAACTTACTAAGCATGTTGGGGAAAGTAAAGAATGGTACATTTTAATTTTATAATATCTATTTGTGAAACATGTTAAAAAGAAATACTTTCCTGGCCATGAGTTTGCATGGCCTATGATGAGACTTGCCTTTTGTACATAGAACATGAGCATCCTTAATCAAAAAAATCAAAATCCAAAGTAATTCAAAATTAAAAAAAAATTTGAGTGCCAATGTAATGCCACGAGTGGAAAATTCCACACCTGATCTCATGATAGGTGGCAGTCAAAACCCAGGCACACTAAAAATTTATGGAAAATTACCTTCAGGCTATGTATATAAGTTATATATGACACAAATGAACTTCATGTTTAGACTTGGGTCCCTTACCCAAGATACCTCTTTTTGTATATACAACATATTTCAAAATCTGAAATCCAAATCACTTCTGGTCCTAAACATTTTAGATAAGGGATCCTCAATCTGTGATAAGTGTAATTACATTCAGAGGAAATTTTTTAGACTTTCAACTCTCAGGTTACTGAAGTCACTGAAATAGAACAGTTTATTGCATGCTTGTTCCTGACTTGAAGTTCCATAGACTATTAAAATTTCAATTTAATTTAAATAGGATATAGTGCTCAAAAGGTCCCAAAGAGAATGTAGTATAAATTTTTCTCCCACCTTGGACTCCCTGCTCACCTTCACTAGTGTAACTACTTTTCCCAAATTCTTTTGTAATATTTCAGAGGTTTTGCTTGTCTCTGAGATCAATTTCATACCAGTGCAAACTAAGCTGCTTTAAGAGGTGCATAGTATTCTGTCAGATGGGTACAGCAAAACATAATCAGTCACATGTTGATAAAAAAATAATACTGCAAGTAATGTTTCAATGTTTTTCATATATATGAAATTAAATGTGTAGCTTCAATTCATAGAAGAGGAATTGCTAGGTAAAAGTTATGTGCATTTTTATCTTAAGAGATTCTGCAAAATCCTTACCACAGACATTACATGAGTATATACTTCTAACATTAATGTGCCTGAATCATCATGTTCTTACCAGACTATGCCATCAAACTTGGTCTCTGATAAATTAAATTTTAACAATGTCCCCATTGATACAAAATATAAGAGTCCTCTTATTGGTTTCTCAAGATCCCATTTAATTTTTTAATATGAAAATATTCTTACTGAAAACATTTGAGATAAATTTGATGACCAAAATCATCTGAAATGATTTATTATTCAATGAAAAAAGGAATTTTCAAATTTTATGTTAAGAATGTATACATGAAGGGAAAAAAGAGGAAAGGAGAATTGGGAGATTGTCTCCTTCCTGTTTTTGTTGCTGTTGTTTCTTTTGTTTTTGCAGCCGAATCCTTTCCACCCTGATTTGTCTTTACTTATTGCTCTTCCATGTCTTTACATATTGCTCTTTCATCTCTTTCTGTCTTGATAAAAATCTTTTAGATTTTCTTTATTCTTACATGTGATTATTCAAAGTATGGTCAATGGATAAAATGCAAAGTTTTGGAAATTAAAAAGCCAGCTCAACTAAGAGTGAGGGAACATTTATATTTTTCTTTTAATTGGTTACCAAATTATCCTTTATGTTCATTCTCCCTTGTAGTTGAGTTTTTATTTATTTCCTTCTCTGTTTTTTTTTTTTTTTAAGGAAAGAAACCTATTCCCCACATGTGAAGCACTGACTTAAATGCTCACTTTTCTGAAGCAGAGCACAAATTAATGTAATCTTTTATTATATGCTAGTCACTGTCATTGTGGGTAAGTACAATGTAGCCCAGATGCAGCATTTTTTTTAAATGCATGCACAACACACACACACACACACACACACACACACACAGAGAGAGAGAGAGAACGCATGGTTTTGCTTTGATAGATATGGCAAGCTGTTCGTTTTTCACAGCTGTACAGAATATAGTCAGTTGTAGTAAATAAGATGCAAGTATCCATTTCATCTCCTCAACTGAAAAGGGAGAACAAAGTTAAAACTAAAACTTCACTCTGATTCTTATACTTGCCTGTGTATTTATTTTTAAGCAATAATCTAAAAACCAAGTTTGGCTACTCTAAAAACCAAAAGAGAAATGGGCACTGTGAGAGATCCTGCTGATAGTATCACAAATAGATATTGAAATATTATATGTGGCCATAAACAAGCTCTAAGGGTTACAATAAAATCAAAACAAAAAATGAACTTAAAAAAATTTTTTTAAAGTGAACAAAAGTTTCAAGGAGTTTCCAACATATGCCTCCTCAATTAAAAGCAAATTCAACAATAACATCTGTAATGAAATTGATAAAAAAAGGCAATTTTTTCTATAGAGTCTGAAGTATAAATTACAAATCTGGTCCTTTAGTTTCAGTTTTGCTTTTGGTCAAAAATACTGTGTGCAATGTGGTGAGCATATTTGATGAAGAGTTCTGTTACAGTTAGCTCTATTAAGTATATTTATGTTCTATATACAGGAGGGGAAAGCAAGAACTTTTGGTGGGACTCTGGCCAGAGGTGAGAGCAACAGGGATATTATTGCAATTATAAAGAAGACAAAGTTAACAATATAGACAAGAGTGAGAAAAATGCAATATAAGTCATACTAAAACACTATCCAAAAATACATTGATACGATATTTGAAAGGGAAAGTTCAAGAAAGTTGAAGTGGCAAGAAGAGAAAGGGAAAAAAAAAAATACGTTGATCATGTAAGTTAGTGTGGCCAAAATGAAAGAGCCCATAAATAGTGGTGTTCCAAGAAAAAAAAAAAAAACTCGTTGTTTTTTTAAAAATAATGCTAATAGTGTATCAAGAAAAGTCTGTTTTTTGAGACTGTTTTCTGTTGAGGGATGATTTCTCAGTGGGGAAACATTTTTCTAGAGCCATGTTTCTTCAACTGTGGTCCCAGTCCAGTCTCAGTGGAATCACTTTTAGGAACCTGTTAAAAATGCAAAATATTGATCCCACCCCAAACGTATGAATCAGACTGTGAATCGAAGCCCAGACATCAGCATTTTACTAGGCATCCAGGGATTCTGATGAAGACTTGAGTTTGGACCCCACTGTTCTACACAAGTGATACAAGTGCCTTGGAGCTTCCAAAGCAGCCATCAGAATCAGAAAGGCTCACAGAAGCCCTGTAAGCAAACCATAAACTCTCCATGACCCAGTGGATTAACTCTGACCTTCTAACCAGGGCAGGAAGAGCCAAACAGATAAGTCCTTCCCATTCTCTGGACTACCTTTTGAAAAACCACAGTTCATAAGCATTTTTTGTTTTCACACATCCCAGAAACTTATTATCTTTATTGATTATTCCAATAGTGATAAAAGGCTTGCTTTCTCTGCATTTGAAAATGATGCTATTCCTAACATTAATTATATCAATGTGAGGCAAAGACCATAAAGAACACAAATTCCACATGGAAATCTTGAAAGAGAGGTGTTTTCTAGACCACAATCTCTGTGGAAGTTTATGGACCCTACTCATAGGCCAGAGATACCACCACGTTTTTTTGTTTTGTTTTGTTTCTTTTGCAGTATTAGTGATTGAACATAGGGGGCATTCTACCACTAAGCTATTTTATTACTTTACTCCAGCCCTTTTTATTACTTTTTTAAAACTTGAGACTGGGTGGCTTGCTAAGTTGCCCAAGCTGACATCAAACTTGTGATCCCCCTGCCTCAACTTCCCTAGTTACTGGGATTACAGGTATGCCACCACACCCAGCCCACTGTAGATAGTCTATGGTTAAGTCTTGTAACTCGTACAATAATAGTTAATAATGGTTGGGTGGTTGCTTGGACTAAGCATTCTGTTGAGGAAAAAATAACCCTCATCATAGTCATCATTGTTCTATGTAAGTGCTATTCTCATTTATATACGTGAAACTGTAACTTAAGGAAGGTAAGTAATTTACCCAAGATCACCCATAAAAAAAAAAAAAGTAATAGGTTCCTAGCCAGTACTAATGCCAGGTCTTGTGTTACAGTAAATTCCTCAGGGCCCTTGGTTTTCTCTTGATACCTTCCACCATACCTTCCACCATTCATTCTGTTATGGGATTTTGTTCCCAGCCAACATCAACAAAGAAGCAAAACTCAATCTAAATGACCTTTTTCTTCCATCCATTCCTCTTTTTATCCACCCCCAGAAGTATGTACAGTACATAGTATTAACGTTTTTATTGTCATTGCAATGGGAAAATCAGACACCTAAAACTAACAAACACAGGAAAAGCAGCATCCTTTAAAACACACATGTACATCTTACAATTGAGTTTTATAAACCCTAAATTCCTTGCCAGGGAGTTTCTCTGGACTTTGAACATTTTGAGAGAAGATAGAAGAGTTGAAAATGGAGCCAGAGAATTAGGCAGACATTCTCACAATGTGCCTCATGACAGTGTCATCCTCAGCAGCCCTGCCCTTAACTTCACCATCAACACCTCTGCCCTCTCCACCTCCCCATCCAGCTGGGCCTCAATTCTCATCACATGCACCTTCTAAATCACCCTCTATTTGGTTGCTTCTTCCTGCTTCCACTACTGCCACTTCAAGCACCACCTGATGAGGTTTGTGGGTTATAACCTGAAGGTAATTGAAATACAGAGAAGACATTTTTAAGGTAACAAAGAGGCACAATCAGGTATGCATCTTAGAGCCCTCAGACATCAATGCAGAGGAGAGACTGAAAAGAAAGGCAACCAGAGGCCACACGACCAAGGAATCAGGCATGCATTACACAAAATGCACAGGAGCACTGAATTGGGAACCAGGGAAGTGACAGAAGTTCATATATTGGTTTCTGTTTCTATCCTTGAAGGTAAAAAATGGTTTCTTTCTATTGTGCTGCAAATTCATTTAACCTTCGTTTAATAAATACTTACTGTGTGAGGGCCTTGCTGCTGGGCTATGGCAATACACTAGTGAAGAAACAGATTGCAAAACACTTCTAAGAAACTTTGTGGTGCCAGCTGCCATTACCACTGTACACGAATGAACACTCTCAGATACTATTTTATTAAAGTAATGAAGAAAAAAGTATATTCATATTTTGGTCTTTGATTTGGAGATTAAAAAAATAGGACCAAGAAGGTGGAAATAATGAAAATGAACTTTCCCTCTCTCTACCTTGACTAAGTTCTCCCACAGGTAGAGAAGAAATAAATGGCCATTGGCTTCTATTAACTAGATACATATTCAAAATTTTTTAGGCATGCTGACATTCAGCATGCGGTCAAATCAAGAGTGAATAGGATGTGGGTCAGTTACTTCTGAATTTGAAAGACAGAAATATAAAAGACCCTTAGTTCTAATGAACTGCAGACAAGAGCACAGGTGAGAGCTTGTCGCCTTCAGGAGGGTCATGAAGGCACAGTGCTTGGAGATAGACAGGTATCTGCCAGAAACCCAGAGATGACACTGGAAAAAGATTACAGAAGGAGAACAACCCTAACTGCAAACAGAACATCATCTTGCAGGGAAGAAGCCTCAATTTGATTTCTTACTCTTCCCTATGCACACTCTGATCTTAGGCACATGAAGCAACCCCTCTGAGCTTGTGTTCTCATCTTTAAATTAACATAATAATGCCAGTCCTGATTACCTCATAAGATAACATGACCAGTCAAAATTAGAATGAAATGCTAATAAAATACTATATGATGTCAAACTTTTGTTGGTTTTGTCTTTACCTTATTATACTGTAAAGTAAGCTGCTATAAGGGGAAGGGTACAGAAGTGTGGAAGGAAAGTAGTTGAAGAAACAAACAGTGCACAGAAAGGGAATTATTGTCTACTACCACATGAATGCCCCCAAAGAGGGAGCATATCTTGTCTTTATCAGTTTTGTATCCCAAGAATTTGGTACATAATTTATTGTCATTAAATGTTATTTGGTTTAATTAATCAACACATCAAGTAATAAAATGTCATTAATTCTTCTAGGACTGACTCTGGATAAAATGTCAGTAGCCTTCCTGCCTTTCCATGGTTGGACTCATGGAGTCCTAGAACCCATTGGGCTATTTTTTGGAAAGTTTAAAACCAGCCTAGATAATACCTCAATATTAATTAGTGGGCTGCCTAATTTCTTGCTATGCAAAGGGCTGGCATGTAGCTCAGTGATGGAGTACTTGCCTAATGTACCTTGAGGCTCTGGGTTCAATCTCCAGTTCTATGAAAAGGAAAAAATAATAATATACTTATAAGAACAATATCAGTCTGTAATTGTTTATTGTTAGTCTGTGACAATATAAGTACAGAAATTAACAGGAAGCATTTAAAAATTTTTACAGCAACTTGACAGTCTAATTTTACAACTATTAAATATTTTTATAAAATTGTATTTTTGCCTTTTTAATTAATTATAATATCAATTCACTTTATTGAATTTTGCAAAACTGTTGGCATGACAGATTAGGACAGGAGAATAGTCCTTCAGAGCACTTGTCTGGTTGGTTGCCCTACTGCTGTCATTAAGCCATTTTGTCTCTTTATCCCAGATGTATAACAACTATTAAAAACTAAATGTAAATATAATATGCAATATGATTAGATAACACATGATGTAATAATATCATAAGAAAAAAATTATAATAACATATATAAGGTCTACATTGTAATTTCTGACCTATTTTAAATAGTCAAGATTTTACCCCAATTCTTCCACCTACTGATGGCATGACTTTATGTAAAAAATAACTCTTTGAGATGATGTTCCCATAGGAAAACTGGAAATAATTATTTCTATATTAAAGGATTTTGAAATAGTCTATATTGTGGTATTAAATGGCTCTGTCAAGATTGCTTAACCCAGGATCTGGCACATAGGAGGAGCTCATTCATTTTTAGTATTGTTTCAGTTGAGATTTTTGACAGATCCACTGGGGAAGGAGTAAGCTTCAGGAAAGAATTGAAAAAGACTAGAATATGTGGATTCTGATGGCAGAAAATGGCAAAGATCCCAGTAGACTATTTAGCCTATTATGAGTCTGACCATGGCTGGTCCATTCTGTGCTTCCTTGGCTTTAACTTCATACATATTACTGAGATCTTATTAAACTGAAGGACTCAGTAGATCTGAGGCCTGGAATTCTACCTGGATAGTGAGGCTCCAGGTGAGGAGGACACTGCAGTTGCAAAGACCATACCTACAGTAGTAAGGTTGAAGACAGAATTCCAGCATGAGCAGGTAAGAATCACTTGGAGGAAATGTTCAAGAACAGATTGCAGGACCCGAATTCCCAGGGTCTCTGGTTTAGTAGGTCTTGGGTGTGGCCTGAAAATTTGCATTTCTTACAAGTTCCATCAGCATTAGGAGATGCTCTTTCTATCTGCTTTGGAACCACACTTGAAGTTGCCCTGGACTATGAAACAGAAATCTTGGCTTTTTCATTGATCTTAAACAAATAACATGACTAGCTTCAGTTTCTTTTTCTGTGAAATAAGGACAAACTGATTTGTAGACTACCTTCTCCATCTAAAATCTATTAGATCCTATGGCAATTGTTTCAAAATAAAATAAAGGCAGTGCTAATTGTGAGATCAATGTAAACACATATTTTGTAACAAGGTTTCCTTATCCCCAAGTGGCTAAAAATAAGAAAGGTGTATCTATGAAAGATCAAATACCAGCAATCTTCTTTGCTTCACCAGAATATAGTTTGGGATTGATTCTTTTTATTTATTTATTTTTATTGTTTTCAGAACCTGGAAATCAAAATACTTCTGCCTGTTTCCCTTGTGAGCATCCAACAGGGTGCTCTTCTTTCTTGACTTGGTGCATTCCAGGCTGGTCTTAACATTATCACTTAGGAATCAGAATCTATACCAAGAAATTGATAGGCATTATCTTATTTAGTTCTCCCAACAAATATATAAGGTAGTTATTAATCTAATTTTACTAATGAGAAAACTAGGACTCAAGTTACCCAAATTATCAAAAGTGATAGTGATGGATTAGACATGAATGCTCAGCTCAGGATGACAGAGCCTGTGCACTGAACCACTGAACTATGATAGGTGCAGACAGAACACAGCAGAAGAGAAGAAAACAGGAAGGGAGGCTGCTAAATACTTTGGGGGGTCAACATTTGGATTGCTGATCATCCTATGTTCCCAACTCTCTCAGTTCCTAATAATGAAAGATAGTGACAGAGTAAAAAAATTATGTTTGCAAGGTACCAAACACAAGAGTACCCACTCAGTGCTTCATGTATATATGAAATTCAAGAATATTCAAATCTAAACTACAGCAAGAGAAGTCAGCAGAGTGATTAACTCTGGGGAGGAACAGACTGGATAGGGACTGGAGGAAACTATCCGGGGCAGTGAAAATATGGATTTGGTGGTACTGGTCACCAGGGTAGAGACCTTTGTGAAAACTTCATTGAGTTCCACATGTAAAAATTGGGCCTTTTAAGGTACATTAATTCTACCTCAATAAAAAGTCATCTGGGATCAAAATACATGTAAATGTGCATGTGCCTACCTTTTCTAATAAATGTCCAGCCATGTATTCATAATTCCTCATTTCATTTCTAAAGATCAGTCAGAATTTACTCTTCCATTTCACAGACACATTGAGTAAGGCAAAGAGGGCATCGATTGCACGTGACGAGTTTTCTAGTTCTCAGTGTTCTTCATAACCTTGTATTAACTACAGAAACAATGCGAGCTTTTACATATTAGGCCAAATTGTAAAAAGGAAAAATTAGGTATGAAATGTATCATCCCCAACCATAAATTATATTAATTTTAGCAGCATGTGATTCCATGCACTGCATTCACGATGATTCTAAAGGGATCATTGTTTTTTCAGTGACACTGCTTCATTTGCTAATTTTCAGCTCACCTATACTTTTCCCCCGTCTCGGTTTGTATCCCCTTATTTCTTTGTTAGATAATGGAAGGTAATTCCCCGAAACTCCCATTTGCTATGTCCATCCATTCGTAAGGTCACTTAATTTGGTGTCCTTATTAAGTACCAGTTTAAAGTTTAATAATTTTGCTGGCACCAGTGTTCCCCCATTCTTCCCCCCAATGTATCTTGTGTAATTTATTCTTGTTACAACTCATCCCCCTTCATCTGCCCATAAACTGCAGTCATGATATTTCATGATATTGCAGGCACCATATAATTTACAAACAGCCTCGCATACCTAAAGGTCTGTTTAGAAAGAAAGAATAAATTGTTGCAGAGGAAGCTCAGTGAAACAAGTGGAATCGGGAAGTTTCATTAGAGACAGCTCAAAGAAAGAGATTTTTATAGTGGTAGTTTCTTAGACAAGGAGCAACCACTTGCAGGGGGAAATAAAGCATGCAGCTATTTTGTGTTCCTAATTAAATTGTTTGCTGCTAGTGGCAAAACAAAATCCACCACTATTAAACAGACAACATCAAGGTAACCAGCGTTGGCATACTAAACATATTTCAGTGCAAAGATTAATAAGAACCATTCTCTAAGAGAAAGAACTGCAAACCTACACAAACAAATAAATGCATTGCATACCTTTGAAGTACTTTTTGTATATGAGAGGTCTGCCTTAAATGTTGAAATCAGTAAAAGCCTAGAATTCACAGAAGGCAACATTTTTAACCTGCCCCACTATATCCAGGTGTCAAGGCGATTCTGCATAGTCCGTAATTCTGCAAGCTGCAGAACAAGAATCGCTTTCTCTCCCCATGCCTTGATGTACAGTTCCTATTAAATGTAACAAGACTTACAAACCATAAGAGAAAAAAACCATATCTGTCTCCTCTACTACATTACTATTGTGAACTGAATTTTCTATTTTTGCTGCCTGGGCTTTGAGAGAAAATAATCGCATGATCTCTAACGATACTAGAAAAAATAAACATCTTCATTAACTGTAGGCTCCTCCTTTTTGTCTTCTGTTTGGGGGTCATGCAATGCTAGTGTTAGTTTAAAATTTGTAAATTTATAATTTTAAAGAAACAGGTAGAACTGCCCTGAGAGAATTTCTCTGGCAAAGATGCAGTTCTTGAACAGATGATTTTCTATTCATATTATAAACGAGAAATAATGAACAAATAATGGTGAGGTGTAAACATCATTTAGAGATTCCTATTTTGAGACACATTCAGATACTGTAAGAGTTAAATAGTTCCCCATCCCCTTAAAATTGCAGAATCAAGTTGCAGTGGTGGTGGTGGAGGGGGAGAATGTTGTTCCTTACAAAGGTTTACTTCCTAATGCTGCTGCCTGATTTCTATGTTCAAATAAGTGTTAAGCACTCCCCCTCAAAATCAAGCAAATACACAACAACAACAAAAAAAAAACTCACATTAACATAGAAACCCCCTGGTGCTTAAAGATGAAACTCATGACAGGATCTCACACACTCTCAAGTCTGGTGTCATTTTTCTTTAATATAAGGGATGAGTAAGATAGGGCTGAGAAATGTGGTCTCTGCTGGCAGAAAGGAGAACAGGATCATCTACTTTAAAAATGCATTATAAGCCTATATAATAACTTCAGAAACCTTGATGTGATTGAAGGTTAGTAAATTTTAGGAGATCTCTCTTTAAAATGGTTTCATACTATTCTTTGATAAGCCACTATGTCTTGCCAGCTCAGTATGCTAATGGGGGCTGGTATTTTTCCTAGCTGAGCAAATGACATCACACAAGTTGCATACACAATGGCAAATACAGAGGCATGGGTATCAGTGGTCAGGGGAAGAATGCCATCATGCAAAGCTCCCTCTGGCTAGACAGCTTGCATTTTCTGGGTGTTGGCTATTTATCTGTATTTAAAGAAAGTCATTCTCTTTCTTTGAGAGTCTGGAAGTTAACATAGGATTGCTTTCTTCTTCGCATGAGAAATATGATTGTAAATATCACTTCCCTCTGCATTCATGAAATGTTGATATTAAGAACATATTTCGTGATCCACACACATCTACATCTTGGTTTGTTAGCTGCTTCACAGTTAAAATATGTTCACAAAGATGTAGACAGATAATTCAATGGGATGATTTAATAATCAGCCCTGTGTGTGTGCTATTCAAAGACATAGTACTTAGGAAATACAGTATATTCCTGTTTTCCTAAGAAAATTAGGGAGTGTGTTTAATTAATGCCAAAATTAGTAGAATTCCTATGGAAGTACTTATGACATCCACATGAATACCAAATGAGTTCATTATGATCTGTGTTATTACAATGAATACCAAATGAATTAATAATGCTAGAACACTCAAAATGAAGTGTTACCAAGTGTTGTGGTATAACAAATACGGTTAAATATTATGTGATTAAAGTTATTATAAGCTGAGTCTCAATCAAAAGAAAGCAAAATTTCATCTCTATTGCAGGGAATGAAGAGTGGAATCAAACTGTTGTTTCTAAGGGTTGTGATTCTTAACTTTGAGAAGTCCCTTAAAGTATTTCTCAAAATACTATAATCATTTAAATTACCCTGCTTCGAAGTGGCAGAGGAGCTGGTTGGGGGTGGATGGAATGATGGGAGAGGGTGGAAAGTGGGTAGGTTGGTGGAGGGAGTAACAAGCCTACCTCAAGAATACAGCCAACCTGGTGGATATATGATTCTTCCATAGTTTGCATATTAAAAAATGGAGTTTTCAGTGTAATTATTCTTCTCTAATGGCAAGCTTATTAGAATAGTGTTTAATATGTATTTCAAGATGGTGAATCAATGATAAATAAGAACAATTTCTTCAGATTTTAAGCTCAAGTCCTGTGTGTCAGAGGATCCATAACATTTTCAAGAAAAAAAAATTATTTCTCATGATATATCCCAACTGGATTTGTGTAAATTATTGCCACACATTCTGTTGTAGGAAAGCTGGACTCTATGTCTGTATTGTATTATTTATGTACTTAGATGTAATACATCGTAACAATTCGTATCTATTATAGATTTAGTAAGACATGAAGGCATAAGTGGATTTAATCAGACACGTAATTATTTTTATGCCTCCAACTCAAAAATATGGGTAAATGAATTTATGGTTATTTGGCAATCAGTGGAAATGGTCTTTATAAATGTTGAAACAGCTGCTGGCAAATATATTTGCAAAAGAAAGAAAACGGCTCTTATCTTCCAGTCGGGTAAATGATAAAGGAATTACTGTTAGCTGGAATGCAGTATCCTAGCTGTTAAATATTTGCTTCATCATCCTTAATATTACACAAACATACATTTAACATAAAAAGACCTTAAATTTCTTTCCTTCTGTGATAATGGAGCACATTTTCTCATAAGAGGATTTTAAGAACACATCTGTATTTTAAAATGCCTTTTTTCCCCCTAGGTCTGAGCAGTTGCTGTCATGCTGTTTGACTTTTACATTCCCATTTATTCTATTATTTGTGGTATCATTCCAGTTCTTGAGATAGAACACTCTCATTTAAAATAATGGGCCATCATAATGCACACACTTCTGTCAAATATGTTGATTCTGGTGTCTATTAGGATTTCTCACTGTTGCTTTCACAATGGCTTAAAGATATTTGTAAAAACTTTTCTGCCACAGAGAGTAAGTGCAATTTTTGTAGCACCTGGTTATGATTACTTCGTTGTGTTGAAATGTCTAATAAATTACACATCAGTAAATGTAGATCTTGGACAAATACCCCAAGAAAATCTAATTTTCTTGAAGTGCATCTTTTTTCATTCTTTCAAGTTTTCAGCTTAAATTTAGTACCTTTGACTGGTGAAAAATTAATAGCACCAGTACCTGAAATCTTCTCTATAACCTGTGGTGGAAAAAAAGCTTCCTAGAACCTTCTTAATGTGTCAATTATGACCCAGATGGATTACCATAGGAGGAATTATTTCATTTTTCTTGGATCAAATATAAAACAGCTATAATATATTTACATAGTACCAAAGCAGGCACACTAAAGACTCCCACACGAGGTGCTAGGACAGGCAACATAAATAAAGCTGTCTTGCTCTCCACAAGGTGAGCGCGCATCTTGATTTTATGCATGACGATTTCCAACACTAACCGTTTGGGTGATACTCAAATAATAACACACCACTGACTTAAAAGTCACTAGCATCCGACTTTTGTAAATCATGGGGTTCTCTTTCATTCACGTATGTTGTTTCAATGACCAGTAGCATTTCCAATAAATTATACACTGACCAGTTGGAAGAGCTTCTGCCTGTTATTGGAGCAAACTCTGCAAACCCGGGCTGTCGTCGCTGCTTAGCTCCCAGCCCCGGGCCCCGGAACGTAGCCGAGTTCCTTGGCAAACCACAGAGTGCCCTCTGTCGGTGGAAAAAGAAATACGCAAAGGAAGATGCTCCAGAGGCTTCGGACCAGCAGTCGCAACACTGCAATCAATCGGAACACACTCATTTGTGATTCAAATTTTTCCTTTTAAACTACAAAAATATTAATTTAATGGATTTGAGAGAGTACAAACTATTGCAAGTTCTGAGGTATCAATAGGAATATATGTTTTTAGGCATGTACACAACACAAACACTCTAGTTATTCAGTTTCTACCTACCTGGAAATGCTAGGTAAGATGACGACTTCTTTTTACTCTGTGCGGATACAGATTCACCTTCAACGCATGTATTTCCGTTCGAATGTTTCTGGATGAACAGAAAGCTTGCCATGACCAATGATGATAAGTGCTCAGGATCTACAAATTTACATAACCTTTAAAACAAACAAACAGACAGACGAAAAACTAAAACAACTCAATAGAACACGGAAATTTCTAAGTCCCTTAGGCTCAAGGGTGAAGTAAACAGAAAGCAAAAACCACAGAGAACAGTCTTTAGCATTTGTGTTATCTCTGCAGGGTGAGGAAAAATGGATGGCCTGGCTTGCATTATCACTTTCAAAATAGGTTCCAGTAAGCCTTCAAAAAAAAAAAAAAAAAAAAACAGTAAATACAATTCAAAGGCAGATATTCATTAATGAGCCCTTACTTCACTTCTATTTCTATTTACCTTTTGTTGGGTGCTGAGGGAGATCAAATCTCACAGAAGTGGCATCCTTACATTTTAAGGCTACTTCATATGTTAATTAGTTTAGAAGCAAACATGAAGAAAAAAAAATCCTGCTACCTCACTCCAAAATATTTGCAGTTAACATTTTTAAATGTATAGTTTTCTTTACTAGTTTGGAGAAATACACTTTGATCATGGCTGCATGCTTCAAATGTTTCTGCCTGAGAGATTGCATTTGGGGATCTGACGGATTTGAGTACTCCACCAACTGCTCTGTTACTTAAACGTAAGCATTTGTATTAGTAGAATGAACCTAATATCATGATTTCTTTGCAATTTCCATTCCTTTGTTTCAAAGGGAGACTTTTCTTCCTTTGTAATTTTCCATTTGCAAATTCTAAATGAATTTGAGAGGAAGAGAGAGAAATCTGTATGACATTGTAAATGAACAGTGTTACCAAGGAAAAAAGGAGGAAGGTTTTCAAATTTGTTGCTGGTATTGATGAAATTAACCGATAAATGGCTCAGTACTCTTTTTCATTTTTCTTACAGAGACTCTAATTTAATTTTTAAAGCACTATGCCAGAGGTTTTTTTTTTTAACTTACAAATATCCTACCTCTATCCATTTGAAAGAACGTTGTTAATGTGAATTCAAAATCTGTTTACAAGATTTGTTTGCATAAGGATGAGATGTGAGCTAAGGAAATAATTTGAAACAACAGTTGGAATTCACACCTAGAGCTAATGATCTGTCGAAATGGAACTAGCAAAGGCTCAGAGATTGTTAACATATGCAATTCAAAAAGCTCTTTGAAAACCAAAAAAAAAAAAAAAAAATAGTTAGTTGGCATGCTGAGGTTTCAGCTCACTGGAACCTCTGTGTTAAAGGGGAATTGCAAACAGAGGAAAATGAGATCCTATTGTATCCCAGGGTTGAGAGTAAATTTATAAGATTCCAATGTGTTTTATTAATACTCCCTAAATATTCTTTCTTATATTGTACTCATCTTAGCTCTTATATTATGATGTGATACTTTTAAACTTTTTTCTGAATCAATTATGATCTTTTTAAATAAGAAATATGATTCTTATTTCTATTTCTTTTTTCAAACAACCAAATTATATTTAAATAGTGACAAGTAATAGGACTTAAGTGTAATAAGCACCTGATTTTTTCCATTGCTATAACAACTAAAAATTATCAAAATAGCAACATTTTGAAAATAAAAAGAAAGCTTCAGAAATTTTTTTCTTGGTTTCCACCACTTTAATTGAAACTTGAAAATAAAATACATTTATACAGAAGTGAAATTTTTATTTTAAAAGCCAGAAATTAGCTAAACTTAAGTTATAATTTGCTTTAACATTAATAAAGAATATTTAACTTTTAAAAAATTTCCCCTTTTTCACAAGTAATTTTGTTATTTGCATGAATTGTAAAATAATCTCATGGTGCCATTCAGTATTTTATAAAGCAGTTCAGTTAAAGAAATGCTAAATATTTTAGAAACAGCCCACCAGAGGGCAGTCAGCTTTTAGTCTAACATGTTTGAAATAGATAAATTTATTGATATGGTTGAATTTAAAATAAAACATCTATTTAAATTCCATTATTTTTTGCATATAGGAGTTGAGCAAAATAATCGTGAATTGAGATTGAAAAGCCTAAGGTTTCAATCATTTTCATTAAAAATCTCCAAAGAACTGATAATTGTTAACTTTTGCCCTTTAGTATGTCCTTATGCTCAGTTCTTTATTGTGATGTTTATGTTTTGTTATAACATAAGATTAATTTTAATTTAGATGCTATGAGGCAGTAATATTTTCAATTAATAGAGACTCCGAGATTCTGAGAAAGAGACAAAAGTCAATTTTCTTGCTTACCTCTGTCTCTATATTCTTATTACTTCCAAAATAAGTCTCGTTTGGGTTTTATTAATGAATTGTGCACTTATATTATATTTTGTTGTACAAAATGTACAGAGAAACACAGGAACATGTGTTTGGGATCTGAAGAATCTATAGTTTGCTGCCTTAGCCAGATTCCATGGATATTGAATACTAAATGTCCTCTGGCCCTCTCAGTAGTTAGATATAGTGTTATCCATTTAGAAGAGAATTGAAAGAATACTAAGATCTTATTTTAAATAAACATATGTTTTATTTAAAATAAGAAAGAGCCATTGAGGTTCAGGCAATATTTTGTTGTTGTTGTTGTTACTATTATTATTACAAAACTCTGCTTGTCACAATTCTGAGCCCTGGAAATAAAAGTATCCTTCTGAAGCCATAAAAGACATACAAATGATGATAATTCCTTATGAGACTTTACATGCTTTCAGACACTTGCTTATTAGGTTTTTTATAATAACTCTGCAAAGCAAAAGACCTAAGTTAAATGATCTGGTCAAGATAACAGAACTGAGACTTACATCTTCTCATTTTCTTCTTTTAACTGACCTTGGAAATCAGAAGCCAAGGAAGAAGACATGGAGTGTGTTTTCCTTAGGATTGTTTATTTTTCTTTATTTTTTAGAGATAATTTTATTATAAAAATTACATAAGACAATACTGTGATAAGCATTGGGATTGACATGGTTAACATTATGATGCATGTGCTTCCAGATTTTAGTTATGCATACACATTGACAATAGTGTATTCACAGTTGCTATTGATTTGTACATGCTATCACATACTCTCCTATATATATATAATATAAATATATATATATATTATATATATATATATATGATATCATGGCATTTTTTCATGTCACTTCTTGTAGATAATAAGAGCTAACTTCTACTGAGTACTCACCTTGTGCTGGCACCTTTCTAAGAATTTTCCATGAGTTGCTGTATTAATTCTCATAGCATCCTTATAAAATATTATTTACCCCATTTTTCAGAAAAGAGAAGAGTCTAATCACCAGATAATACATAGACCCCCACATCTTAATCTTTTGACTTTTTAAAGACCATTCTGGATTCCCATCCTTCATTTTACCATTCCCCATTGGTGTGTGGCTCCATGTTTCTGGAAATTACACTTCTTAGAAAGGACATTTGCAGTATACAAACTAGTTGCTTGTCTCCTCTGACAGGAACAGACACACTTCAAACCATTTTCAACTTTTCTTTTTCTGAAACTTTCTCCAAACAACCCATTCCTCAGCCTCTCTCTCCTGAAACATTACTTACTCAGTTCTGCACTTGAGGACTTCTGAACCTATCTATTACTGCCACCAAGTCTCAGTAGCTCCAATTCAGAAGTAACACACCCAGAGTCCAAGCCTGGTCTCTGCTCTGTGTTAGGGGAGTGACTGTGGGCATTACTTAACTTCTCCAGAGTATATATTTTCTTATCAGCAAAATGAGGATAAAGTATCTACCTCATAGAGCTGTTTGGAAGTCTTGAATACAATGTGCAAACTACTTGACAAATAGTAAGTTCTCAATAAATGTGAAAGGGAAGTGCCCTTTACTTGATTTAGGACCTCAAGGTCACAGGTAGAGAAAGTAATGGATTTTTTTTCTTTTTTTCAGTTCTGGAGAGAGAGCGCAGGGTTTTGTGCATGCCAAGTAAGCACTCTACCACTGAGCTGTATCCCCACCCACAAACTCAAGTTGCAGGGCTAGACTTCTATGCCTAAGGACTTTAAGAATTCCAGGTTATATTTTCCTTATCTTGTCCCACACAGACAAAGAGAAACCTGAAATATGTGAATAGGAACTTTTAGGGGAAGCAAGTTTAAAAGAAGTTCAAACAAAAATTTATTAAAGCAATTTTTTGTCGCCCAATTTAATAAAAATTTGATAGAAGAGGTTTGGGACAGGTTAAAGCAAACCATAAAATTCTTTCCTGTCATTATTCTTTTTCTTTGATAATCTCTTGGAGTATCTATAAATACTAAATCTTGAGACATGAAATTCATAGAGTACCCACTTCATCCCTATGCTTAAGATTGTTTAGTCAGACCTGTACCAAGATGTTAATTCCATACTTGAAATGACTTCTGCTCCAAATTTCAGGCACCCTCATTTCTTGATCCAATTCTATGAATGTCAGAATGTAAGAGAGTTTACTGATGAGTTCCTAAACATGGAATTGTCAAGTAGAGCCAGAGATTTTAGTTAAAACATCAACATCATCCTTCTAAGTATCTATGACATGGAAATACTTCTCTGGAGAGTCAAGCTCCTTGTTATTTGTGGGTGCTCAAACCAGGAGGACTGTCAGCCACCTCCCCTCAATGATCAAAGGCACAGATGAGAATTTGCTGCACCGAGTAGCAGAACATAGCTGAGCACAGGGTTTAAGGCATGAGGATGAGCACCAATGGGTAATCGGCATAGGTAGTAGACAGTTGCCATTTATTCTTGAGAGATCTTTAAACCAACACTAAACTTGACCTTTGTTTGATACTCATCCTTTGGGATGAGTATCAAATTGTATACTGCAATTGTCCTTTAGCAATGGGATCACTCTAGATGTATCTGTATATTGTTCCCAGTCACATACGTAATCAGTGAAATGAAAAGTTTATCCTTTTGAGCTAGATAATTCTGAGTTGTCATATGCATAATCTCATGCACTTTTTTCAAAGAGTCTTTGTTATCTGACATTTCATTCATATGGCAGTTGAGGAATAGTGAAGAGATCTGCCCCATGGTACAACTCACAGAGTAACAGGGCTGATAGCCAGCACCAGGTCTTTTGACTCCAAGCATGGTACTTTTCCAATGATCCTAGAGCTGCTCACCCTACAGATTTTCAAAAAGCTATATCAAATGCAAATCCTAATAGACCCCTGGGCAATGCAAGAGAGTCCCCTGTTAATGGCCTGCTTGCTTGCTCCTCCAGGGATGGTCGAAGGCATTAAAACATACATCAAAACTGACATTTATAACTCCTGTTTTTACTGCCTGCACTTCAGAAAGTGATAAGTATCAATTCAGCTACTGGTGCTTAGGGTTAAAAAAAAAAAACTGAAGTAATATGATTTGCCACACTCTTTTTTTTTTTTTTTTTTGGTCAGTATTTTAACCCGTGGACTTAAATTGAAAATGTTTAAAAGGCTCCAAATGTCACAGTCAAGAACTGCATCCAATTATTAACCTATTAAGAAAAATAACCCTGAATGAAAGCCAAATAAAACCATAGGAGATATTCCTATAAAGTTCTCCAACTTGGTCTTTTGGTTGCAAAGTGGAAGTGCTTCCTCTTCTGATCATTCAGCATTTAAATTTTTTGTATCTTTGTTGTTTCTTTTAACTTTTCTGTACTTAGTTTTCAAGATTCTTCCCCATAAACACCTTTTTTTTTCTTGTACTGAGGATTGAACCCAGGTCTCACCTACAAGCTAGGAAAATACACTGCCACTGAACTACATTCTCAGCCCCATTTTTAATATATTTTTTTAAAGTTGTAGATGGACACAATACCTTAATTTTGTTTATTTATTTTTATGTGGTGCTGAGGATCAAACCCAGTGCCTCACATGTGCCAGGCAAGCGCTCTACTGCTGAGCCACAACCCCAGTCCACTATCATCAGCCTTTTTTTTAAATGATTTTTTAAAAAATAAATGACAGAGAAATGCATTACAATTCTTATTACACATATAGAGCACAATTTTTCATATCTCTGGTTATATATGAAATATGTTCACACAAATTTGTTTCTTCATACATGTACTTTGGATAATGATGTCCATCACATTCCAGTATCTTTGCTAACCCTGCCCCCTCCCTTTCTCTCCCACCCCTCTGCCCAATGTAGAGTTCATCTATTCCTCCCATGCTCCCCCTCCCCACCCCACTATGAGTCAGTCACCTTATATCAGAGAAAACATTCAGCATTTGATTTTTGGGGATTGGCTAACTTCACTTAACATTAACTTCTCCAACACCATCCATTTACCTGCAAATGTTATGATTTTATTCTCTTTTATTGCTGATCCTCAGCCCTTTTTACTTCTTATTTTGAGACAGTTTCTCACTAAGTTGCCCAGACTAGCCTTGAACTTGTGACCCTCTTGCCTCAGTCTCTTAAAGTGCTGGGGTTACAGGCATGTGCCACCTCTCCCAGTTTAGTTTATAAGTTTCTAGAGCTAACTTACTTTGTCTTTTTAAGGAAAAATGAAGCAAATTTTATTCTACAAAGTATCAATCAGGGTAAGCTAAATTATAATTCAATAGAAAGTTGTCCCCAAATCTCAGTGACTTCCCATTGTAAAGGTTAATTGCTCATGTGTCCATCCCCAATTGTCAGGGAACTTTGCCTCATGAAGTCCTCACATTGAGACCTGGATGCAGAACCACCACCAGCTGGAATACAATGGTCACCATGGCTGAGGGAACCCTAGCTCCTAAAGGACTTCTGGTAGTAGTTTTCCATGACCTGGTTTATCTTTGAATTCTCTAATAAGAACAAGTAACACGACTTATCCTACCCCACCACAAGAGGGCCAGGCAGTACAGTTCTACCTGAGCAGAAAGCCAGAAATATTCCATATCTTCTGTTCTTTGCTAATGCTGCAGGGATGATATTTGCATTTTAGAAAGGAAAAAAAAATGTCTCTTTTCAACATTTTCTCTTATTCTAGCTCTTTTGCATATTCCTTTTCACACAAGAAATATTTTAAGTATTATAAAATGTATGTTAAAAGAAATTTAGACAATGGGAATACAAATTTTAAGTCATTAGTATTTCAACACTTTTTCATCAGATATCATCCAAAAAACCCTTACTTTTATCCACATCTTTGTTCACTGTGCAGAGGTTGATTGAGCAAAATAGACCATGAGGAACAGTTGTAGAGCAGCCAGTTCACTCAGGAACTGACACTGTAAGGAGACAACCAACCCTGCACTACTACATAGGTGAAAGATGAAGGAGACAGTTCTGGAAACACATTGGAGGGCACTGATCCAGTTCTAGCATCATGGGAGGCTTCCTGGAGGATGATACCTCTAGGCTGAGACTGGAGGGAGGGGGACTCCATCTTGGTGCCGATTAGCCTGTTTTCCCCTAAGCTTTGTTGTTTCGACATATCAAAGTCCAATTTGGCCAAATTTGTGTATTGCTCCACAGAAGAGTAGATCTTTAGGTTGTTACTTTTTATATCAGAGAAATTATTCTAACAAGTTGTTACTTCCAATAAAACATCATATGAACAAAATTTGCAAATGCAGAATTTTATGGTGCTGATACAGAAAGCATATGTTAACTAAGAACAAGCTTGTATTTTTACTTCTCAGTATTTTATTGCCTTAGCCTGGCTGTCAGCTAACTATATAAATTTTAAACATTAAGAGGTACAAATCAACTCACTAAAATATCTGTCAGAGCTTTCTGCATTAATCAAATTTGATGTATTGTAACCTACAGGGGAAAAATATTTGTGACAGAAACTCAAAAATAATTGAATAAGCATAATATTAACAAGCATGAATTTGAGTTATTACTTAAGTTTAAATGAAGAGAAAAAGAGCAGGAATGCAAACTTCCTATTGTACTTACACACTGTTCTTTATTATGAATTTCCTACATGGTGTGGAGAAATTAAATAGTATGCTAGTTATAAAAGGGCTTTAGTCTAATTGGGAATGTTCAAGTTTTGATGAAAATATCATCTCAAAGCTATTTTGGTTGCTTTAAAGGATAGTTTAAGATTGAACACTCAATTCTGATTTTTAAAAATTTCTTTAAATTTTTGACCAAAAAGGGATTATTTCGTAATTTGAATAAAGAATATCTCTCTTCAGCCAAGAGACAACATTGTAAATGATGAAGAAACACCAGAGGCAATCCCATTAAGATAAGAAAGAGGAGGATGTGGAGGAGAAGAAAAGGATATCCCATCACAAATATTAAATAATTTTCTGTCTAATTCATCAAATGTGAATACAAATAAGCAGCATAAATATTGAAAGGTGGAGAGGAGTTGTTAATATTTTTATCAATAAAAATATATACTTAAAAAGCACATGTTAATTTATATATATAATATACATTATATATATATATATATATATATATATATATATATATATATATATATTGTTTTATTTATTTATTTTTTATATGGTGCTGAGGATTAAACCCAAGGCCTCATACATGCTGGGCAAGTACTCTACCGCTGAGCCACAACCCCAGCCCAATATGTTAATTTCTTATACCCATCTAAGTGTTTCTGACTGGAGGGGGGAGAGAATATATTTTGGTGAATTTATGGAGTAACTAGAAATGTGTTAGATAAATATGCAAAATCAACAACTGTTTTAAATAAATATAAAAATGTTAAAAACATAAAAAGCCAAGGTTAATATTTTCATAATCATAACAATGTACAACTCCCCCAAATGAAAGAAAGAAGAGAAGTGAAGCAATTCCAAGAAGAAAACTACAAATCTTTTTTTCTCAGATTTTAGGTTTGCCGGCATAAAAATCAAACAGTATAAAATGTCAGTTCATCCCAAATGATTTATAAGGTTAAAGATAGTCCAGTTGAATATGTTCTTTCAGGGGATTGAAATGAATGATTTTAGTATTTTCCCCCCTCTAGTGGATTAGAAATTATATCCATTATGTTCCTCTAGTATTTTTCCTGAAAATTGTAATATTACAATGTAAATATCTTTATCCTTAAGATTGAAACTAACCTTCTGTCTTTCTTTTTTCCTTCTTCCTTCTTTCTTTTCTTCCTTTCTTCCTGTGCTCGGGCTTGAACCCAGGGCCTTGCTCATGTAAGGTAAGCACTGCCCTATTGAAATACATCCTAAGTTCTCAAAAAATTTCTTTATAGCCTCTTCTCCAAGTGTGCCCCATCTTACCTTCTGTCCCCGTAATCACCAGCTATTCACATATTCAACTGAAATCATCTGAAAAGTTAGTTCTGTATTATTATTTTTTCAGAAGGGTTTTTAAGGTTGGTTGTTCTGTGATGGAGATTGAATCCAGAGATGCTCTACCACTGTGCCACATCCCCAGCCCTTTTTATTTTTTTATTTTTATTTCTTAAATTTGAGACAGGTTCTTGCTAGGTTGCTGAGGCTGGCCTTAAGCTTGCAATCCTCCTGCCTCAGCCAGGTGTGCACCACTGCATCCAGTTCAGAAAGTTTTTAAATCAATTTACTAGCCATATTGTTTAAACTTAACTATAAATTTTACTGGTGTCTTTATTCCCAGCTGATTCCTATGAGATACAAGCAGACATGTCATTGGGGCTGGGGTGTATTAGCTCAGTGGTAGAACACTGGTCTAGCAGGCATGAGGCCCAGGGTTCTGTCACCAGCATCACTCACACAAAAGGTTATTTTATGACTATTCCCAGACTTTTGCATGACTTCTGCCCTACCTACCTCCTACCTCTACTTCTAAAAGAATTGTTCCATTCTTCCAACTATGCTCTTAATGCCTGTTGATATGCAGCTGCAGGGAAATGGACAAGTTGGAAAATACAAATGTGTGCTAGGCTGCTTGCTAACTTACATTTTAAAAGGCAAGAAGTTATTCTAGAAAAAAAGGGGAAAGAAACAAACTATATCCAGCTGGGGGCATGGATATAGTGTGGAAATAAAAATACTTTGGAGATACTAAAAGGAGAAGAGGAAGATTTGGGTGTAACTGGCATATGTAAGAGATCAAAAGGGGAAGAAAAGAAAGGCAGAAGATTCTAAGGAGTTCTGCAGTGCATAGTAATTTAATTCTCCTTGACATTTTCTTGAGAAATTTCAGAAAAGATTTTAGGTGCTTCTAATTTTATCTTTTTATCCATTGGCTTGTTTGTTTTACTATTGTATCTATGAATGTGACTTCTTAATTAAATTGGACCGTGGGGTGCCTGGGCTTTGCATGGATTGTGGTTATATATTATTCTGTGTGTATTTCGGAAAATCATACCCAGACAGAAAAAATTCAATTCCTTTTGCATCTGAGTAGGTATCCAAGACTTCAATTAATGGATCAGTTACTTTTTACTTTATAACATGTTATATCAAAACATAGTGGTTGAAAGCTACAAACTATTGTTTGTCATGCCTCCATGGGCTTGCTGGGCATTTCTTCCTGTCTCAGTTGGCCTGACTGGCCGAACCTCACATAGTATCAGAATTCCCAAAAGCCTTTGCTTGAGTTCCACTTACTGTCACCTGGCCAAGCTCAGAATTATTGTGGGAAGTAGTCTTGACCTCTTGATGGGAATGGCTGCGAATCACATTTCAAAGTGGCATGAATAGAGAGAGGATGGTCTGTGGCCAATCATACAATCTTACTAACACATTCTCTCACTCAGAATGGCAGATTACATAAATAGCCAATGGTGGGAGAGAGGCAGGTCATTAGCAGTACTAGGCAGGGAACAAACTATCTCAATTTGTCCAGGACTGAGGGTTTCCTGGGGCATGACATTTTTTCATGATAAGACTGGAACAGTCCTAGGCAAACCAGAAAGGTTGATTATCTAGGATAAGTGGCAATAATTGAAAATAGCCACAATGGAAATTATTTGGGCATATCTTTAAATGCCTAGGAAATTCCTTCATTTTTATTTGTTTTTGTTTGTTCATTTCCTGTTTCCAAATATCCAGCTTGCTAAGGACAGGCACTCACAGATCTTTTTTACCTGTACACCCATGCATCCTCAGTTACAGATTCACAGAAAATGTATATGACCATAAGTAAACAGTTCAATGAAAAAAATCAAGAGATTACCCAGTAGAGTATGCCCAAGAAGTGGAAGTAGAAATTGGCAAGAAGATGCCAGAATTGCTTCCTCCTTAGGATTTTTAGTCAAGTTTTCTAGAAGAACTTGTCAACATATGTAGCTAAATTTAGACTCTCTTTTCCCCACTTTCAAACCTGGTCTTAAATTCCCAAGTGCCCTCCACTAGTGGAAAGAGGCATTCAAATCATCAAGATGGCTTTGGCATCAATTCCTGGGACCCCAAACCAGACCTACTCTGGGAGCATGTATGTTTTAAAGAGAAATTCCAAATGACCAACAAATGTAAAAAAGATGGCTATCTCCTTAGTCGTCAAGATCATTTAAACTAATACCAAAAAAAAAAAAAAAAAAAAAAAAGAACATTTTATAGCCAACAGACTGAGCAAAGATTTTAAAAAGTAAAGCTGTCACAAATGCTCAGGATACTGGGAAATGAGCACATTCAGACACTCCCAGGGGGAAATTACCACAGTCCTTTTAGAAAGAAATACAGCAACATCTACTAAAGACACACATTCTTCTGGATCCAGAAATCCCTCCATTTAAATGGATTCTATCGAAATTAACCAGTAGTGATTCATTTCAAGATTCTAAGATGTTGGCAGCAGCATTGTTTGCAGTAATGAAAAAGTGGAAACAACACAAATTTCACTAATAGTAAAATGGTTTAAAAACACACATTCTCTAGAGTAGTAAGCAGCTACTGAAAGGAATAAATCAATCTGTATAAATTGATTTGGAAATTCTATGACAATGTTACGTGAGAAAAGGAATATGTGACCATTAGACCATTTTGTAAACGGAAACAACAAGAATTCCCTAGAACCCTCTGTAAGTCTTTGTTCATTTGTGTACAAAACTGTTCAAACACGAGAGAGATGTGAAAGGATAAACACCAGGAGGTTACCATTAGTTCTCCCTGAAGGTACTCCCTGGAGTTGAAGTTCAGGAGAAATAGAATGGAGGAGGAGAAGTTTCTTCTTATTTATATATATTTTTTTACCTCTTCGAGAGCCACCTGTTACTTTTCTGATTTGTGAAATGGAATCTAATTTAAAAACTGTATGTATTTGTTTCCCATTGCCACTATAATCAATCACGGCATACTCTGGAGCTTAAAACAACCCAAATTTATTCTCTGAAGACTATGCAGGTCAGAAGTATAAAAGGAGAAGGCATGTTACACAATATATTTGAGTTGCTTTTGTCCCAAGAAAAGTAACTATGTGAGTGAGAGAGGTGTTACTTTGTTTCATTCTAGTAACCTCTTTATAATCTATTTGTATCCTGTAACATCAAGTCAGTGTTAAGTATGCAGAATAACATTTGTTTTTCCAGTAGGCAGGGCTGAGCTCCCTCTGAAGATCTAGGGGAGAATTCTTTGCCTTGCCTTTTCCCTCTTCCAGAAGCTATCCTTGGTCCTTTGTTCTTGATACCATACAACTGGACCTCTGCCTGCATATTCTTTTTTAAAATTTATTTTTTAAGTACATGACAATAGTGGAATGCATTACACTCATTATTACCCATATACAGCACAATTTTTCCTAATCTGCCTGCATCTTCTTATCCATGACTCCAACATTCCTGCCTCGCTCTTGTAAGGACCTTGTGATTACATGGAATCCGTCAAATAGTCAAGTATCATCTTCCTGTGTCAAAATCTATAATCACATCTGGGATTAGGTAACATATAGGAATAGGACATGGAGGTTTTTGGAGGGCCATGGTTTTGTCTGCCACATTGTCTGTGTTAAAATATTTTATTAGCAAGGCACATTGGTGCATGCCAGTAATCCCAGCTACTTGGGGGTCTAAGGTAGGAGGATCACAAGCTCGAAGTCAGACTCAGCAAGTTAGCAAGACCCTGTCTTAAAATTAAAAAATAAAAGAGGCTTTGGATATAGCTTAGGGTGATTCAATCACCAATACAGGAAAACTAACTAACTAAATAAATATTTTAAAATTTCTTTATTCTAAAACTCTTTTGAGAATTTGATATTCAACCAGATTTAGGAACCCTACTCTAAGGTATTTCTCTAATTATAGCTATAACTTTCTCCACTCAAGTAATTTTTTCCTTTCAGAAATTGCCAGGTAACTACACCCTTCCTAGTGAAGGTGAGCCTAAGTGCCGTTGCTCCACAGCCTGTGAATGATGTCACTTGAACATAGCCATTGCCACAGTATGTTTCCAGACAGTGTGCATCTTCCCTCCTCTTACACAACTTTAAACACCCCAGAGGTGCCCACATTATAAAAATCATCTCTTCAGAAAGTCTCCCCATCATCAGGCTGGAATGTCCACAGATGACCACAGGTCCTCCAGGGAGCAGCACACTTGATCATAGGTTTCACAGTAGATAGAAAATGTGATTTTAGAATTAACATCTTGCAAGTGGCTGCTAGCCCTCAGTGCAGAGTTCTAGAAAAAAAGAAAAAAAAAAAACTGGATTGGTTTTGGGGATTGACTAGTTCTAAGAGTTGCTTTGCTCCTTCCCTGAAAGATAGAGGGCCAAATCTGAGAACCAGGCTGACTAGCTGCAGAGAAGAGCAACAGAAGTGGCTATAGATGCTCAACACTTTTAATAAACTGAGCTTGCCCACTAAGGTCAGGTCCTCTTCCTCCCTTCAGGCAGTGTTCATAAGGAGCATGAAGGCAGGGTGCATGCCCCTCCTCCATGATATTGATGGAGCTCTGGGCCAGTAAGATGCTGGGTACTTTAACAGCTATAGAAAAGCAGCTATGACATGGTTCCTGTGACTCACAGCACCATCAGGTCACAGGTTAAGTATGCACGTATACATGAGAAGATCACATGTATGCACACAGGCATTAGAAATTCATGCATGTATATTGGGAATGCAGCCAAACTATCCATTTCACTGCCCTCCCATCTACCTACCCCAGTAAAAAATGAAATGGTTCTCACTCTCATTGGAACATGACAACAGTATTGAAAGTTAATCCCACATGGCTGGCTGTCACATGGCTGGCCGTTGCACCTCTGGCGGGGATGCAGGGCACACTCAAGCATCTGTTCTCTACTCCCGGGCATCCAACAGTGGCCCAGTTAGAGCCTGCGCTTCCCACCCACCTGGCAACTAGGCATAGCCATGTGAGCAATGGGATGTGAATGACCCATGGGATACAAGCGAGTTCCTGGTATTCTAGCTGCTGCTTACCTTTAAAGTCTGGTTGTCCGTTCCTCTTGCCCTTGTCCCTCTTCCCACTCGCTGGGTGATGGTGAGTCTTAGGGCAGGCCACATTGGACCCAAAGATAGAAGCCCTGTGGTGAAGATGGCAAAGCCTCCTTATCAGGCATGGAGAGTGTCTACCTCTATAAACATCCCATGTCAACTGCTGTATTCTTAGGTTCCTTTGTCACTACACTTAAACAATGTTAAACAGCACAAAAGTAGAGGATTCCAATGAACCACATTGGTTGTAGGAAGATTAATGGGAGGGGGAAGATATTTGGGGAGTTGAAATGGATAATATTTGAAAAGAGAGAACAGACTGATCAGCCCTGTAGCAAAGGGAAGAACTGGAAGAAAAACGTGAAATCAGAAATGAGCCCGGGCTGCCTACGGAACAGGAACCTCAGAGCTTGTCTTCAAAAAGAACTTTCCATGTACAGTTTCAACAAGGGACATCTAAATCTAGACAGAAAAACTCTTAGCTATTTTTAGACTCCCCCAATGACTTTATTAATCTTTTTTTTTTTTTTTTCTAGATTTCAGTGCTTTAGCAAAACGTGAAATCTGGAAACATCCTTCAATTTTTCTCCTTCTGATTATGACATCATTTTGAAGTATGTGAAGTACTTTTATTATGCCCTGGGCACTATGCTCGGAGATTCACGAGTATAATTGCTTGAGCACCCACAACTCCATAAAAAGCTATCATTAATTTTCACCCATTTGGTGCAGATGGGCACAGTGAGACTTGAAGACAGAGGGGCAGACAGCACTGTTCCCCGCCCCCCAGCTTCACTCATCCTTGCAAAGAGAAACCAGATTTTTCTCAGGAACAGGTAGCAGTGTGCACCCAGGCTCAAGAGTGTAACTACAGAGCATTCCATTGTCACAGAAAGCTCAGTTGGGTGGCACTGGGAGACACAGTGCTTCACACAAGTGGCTCTATGCATGGGACTGAGGCAGAGAGCCCAGATTTTAATGGTGCTCTCACGCTTGCCAGCAGCATGATTTTGGACAGATTGCTTTAAATCTGCACCTCAGTTTCCACATCTATAAATAAAAATGATAAAAATAGTACTTAGGGGCTGGGATTATGGCTAGTGGTAGAGTGCTCATCTAGCATATGTGAGGCACTGGGTTTGATCCTCAGTTCAGATCCACATAAAAATAAATAAATAAAATAAAGATATTGTGTCCATCTATAACTAAAAAGTAAATAGATAAATTAATAAATAAATAATAGTACTTACCTCAAAAGATAGCTGGTAGGATTAAATGTCACATAAAGTGTTTAGAACATCCCAGAAGATACAGTGAGGTCTTAATAAATGATGGTAAGTATGATTATTTGGCAGGTATTGCTAGGGGCTAGGGCTCAGTAGTAGAACACTTGCCTAGCATGCGCAAGGCACTGGTTTGATTCCTGGCACAACATACAATAAACAAATAAAATAAAGGTATTGTGTCCACCTACAACCCACAAAAATATTTTAAAAAATAGTAATTGTGCTAAATAATTCTGAATCATTCCAATTCCTAATTCCAGAACTTTATAATTTTCCATACTAATTGGGGATGTCAGGGCACACCTGTCAGAAATATACACAGATGGATAATTTTTTTCTTGACTGCAGACATGACTCACTGTTTAATGCTAACATTTTTTCTTAGAAAAAAGAAACTAGCCAGGTAATGTGTTATACGCCTGTAATTCTAGCAACTTGGGAGGCTGAGGCAGGAGGATCACAATTTCGATGCCAACTTGGGCAACTTAGCAAGTGACTCAGCACCAACATGAAAAATAAAAAGGACAGGGATGTAGCTTAGTGGTATAGTGCTTGCCTAGCATGAAAGAGGCTCTGGCTTCAATTCCCAGTACTTCAAAAATATGAAAATTAAAAAAAAAAAAAAACAAAGAAAGAAACTTCCTAAAGGAATCATGGTCTGCCAGTGAATGTGAGATGGCAGAGCAACATGAGGAAGAGGAATGAAATAGTTACTGAATCCCTTGACACAGTCTCAAGAAGAACCTAAAATCAAAGGTCCATGATCCAGAAGTAAAAAATCTAGAGGCAAAACACTGCAATACAATATAGGATCACTTGGCTCAACTAAGACTTGGTTTGAATTTATTTAATGGCAGGTACTACATACCTCCAATGGACCAAGGCCTTGACTATACAAAGTAAACTGGAAAAAACCCTCATAGTTCCTTAGAGTCTTTGCTAGTGACTCATTCTGCCTGGAATGCTCTCTCTCTGTCTCTGATGTAAGCATTGCTGGTTCTTTCTCATTAATCGGATGGCTGCTTAAATTTACCTCCTGAGATAGGCCTTCACTCATATTGCCCAAAGTAGAGGAATGATCAAGACACTCTCTAACATTCCCTAACTACATTTACACTACTTCACACAGGTTTTCTACTTTTTTTTCAAACTTAGGCAGTCTTATTGTCTTTTATGTCCACTTATAATACAAATCCAAGAGAGCAAGGAGGGAGCTTGCTTATTTGATTTGCTACTATATCAGCAATGTCTGGGAAAATGCTTGGAATACAGTGCAGACTCTGAAATTGTTTATCAAATGAATGGGAAAAAAAGAAAGTCAGAGTATCATTGTAAATATCCAAGGCAGCCAATGATTGCTTTGTCTTTTCAACTTTAGAATGCACCCTCTACAGGCATAGGCTATCTAAAATTTTGAGGGCTCATTTCAACAATCCATGAATCTGAGATAGCAAGTGATATCTTTTCTTTAATCACATGTTCACTCTGAAGCTAGTATTCTCGGCATTGCAAAATTCAGGTATCCTCTAGCATCTGGGTCTGAGTCACCCACCTTATCTTTTCCTGCTCAGCACCTAATACTGCCAAAAGGAAATGCCTTGATTAGCTGTTATGGTTTAGATGTGGTATCCCCCAAAAGCCAATAGAAGACAATAGAAGATGGTTTGGAGGAGAAATGATTGGGTTACAGCCTTAACCTAATGAGTGAATTGATCCTGATGGAATTAACTGGGTGGTGACTGGAGGCAGACAGGGTGTGGTTGGAGGAAGTGTTCATTGGGGGTGTGGCTATCAGGTATAATATTTTGTATCTGGAACGTGGAGTTTCTCTCTGCCTCTTGATCACCATGTAAACCGCATCCCTCTGCCACACTCTTCCACCATGATGTTCTGCCTCACCTCCAACCCCCCAAAATGGAGCTAACCTTCTGTGGATTAAGACCTCTGAAATCGTGAGCCCTCAAATAACTTAACTTTTCCTCCTTTACAATTGTTCTGTTCAGTTCTTTTAGTCACAGCCACAAAATAGCTAACTAAAGTGTTGGCTCAACCAAATATGGAGCGGAATTCCCATATCAGAGTTAATTCCCCCCAGACAAAGACTGTCAGGACAAACTGGAGTCGGACACACTGGGCTTATTGTTCCTCCCAAGGGTAGAATGTATGCATAGGAAATTGTGAGTCATGTCAATATAAGAGTGTTGGAAAGGACCTTTTCAGGGGTTTGACTTTGGGTTAGGTGATATGGGGAAATTCCAAGGAAGCAAGGCTTTGCTCTAGACTGGACGCTTCTGGAAGTGGAGGTAATTCTGTGATTGGGGACCTTAACTCCTACCTAGAATAAAGGAAAACTAGATGAAGACCAACACTGCAGTGGTAAGGAAGCCACCAATTCCTCGAGTCCAGCTGGGACAGGAGAAAGTAGGCACTTGTGGTCTGCAGGGTGCCCTTGTTTCCATCTGCGGTTACATGTGATTTGAAGTTTGTCTTGCTTGTTTATTTGGTGACACCTCTGCATGGTCTCAGCGTAGCCCTATCAGATGCCAGAATTCTGGGAGGCCTGAGAACAACACAGCCCAGCTGGGAAAGCCAGGTCATCAGGTGACCACACCAAGCCCTGGCTGCCACCCTCAGGTCAGTTTGCACACTGGACCTACTTGTCTTTTTTCTTTTTCCAGCCACCTCAGCAGTGATTGGTGACCTGTCCCCACCCCCATGTCCACTGCACGGGTGTTTCTGGTTATCTTTTATCTATCATGGGATCAGTCACGTAGCCAGACAGCTTCCACCCCAGAATTCTGCAACCTATTGTAACTTATCCTGGAGGGACCCAAACCTTCTCCCCACAGCAGAGGTGTAGGTGGGGTGGCCTAAAGGCAGGGGGCTAAGGACACTATGGCTGTGGAGAAGCTCAAGCCAGGGTACATTTGGGAGAGAGAAACTGAGGACTCAGGCATCACCAGTCTAGGGTCTGGGTGTTAGTGGTGAAATTAACCAAGTTGAAGGTTTTTGAGTCCATAGCAGTTTGGGGAGGTGAGGATTTCTGTTTGGACATATTTGATTGGATAAGTTCCGTGTGGAGGTGACCGATAGGCCGTGGTATGAGGAGAGGGCTCAGCACCCCCATCAGCATAAAGGGCCAGAGACAAGATTAGGTGAGGAGGAACGCATGGAGAATGAGAAAAGAGGCTGTGGAGAAAGAACTAAGTATGGGGATTTCTCCAGAACCAAAGTTTGAGAGGAAACCAATGCATGCTTTTTAAAAAAATCATGTGCCAATCAGAACCTGAAAAAACAACACAGGAGAGGAAGGAGAAAACAGAGCTCCTGGCTTGCATAGATTTTCCAGTATAGGGGGAAACGTCAATCAAATAAGTAAGGAGCATAAGAGATGAGACGGTGATAAGAACTGTTAAGACAAACAAGGCAGAAGGGGATGCAGAGGTGGGATTAAGTGACGATGGCCTGTGCAGAATTTGTGGGGTGGACGCTGCCTTGTCACATGACTGATCCCATGATCAGATAAAAGATAAATGCATGCAGTGGACATGGGGTGGGGGACTGGTCACTGAGCCCTTCTGAGGTAACTGGAAAAAAAAATAAAAAAACAGGTAGCTGCTGCAGCCAGGGTTCAGCATGGTCAGCTACTGCCCTGGCTTTCACACCTGGGCTGTGTCGTTCACAGAGCTGGGGCTGTAGGAGGAAAGTTTTCAACTTTGGATGTTTCTTAACTATGAAGTGGCTTTTAAACCAACATTTGAAGTTAGGTGAGGTACTGAATGATGCAGTTAACTTGGAGCAAGTCATTCCAGATAGCAAAGAAGTTCTCATTGCTGGCAACAGCTAGACCAACTAGAAAACAATGGCCTTGCATGGTGTCTTACAGATAGAAGATGTGCCCCCTCCTCATATATGTATTCAGGGAGTTAATAAATACAAGGAGCATCCAAAGAAGTATATAAATAATCATTTCATTCTAGAAGATCAATGAAAATATGGATATGACAACGGATTGATTTGGAAAAATCAAACATTTAGTAACACCTTCCTGATAAAATAAAATGCACACTTAAAGGTTGTAACTTAGCTTAAATGGTCTCCTTTTGTTTCCTTTCTCTTTTCTGAGAATGAGTATCAGATAAATCATGCAATAAATATTTGAAGGCAGAGAGTGTGGAGGGTTTGGGGGGTAAGGGTATTTTGTCAATCTTTTGCCTCTTTCAGTTGTTATATGAAAAAATAACTCCCTAGGTAAACATTACAGTCTTACTGGATTGACAAACAGCAGCATGTAACAATTTCTTATGGCTGAGGTACCTAATATAAAACAGATCTGTATACACATGTACATGCACGATTTATAACAAGGCTCTGATAAAAGTTAAATTGTGTCTTGATTTTTGAGAACTGAAATATCTGCTTTTCTGCCAGAGCCAGGGAGAGCTCATAAATGATGGAAGTGCTTTGGCTCTCGGAAAGATGCTATTTCTTTGCAATGCTACTTCTTTGGGGAACAAATATGAAAAATAAAACGTGTCATTTTACATGATACAGAGTCTTTTTATTGTCACCCTCCTGGCTTTAAAAGCAAATGGGACAATCATAAAAAGACATATTGTAGGTGCAAGTTCTGCCTCAGATCTAGATATTCTAATGCAGTGTACGATGCAGGAGTCTGGCCTGTCTCTATTTCTCCCATTCCTTATCTATGGGCAAAGCGATCTGGTAATAAAGTGCTGAAGTGTGAATAGGATGATTTACTCCTGGTTGGCAGCCTCTCTCAGCTTGTGGTTCTTGGAGATGATGATTTTCCTATCAACTTACTCCACAGGAATGGTATTAAAATCCATCAGATTGAGCCCTGGGGAATTAATGGAAGTGGATGTGTACACATGGGTCTATAAAGACAGTTTGCCAAATCTTCAGAGATCATAAGCACAAGGACCAATTAGAAACATTTTGCAGAGTTAGAAACTGACACTTTAAAAATTAATGGAGCCACAATAAAACTACTCCACAAACACACACTAACAAGTGTTGGTGAGGAAGTGGAAAAGTTAGAACCCTAATATGCTGCTGTTGAGACTCTAAAATGATGCAGCCACTGTGCATCTGGCAGTTCCTCAAAAAACAAACACAGAGTCATCGTATGACTCAGCAATTCCACTTGCAGGTATGCACCCAAGAGAATTGAGAACACACGTCTGCACAAAACCTGTGTACAAATTTTCACAGCAGTGTTATAATGTCCATCAACTGATAAAAGGATAAATAAAATGTGGTGTATTTATACAGTGGAGTAGTATTCAGCCACAAAAATGGAGTACTTACCCTTGTATAGTATAGACAAAACCTGAAAATGTGCTAAATGAAAAAAGCCAGATACAAAACAGTAGATATCCCATGATTCCACACATAGGAAATGTCCGAAATAGGTAAGTCCATAGAAACAAATAAAAGATATTCATGGTTGCCTAGGACTAGAAGTTTCTTGGCAAATGAGAAGGGACTGCTCATGGGTATGGGATGTTCTTCTATGGATGATGAAAATGTTCTGACACTAGATGGTTGGAGACAGTTGCAAAACCACATTAAAAAAAAAAAAAGAGAGAAGATATTGTGTTCACCCAAAACTAAAAAATAAATATTAAAAAAAAAATTTTAAAAATCATGGGACTATATACTTCCAAAGAATGAATTTTAAGCCACCCGAGTTTTATCTCAAAGTTACTTCATTTTTTTAAATTAAGATTTGAGATTTGATTGAATATCATCACATGTGCAGAAATTATTGTCGATGTTTTTCTAAGGCACTATAATAGTTATGTTCAGGTCTTATGAAGATGATCAGTACACACTGCAGAGCAATTGTTTTAGGGAGATTACTGACAAGTGCACAGTGTTAAGATGTCTCCCATTGCTGGACTCCCATCTCAGGGACAAGGTGGGCATTGGCTCTAACCCCACATTAGTACTGTGGGATCTTAAGAAACTTTTGGAGACGATGCAAATTGCCACTTCCCCTTCTTTGAACAGAGGTTGTTACAAGGATTGCCAACTCCTAGGGAAGCTGTGAAAGTCAGGAGGCAACTGACAAATGGTTATTGTAGTTGGCATAGGGATAGAGGGGGGGTGTTTAAATTTATTTTAATTTATTAAAATTCAAACAAAAAATTTTTTTTCCATTTTAGCGACTCTGAAATTAGGGTGCATCGACTATTTGGTGGAATTTTATGATTTGATTGGAATTTTTTTAAATTGAAGTTACAGAAAGTAAAGCAGCTTCTCATACTCAATGACTTCACAGACCTGTGAGACAGTGTACTGTCACCACTGCTCCCACTACTGGGAGGTAGGTGGCTCAGCATCACATCTCTTTTACTATCTGTTCCTCCTGACACATTGGGTCCTCAAAAAACATCAATGTATTTCTTAAAACATCAGTGTATTTCTTCTGTATTTTCCATTTCAATATCTCCTACCTTTCTTATCCCCAATTGTTATGCTTTAATCTAACAATGACAATCAGTGTGAATGGGAGCAACTTCAACTTCTACCTTGGTCTACTTACTGTATATATAGGATAAGAATAGCCCTCCCCCATCTTATGTTCCAAGCAATGGTCCAGGCACTGAGAATAGAGCAGCAAACTGTGCAGGCTAAGTATTTACCCACAGGAAGATCAAATTTTAATGAAGTGGGAAGAGAGGACATAAAATAATAAGTATTTATGCTATAAAAAAATAAAGAATAATATCCACATCAAAAGAATGCAACGGGACCCTTCTTTGCATTATATACAATAATCAAAGCGGATTCAAGACCCAAACATAAATCCTGAAACCATAAAACTCCTAGAAGAGGTGTAGAGGAAAAGTTCCTGAACACTGGCCTTGACGATGATTTTTTTTATATTACAATAAAAGCTTGGGCAACAAAAGCAGAAATGAATAAATGGGATGAGGTCAAACTAAATGTTTCGCATGGCAAAGGAAACAACCAACAAAAGGAATCATCAATAAAAAAATACTTGCAAACCATACATCAAATAAGGGATAAATATTCAAAAATCATGAAGAAGTCACACAATTCAATAACAGAAAAACAAATAACCTGATTAAAAAGTGAGCAAGGAATCTGAATAGACATTTCTCCAAAGAAGACAAAAAAATTAAATATACAAAAGGTGCTTGACATCATTGATTATCAGATAAACATAAATCAAAACTGCTATTCACTATCCCCTCACATTCCTTAGAATGGCTATGGTCAAAAAGTCAAGAGATAATATGTGCTGGCAACGGTGTGGAGAAAAGGAATTTGCACCCAGCGTATGGTTGTACACCATTGGTGGGAATGCAGATTGATGCAGCCTTTATGGAAAATAGTATGGAGAACCCTAAAGAAATTAAACATAGAACTTCCACATGACCCAGAAGGTCCACCTGGTAAAGATAGGTGCATCCCCCATCTTCATAGCAATTATTCACAATAGCAAAGATGTGGACGCAATCTCAGTGTGTGTCCATCAATGGACAAAGGGATAAAGAAACTGGATATATTTACATACATACACACAAAACACGGAATATCATTCAGCCTTAAAAAAAAGGAGATCCTGCTATTTGTCACATATGGTCAAACTGATGACATTATACTGAGTGAAATAAGCCAGATACAGATAGAAAATATTGCATAATCTCATTTATATGGGGAATCCAAAATTAAGTAAATAAATTAAAATGTATAGATCTGTAGAATAAAATAGTGGTTGCCAAATAAGTAGATTTTAGCTCCTCTTGCCACACACACATACAAATAGTGTAATTGTGAAATAATAGATGTTAATTTGCTTTATTAATCATTTTACTATCCATATGTATCCCATAATCTCAAACTTTATATGCTAAATATACAAAATAGAATTTATTTCAAAAATAAAGTGGAATATAAAGGGTTTAGAGTATAAGAAGTTGCTCTTTTATAAAGGGTGTTCAGAGAGAACCCTCTAATTGGGTGATGGTTGAGCAAAAACTAGAAGATAATTAAATAATCATGGAAATAATTTGTAAACAATAAAGGTAAGGAAGTATTTGAACCCATTATGCTATAAAAATCATCAAAGCTTCTGGGTTAACTTGGTTTTCCCCTAAAAAGAGACTGAAGCCACTCTCTTTCATTATGAGGTTCATGAGCTTCTCTGAGAGACAGACATGGGAATGTATAATTGCCATGCAGTATGATAACTACCAATATAGAAATTCTAACACTTCCATAGAAGGCATACCATAACAGAAGGCTTCATTGATGGAATAGCATCTGAGCTGCATCCTTAAGAGAAAATCCATATACAGAAAAGTGCACAAAAAAAGAAAATATCACCCTTACCGCACATTTTATTTTGTTTTATTTTCTCCTTTAACAAATAAAAATAAGAAATGAAAGTCTCGCCCCCTTTAGCACCAGGGTTGGCAAAATTTTTCTGTTGAGGGTGAAATGTAAATATTTGAGTCTCTGCCAATCAGACAGTTCTGTCATAACTATTCAATTCTGCTTATAGCACACAAGTGGCCCCAGACAAAGCGTAGTGAAAAAGCGTGGTTGTGCTTGGGCAGAGTTTTATTTACAGAAGCGGATAGGCAGCTTGTTTGGTCTTAGTTTGTCAACCCCTGCCTTACCCAAACCCCAGACATTTAAAATAAAAGATTTAACACACATCCAATTTTATCTCTTTTCACAGGGACCTAAAGGATGAGTAAGATGAGGTAGAGGTTTAAGGGAGGAATGGCACAGTCGAGACAGATCGTAAGTCATGTACAAAGTTATAGTCATATAAAAACTCACAGAATATTCAGAAAACTGCACCTGGTCAATATGGTTAGACCTATGGTTCTAGAAGCTAAATCAAAATGATCCTATACAATAATAAATAAATGGCCATGTCTACTCTTTCGATGAGACAATGGGAAGACATATTTCAATTTTCAATTCTTCCTGCATTCTGCTTTTTGCATCTAAGTTATCATAGGAGGAAGAAGGGTCAATGATTCCAGCTGGAGTTGTTTCATAGTGTTCCAACAAGACTAAAAGGAGCACAGTGCCCTTAACGTCCTCATCTCCAACTGTACTTTTAATGATCTCTGATCCTACCTTAAGCTTTTAACTCCAGTACTCATTCCTGAATCTTAATATCCATTAGCTTATCTGATACCTTTTCATTTGATTGTTGTTGTTGTTGCTGCCCTTATACATGAGCCAGATTCTAGAACCTTCTGAGTGATTCTTATAGCCCTGCCTTGTCCATGCTGATTCTGGTCCCCTCAATGTCTCTTTTGCTAATGATCTTGCAAATTGCACAAACACGGCCACTAATGATGCAGATCAGAGCTGGGGATGTGGCTCAAGCGGTAGCGCGCTCGCCTGGCATGCATGCGGCCTGGGTTCGATCCTCAGCACCACATACAAACAAAGATGTTGTGTCCGCCGAGAACTAAAAAATAAATATTAAAAATTCTCTCTCTCTCTCTCTCTCTCTCTCTCTCTCTCTCTCTTTCTCTCTCTCCTCTCTCATTAAAAAAAAAGAAAAAAAGAAAAAAAAATGATGCAGATCACTTACCAAATCTCTCAATAGGAAGATGAAACCAAGAAGCCGAGCTTTTTAAAAGGATTCTTTGGAACTATTCTGATGATTCACTCTTCAAATGGCTGCTCCTGAGATGACAGCCACTGTCCAAGCATCAGAGTCTGTCATGAATTTGAGTTCTAACTACTCAGAACTATAGTACATTGACCTTTATGAACATCATTTATGAAATGGAAAATTTAATTAGATCCTAAAACTGTGGTATCAAAATACAACTTAGGATACCAGTTTGGACTGGTATCTGGCAGGGCATACATACTTAATAAAAACTGAACATACATACTTAATAAATACCTTCATCCCTGTTTATTAATATGTCCATCTATTAGCTAGGCTTAAGTATAGCTTCATGAACCAAAATATGGAAAAATCATGGAAAAATCAGTTTTCATTCACAGGTATAGAATTGTTTAATGCTAAAAGTAAAAATAGGAATTTTTGAAAATTAAAATAGCATTTAAATCATCTAGAGAAAGAAAAAGAAAAGTAAAGGAGGTAGAGGGAAATTAAAATAACATTCTTAGTTTCTTTTGATTTAATATTTCATCTTAAACCTTAACATACTCATAATTTATAGTAATATATTATTTATTCCTCATCCAACTTTGTCTTGGCTCATTTTTCTCTCTTTTTTCATTCCACCTTTTAGCTCATGTTACTTTGTTGTAACATGGTCATCTGTAAGATCCCTGAAATCCTTTTGGAGCACAGTGGGATATAAATAAAATAAAATATTGTGTTTTGGACAAGGCAACTTCAAAAAGAGAACCCAAGAAAATCAATAATTCTTCACAGCATCTAAAACAGTACATTTCAGTGCATAATCCATGACCCATTGGACAACAAAACTAACAGTTTGTCTTTTCCTGAACCTGTTCTATTAATTTAAAACATTGTAAGAGCTACCATCTTTTAAGTACTTAGAGTGTTCTGGATGTTAGTCTCAGGAGCTTTCACCTGTATTTATTGATTTAATTTTCCCAACCATTCTAGGAGGCAGGTACTAATTCTCATTCTCAATGAACAAGTGAGGAAACAGAGTGATAAAGAATTTCAGTAGCATCGGCTGGGGTTGTGGCTCAGAGGTAGAGCGCTCGTCTAGCATGCGCGATGCAATGGGTTCGATCCTCAGCACCACATAAAGTAAAATAAAGACATTGTGTCACCTATAACTATATATATATATATGAATTTCAGTACATCCTTCAAGGTCACATACTCATTAAGTAGTGAGCAGCAAGGGTCCCACTAGAGGTAGCATGACTCCAAGTCGTCGCTTTTAGCTGTAATGCAATCTGACTTGTAGGAATTATAAATTCCTTATAAAAGACTTAGGCTTTTACAATTTTTTTTCTTCATTTGGTTTTAGGCTCATAGATATTGATGAATTATATAAAAGACCAATCTCTTATACCCTATAATAAATCAATTTACTGCCCTGAGGTTACTTCTTGATATTTTCTTCAATATGTTTTTCAAAAGTTTTAATAAAGATTTATCATAGCTAAGAAGAATGGGTGAATGAAGAAGGTCAAGTCAAATTTTCAATAACATATTCAGAGATGTCACCATATTAAACATAGTGCTAGATCCTGAGGCCACTCCAACTTGGGTTCTTTAGCTTCATGGTGCCTACATTCAAAGGGGGATCCAAATATTAAACATGAAGTGATGTCTCAGTCCATTCATGCTGCTACAACAAAATACAATAAAACAGGTAATTTATAAAGACAAAAAATTTTATTTTCTCACAGTTCTGGAGGCTGGGAAATCCAAGATCAAAGCTGGCTGCTGAGGGGCCAGTCTCTCTGCTTCCAAAATGGCAGCTTGCTATTGCATCCTCTGGAGAGTCAGGATGCTGTAGATAGAAGGAAGAAGGAAGCTAGTTGGACACTGCATCAAGCCCATAAGGTTGCAATCCTATTTATAAGGGAGGAACTCTCATGACCTAATCACCTCATGAAGGCTACATCCTTTAGTCTTATCAAGTTTGCTATGAAGTTTCAGTACCTGATTTCACAGGATATTCATTCAAACCATAGCAGGTGATAATGTTATGATGAGGGATGGTATAGTAGTAACTCCTGGTATTCTGAGAGAATGGGCGAGAGTACCATATCTAGGTGAGTGATTTAGGAATGATTTTTCATATTGTACCATACCCAGTGAAAAAGTTGCATTGGTTGAAGTCTTTTAATACATAATATGAGAAAAGAAGAGGAGATGTTCAAAGTATGGTGGATTCGTCAGCTCACGATACTATAACAGGGTGAATTAGATAACAGAAGTTAGTTTCTCACAGTTCTGGAGGCTAGAAAGTCAGGATTAAAGTGCCAGCAGTGTTGGTTTCTGGTGAGGGCTTTCTTCCTGGAATTCAGATGACAGAATTCATAATATAAATGATATAGAGAGGGATTCTCTAGTGCCTCTTCTTATAAGGACATTAATACTGTCAAATCAGGACCCCACTTTTATGAACCCATTTACTGTTAATTACCTCCATAGAGGTCCTATCTCCAAATAGAGTCATACTAGGGATTGAGATTTTAGGCGTATACATTTGTTGTTGTTGTTGTTCTCAGCAATTAAACCCAAGGGCATTTAACCACTGAACCAAATTCCCACTTGTTTTATTTTTTATTTTTTGAGACAGGGTCTCACTGGGTTACTTAAAGCCTCACTAAGTTGCTGAAGCTGGCTTTGAACCTTCCATCCTCCTGCCTCAGCCTCCTGAGCTGCTGGGATTACAGGTATGCACCACTGCACCTGGCTAGACACAAATTTTAAAGGGACAAAAACATTCAGTGCATAACATATGGGTAGAAGGAAGAAGGAAAGATAGAGTTTGAGCATAGAAAGCCTTCAGGAAGACAGGGTACAGCTGAGATCCTATTGCTTTCAAGGGTCTAAACATAATTCCACAAATAGGGTATTTGGTACAACAGACACTAGTATGGCACTATGTATAAACGTGGATGTGTAACCAATGTGATTCTGCAATCTGTACATGTGGTAAAAATGGGAGTTCAGAACCCACTTGAATCAAATGTATGAAATATGATATGTCAAGAGCATTGCAATATTTTGAACAACCAATTAAAAAATAGGGTATTTGGATACATTTTATCCAAAGAGCAACAGCAATGGAAAATTGTTGATAGGCTTTTAGCACAGAAGGAAATGATGTGACATAATTCTTAAAAGATCCTGGTTATTGTAGGAAAGGATGAATTGAAGAGGGGTAAGACAGAGGCAGACATTTGAGGAGATTGTAGGTTCAGGATAGTGCCAGTGAGGACAGAAAGACATGGAAAGATTAAGGATGTTTCAGGGTCAAAAAAGCAGGGTCTGAAAAATAAGTTCAACCCTGTTGAAGACAGGAAAGGAAGGTGTCAAGGATAATGCCAAAGTTGCTAGCTTGGACGTACCTAGATCTTGGTGCTCAAGGAGAGAGTAGACAGGAGCTACATACAGAAAACAGAGAATGTGTCCCACACAGGGCAGTGAGAAATCACCAACCCTAGCTAGAGGCTGAAGGCAGAGCTTTCTGTTACTGACCCTGGCTTTTATTGTCACCTTTAAGCCTTAAAATTTAAAGTCTAGAGACATTTCATTGATATGTATTCACCAGTTTTTCCCAGTTCTCATTTAGATGTGTGTTCTATGTATTCCTTTTATCTTCTTGGATATATTTTCTCACAATATATGGAGATTCCAGAACCTTGAGAAATAGACCTCTGTGATCTTGTCCATGTACATTGATTGGCTGAGCAATCTTGAAACCTAGATTTCTTTCCTAAAAGATGCCTATATAAAAAAATAGTAGTTAAATATTATAATAATAATAGTTAATGTTTATTCAGGGTTAACAGATGCCAAGAACTGGGCTAAGACTTATGTAAGCCTGACCATACCTTCTGAGTAGGTACTATTGTCTCACCTTATAGATGAATACACTGAGATTTCAGATCTCAGTGACTTGCTAGTAAACCACACACTTCAGAAGTTCAACTCAGATTGATTCATGATATACCAGTCTGATCCTTATGCCATTCTGTCTTTACAATTTTGTCTGTGACAGTTTAACAACTGTGATGTAATTTTAAACATTTTATTTCTCTATTAAATTATAAGCATATGTACCATGTTTTATAATATACTATTTATTATTATATTAATAAAAAAACTCATTGTGAGAAACTTGGAAAATATAGAGAAAATAAAAATCATCCACAATCCTACCACCTGCAGATAACCATTATTACCATTTTGATGTATTTCATGCTAATACTTTTCGTTACATTTTTTAATAGTTGAAATCAGTGTTTATACATTTTAATCATGCTTTTTCATTTAAATTATAAATATAACTATTTCTCCATGCTATTAAATATGATTTACAAATTTTATTTTCAATGACTGCAGAATATTTCATTACATGAATATATTGAAATTGATGTAACCATACAAGCATTTTTAAACATGTGTTTTTTTCTCATTTTTTAACTAATATAAATAATACACTTGGTTTTTCAAATTATTTCCTTTAAAAATATCTCCAGAAGTGTAATTTAATCATTGCTTCAAATAGAGAAGGTACATTTTGAAGGCCCTTAATACTTTCCAAAAATAACAAGACAACAGATATTCACTTCAGCAGAAAGAAAGAATCCTGTCTCAACATAACCTCAACAGCATTGTGACATTTGCATTTTAAGTGTTTAGTAATAATTTTATTTTAATTTTTATTTCTTGGTACAAACAACATTTAACATTGTTATAGTCCTTTGAAATTATTTTTATTTTGTTTTCTTTTCCTGCCTTTATCCATTCACTTGCTTTTTCATTTAATAAGTGTTTTTTAAAACAACTACTACAGAAGGGCATATAGGTTGCTTCCACAGTTTAACTATTATGAATTGTGCTTCTATAAACTTTGATGTGGCTGTGTCCCTGTAGTATGCTGTTTTTAGGTCCTTTGGATATAGACCCAGAAGTGGAATAGCTGGGTCAAATGGTGGTTCCATTCCCAGTTTTCCAAGGAATCTCCATACAGCTTTCCATATTGGCTGCACCAATTTTCCGTCCCACCATCAATATATGAGTGTGCCTTTTTTTCCCACATCCTCGCCAACCCTTTTTGTTTTTTGTCTTCATAATAGCTTGTTAGAGTCTGTAAACAAGTCTGGATGGCGCCTGGCATTTTGCCAGAGGGAGTGGTTTGTGAAGTAACGCCAGCGAGCCATTAAGTGTGGAGATTCCTTATTGGTTGACTGCTGTATCTAGTTTATATTAATTAAGATAAGCTGTGTGGAATGTATATATACCTCTCCTGTCCTACAATAAACGGCTCCCACTCCTGCTGTATCAATCTACACAAGTTGCTCGTCACCCCCCCCCCGCCCCCCGTTATTTTGCTGCAGCCAGACTGCGGCAATAGCTGCCATTCTGACTGGAGTGAGATGAAATCTTAGAGTTTTGATTTGCATTTCTCTAATTGCTAGAGATGTTGAACATTTTTTCATATATTTGTTGATTGATTATATATCATCTTCTGAAAAGTGTCTATTCAGTTCCTTGTCCCATTTATTGATTAGGTTATTTGTTTTTTATGTGTAAAGATTTTTGAATTTTTTATATATCCTAGAGATTAGTGCTCTATCTGATTGCTTGTGGTAAAAAATTGCTCCCAGAATATGGGCTCTCTATTCACCTCACTGATTGTTTCTTTTGCTGAGAAGCTTTTTAGTTTGAGTCCATCCCATTTATTAATTCTTGATTTTAATTATTGCGATATAGGAGTCTTATTAAGGAATCTGGTGCCTAATCCGACATGATGGAGATTTGGGCCTACTTTTTCTTCTGTTAGACTCAGTGTCTCTAGTTTAACTCCTAGGCCCTGAATCCACTTTGAGTTGAGTTTTGTGCATGGTGAGAGATAGAGGTTTAATTTTATTTTGTTGCATATGGATTTCCAGTTTTCCCAGCAGCATTTGTTGAAGAGGCTGTCTTTTCTCCAATGTATGTTTTTGGTGCTTTTGTCTAATATAAGATAATTGTAATTATGTTGGTTTGTCTCTGCGTCCTATATTCTGTACCATTGATCTACAAGTCTATTTTGGTGCCGATACCATGCTTTTTTTTTTAACTATTTCTCTGTAGTATAGTTTAAGGTCTGGTGTAGTGATGCCACCTGCTTCATTCTTCTTGCTGGGAGAGGGGGAAAGGTAGGAAAGATGGTGGAATGAGATGGACCTCAGTACCCTAAGTACATACATGAAGACACGAATGCTGTAACTCTACTTTGTTACCACCAGAGATATGAAAAATTGTGCTCTACATGTGTGATATGAATTGTAATGCATTCTGCTTTCATATATAACAAATTAGAATAAATAAAAAATATTTATGAGATAAATAAATAAATGATTAAGTATGGGGAAACCTTAAAAAAAAAACACTACATGTTGGGCCCTATTGGAAACTCTGAAATATTGTAGTAAGTGATATGAGTAAAATCTCTGCCCTCATGGTGCTAACAGCCTATGAATAAGACATCAGAGCCAATGGATTAATTTGCACTAGAAGGAAATATGCTGAAATACACATGATTTAAAAAAAATAATTTTCTGTATATTCCAAATTTGCTAAAATAAACTTGTGTTACTTTTACAATGATTAAAGGGAGTATAGATGTCTGGTAACTTTAGTTAATTATATTTTAAAAAAAGAAAAGAAAAATATCTGATGGTAAAAGAATATTGCAGGCTACTTAAATAAAAGAGGTAATGTGATAGAGCAATAAAGTATTCCTTTTTGGTCTTAGAAATACTATACATTCTTAAAAATTACTAAGGATGCCAATGATGAGAACTGAAAACTATGTAAAATGCAGAAACACTGAAGTATACGTTCCATTAGCCATCAGAGAGATGTGACCTTACCCTTGGGTAGCTTCTGGAAAATTTCACTGTACACTTAAAGGAGAATGAGAATGAAAAAGCAAAAAATGATTTATCATTATTATGGAAACAGTTTGGCTCTGATTGAACTCCTATAAAATATTAAAGACCCCTGGCCTCCCCAAACTGTACTTTGAAACCCACTGTGGTGGGAATGACTTCTACTTTGGATTGGGTGTTAGAGGAGGTATGTCTGAGAATGTGACAGTTATCCTAGGATCCAAGGGAAGAGGAATAACAGTAGTGTGGGTGGAAAAGATTAAAAGGCAAACAGTGAGTAAAGACCCAGCCACAGGAGGAAATGGGCAGAGTTTGTTGGAGAACAGAAATGAGACTAGGGTATCAATCTTTATCAGGATGCTTTTCTATACCACTTTTAAGGGAATTTTACTATGTGCAGTTTCAGACTTATAGATTGAACTTGACTCCCATACCTCTAGAATGCTGGTGCCTTTTATTTGCTAAACAGATAAAGATAAGCTATAATATCACTTTTGTTCCAGTGAGGAAGTGAATGGCACACAATGATGAACACAAAGTTGACATGACTGTTAGTTGGCTCACATTAAAAAACTCAATGCCTAAAAGGGGAGGGAGAGATGGGGAGCAAGCATAGGGGTAGGAAAGATGGTAGAATGAGATGGACATCACTACCTTAGGTACACATATGACCGCACATATGGTGTGACAATACATCATGTACAACCATAGAAATGTAAAGTTTTGCTGCAATTGTGTACAATGTATCAAAATGCATTCTGCTGTCATATATACCTAATTTTAAAAAAAAGAAAAAAGAAAAAAACTCAGTGCCCAATGCACAAAGGTCAGTAGCAACATTTTGCACTCATTTTATGTAGTTGCTTTTGTTAGCCCTTAAAGTAAGGAAGAATTGGCAGGAAAAGTCCCCTTCTTTTGTCTTACCATCTTAGTAGAGCTTATCTCAATCCAGTTCCTCTTTTTTTAGACAGAACAAAATGTGGGTAGAGCCAGGCCACTGCTGAATCCTTCTATTCATCTAGTCAGACTTAATATTAGTCTCAATATTCACCTCAGAAATGAAAATAAATAGTATGCTGTTACCCCATTGTTCCACCAGCATTTTAACCAAGCATCTAATAATGCAAGAGGCTCACTCAAAAACTAAATACTAAGCCAGGCTGCAGTGAGGAGGCTGAGACAGGAGGATCGTGAGCTCAAAACCAGTCTCAGCAACTTAGCAAGGCCCTAAGCAACTAAGTGAGATGCTGTCTCTAAATAAAGTACAAAAAAAAAAAAAAAGAGCTGGGGATATGGCTCAGTGGTTGAGTGCCCCTAGGTTCAATCCCTGGAAAGAAAGAGAGAGAGAGAGAGAGAGAGAGAGAGAGAGAGAGAGAGAGAGACAGAAAGGGAGGGAGCCACATCGAGAAAAAGAAAGAAAGAAAGAAAGAAAGAAAGAAAGAAAGAAAGAAAGAAAGAAAGAAAGAAAGAAACCAAAAAACTGATTTCAAGATAAACCAAGACTGATTTCACTGAGTTGGTACATCAAATCAACAATCCCTACCTGATGCTATAAAACTACTTAGCCACCTGGAAGCCTACTGGAGTGGGATTTCCAGAATTCCTCAAGAATCTCCTAAATGCTTACCTAAATTCAGATTTCCAGGCCCAACCCTACCAGCTAGATTTGGATTTTCAGTGAGGAAACCTGGGAATCTGTATTTTAATTATGCCTCTATCATTTCTACCAGTAGGCAAATGGTAGAAATTCTGAGATGAGTTATAGTTCCATCAAATAGTAAATGTCTTTGAAGCTGAATATAAGTCACTTTGTAATTTTGAGCTTTTCAAGTATAGTTCTACTTAAATCACATCATCAAATGGAGACATTCTATGCTTCCATCTATATAAGAAACAAAATAAGAAAAGCTAGTGTGTGCTGTTAAACATCCAGAGAGTGCTTAACCTTGGCAGCTTAGTGTTTAGAAAGAGGGACAAAGGGTCTTTTTCAGGGACAGAATGTTCTGTTTCTTAATCTGGTACTGATGACACAGATGTGTTCATATGGGAAAAAAGACTCACTGTATATATTATATACTATAAATACTACACACATATGCACCAATAAAAATATATTTTAGAAAGATTTAAAGGTTATAACATTGTAAAGGTTAATTGAAAAGTAAGAAAAACTACATATGCCAAAAGTGTTTCTACTAAATCAACATTTTTGTCAATATTAAAAATACATAGCCCAAATATATGTAGATTTCAGATTATGTGCCTAACCCCTAGAAAAATTAAAAATATGCTTGCTGTAAGCCTGAGCATCTCTATCTGTGGAGTCTCTATCTTCCTGAAGCTCAAGTTTGATATCAACTTTTGCATTATTTTAAGTATTTTAAAAAATACATTCACAAACTTGAACCCAGAAGCAAAATCTCTACCTCCAAATATGGGGCACCAGATGGCAAAAAACAGCATATTTATTTTTAGTCTTTCATGAAAAAAAATTGGTGTCCAACAATTGAATGAACTACTTTATTTTTCTCAAGAAGTTAAATTTTTTTATCAAATTGACAAATAAAAATAACAGTCAAATTTTGGAAAACAAAAGACAGAAATTTTAAAACCATACAATTATTAAGATTTTTGCACATTTTCTTTTTTATAAATAGATATGATTCTTACATGGCACAATTAAATATAATGAATAACTTTGTACCCTGCTTTTTCAACTTGTTATATAATATAATTGACTTATTTAATTATGCTTTTGTATATTTTCTACACCTTGGCTCTAGCTAGAAGTATTACAAAGACAGGGCAGGAGCTTATATTTATTTTGTTCACTAATATCTTTCAGATGCTTAGAACAATACCTGATACATAGTCAGGGCCCAATATCTTTTGTGAATTGAATGTTGAACATACCATATATGTCACTGCAGATTGCTGTAGTCTTCCGACTATCCCTTCAAATAGATTCTATTCTCCACCCTCCAGTAGACTAATACTGGGTGTGGGAGGATCCTCCTATTTGATGTTCTATATTTCATGTTTTATGTTACTATCATCTTTGAGACTTTTAAGTTTAGAAACTTGTTGCAAACTCAAATGCCTATGAGCTTAGAGAGTTAAAATTTAGCATGAGGAATGTAAGAGAAGGGTGCAATAAGGAGGGGCAGAGTCTATAGAGAACTTGAGCATGCACCTCCTACAGTATCCAGAGGGGGCAGTAGCCATTCATCTCTACTCAAATGACAATCTTGCAAAAATTTGAGCTCAGTGCCTTCTAGATCATCTGATTATTCAAGAGAAAGCAGAAATGCTCTTTGGTCACTGTTTACAACTAAATCAAATTTTGATGAAACACTATGCAGGTCTACCCATTCAAACAAAACAAATCATAGATAACAATGAGACATCAGTGCACTTCCATTGGGATGGCTATTATTTCAAAAAACAGCAATTAACAAGAATTGTTGAGCATGTGAAGAAATTGGAATCCTGTGCTTCAATGGTGAGAATAAAATGACATGCCACTATGGGAAATGGTATGACAGTTCCCTAAAATATTAAACAGAATTATCATATAATCTAGCAATTTCACCCAAAAAATCGAAAATGGGATCTCATAGAAGTATTTGTACTCCTATGTTCATTTTGGCATTAATCACAGTACCTAAAGGTAGAAACAACATAAGTGTCCACAGACTGATGGATAAGCAAAGTGTGGTATATACATACAATGGAATATCACTCTTTTTGAATGAGGAATCAAATTCTGACATACACTACAGTGAAAGAAGACATCATGCTAAGTGAAAGAAGCCAGTCACAAAATATGGTCTGATTTCATGTAAATGAGGCACTTAGGTAAGTCAAATTCAGAGACACAAACTATAATAATGGTTGCCAGGGGCTGGGGATAAGGAGGACTGGGAGATAGTTTTTGATGGATATAAAATTTCAATGTGGGAAAAGAGTTCCAAGATGGATGGTGTTAATGGTTGCACCATAATGTGAATGTACTTAATGTCACCAAACTGTACATGTAAAAATGGCTAAAATAAAAAATTATGTTATATGTACTTTACCATAAAATAAAATTTTTAAAAAAATTCAAGGGAATCCACCTTCAGTCTGGGACATCTCTTCCTGCTCTCAATGTGGAGCAGCAAGCTGGCTTTCACATCACTGTTGCAGTTATTCTGTATATGTGATTGCAACATTTTTGTGTTTGAAATTCACTGTATGGAAAGACTATTGGCCAATTTATTACCCGAGAAAAGACAAACAAACACTAGACCTGGATGTTGGAAAAGAAATTTAAATGCTGATATTTAAATTTGGGGTGCTGAATTTTACCACCCAATATTAAAGAGCCTCTGAGTCATGTATTTGTTTGAGTATATTTAAGCATCTACAGTCTTTTAGAATTATTTGCCTCCCAAATTCCTTTTCTATAACTATGATTGTAGTGCCTAACTCCTCTGTGGTTTTCTGTCATTGAAATAGACACAGTACTTTAAGGAGTTTTAAACTTCTTGAATTAATAGTATCATATAAGTAGAAAAAGTAATTATTACTATAGCAAATACTTATTTTCTTCCACACAGTTAATCATACCTATAGCATTCCATGCTATAAAGAACTTTCAACAGGTTACCAACTGAAAAGAAAACCTATGAAAAAAACAATAAAATAATATATGTATGGATATAGTCATGGGGAAGGTAAAGTTCCCAGACTCGGTTAAAATTTCAGATTTTTTTCCTAATGCTCCAACTGAAAATGTCCACATTATATTCCTATAAACAAATTCTCCATTTTGACCAAAAGAGATCAAAATTAGTTTGGTTTCAAAAAATGATTAAAAAATTAAAAATTCTGTCTCCAGTTGACTCAAAAGGATTTTTTTAAAAGGTAGAGAAAAATTAAAAATCTGACAGTACAAAAAATTTTGAACCATTTCCCAAAGGGCATCTGATATTTCATCACCTGCTTGCTTCCCTTCCCCTTCCCCCTCAGAAAGTCCTAATTTTAGCTGTCAGCAAGAAAATGCTGTACAGCTTTAGCAAATCAAATGCTTTCTATTGGAGACAGTCTCTGGGGGGATATGGAGCTAACTAAAAGATTAGATGAAATTTAATTTTTAATCCAGAACTGTACTCTTAACAGGAGGCCTTTAAATAGCAGATGCCATTTTTCATTATTAATGTGAGTGTTAAAGAAACCCAAAGCATGTCACCTCCCGGAAGAGTTCTGCTAGTTCTTTGGCAAAATGACACCGAGAGAAGCTTGCCTCCTTTCTCATAGCTGACCTGAGCCACCAGGCATTTTCTAGGCTCAGAGAGTGAAAAAGTCACAAATTTCTACATTCTGTTGTGGTAGAGGGGTTAAAAGAAGGGGGGGAAAAAGAAGTTATCTGGCTTTTCTTTCCTTTTTAACTCATGATGACGTAAGTCATTTAATAAGCAGATTAAGTATCTCTTTTCAGACATTTATTTTGTTTAGAATCTCTACTTTTTCTTTCTTTCTTTCTTTTTTTTTTTTTTTTTTTTTTGGAACTGGGGGTCGAACCCAGGGCTTTGGAAATGCAAGGCAGAAGCCTTGCCACTGAGCTATATCACAGCCCTGGAATATCTAAATCAAAAGGTAAAAATGACTTAAAATTGAAGAGGCAAGTAATATAAATAAGGTCTTGGGTTTGTTATTTAAGTAGGAATCTGAAATATATCTGAAACAGAATAAAGTTGATCAAATACTTTAATTGAGGTAAGGAGAGTAAAAAACTTGATATTTAGAATTTTAAAAAAATGTGTCCCTGAATATGTTATTTGATTTATTTACATATTCTTAGGGGGGAAAAAGAATCAGTAAATAAATTCCCCACTCTTTCCACTCCAAACCTAGGAACAGTACTAGGTTGAACCATACATATTGCCCTTTATTAGGTCAAACATCATTGATGATAGCAAGTTTAAGCTTCACATTGCTTTTTCAAATCAGAAAAATATTAAATATTTGAGCTAAGAGGTTTCCCACACAGTGGATAGATGAGCAGGTGTCCCCTTTGTGTAAAGACCATAATGTCAATTGCAATGTCTTAGCCTATGGGTTTGGAGAAGAGCCATATGTGCATTGGAGCTAGTCATGGAGAGATGCATTTCCGGTTAAAGGAATGTGCATTGTCTTGCTGTAAGGTAATGGCAGTAAGGTAAGGATAAGTGAAAAGTTAGGTGGTACAGCAAGCTGCAAAATGATCCTCTGTACTTCTTTTCAAATGCCTTTCTTAACATTCTGGTGGATCACATGGCAGGCCAGAAGCAGCCACCCTACCAGGGCTGTCTTGCCCTCTCTCACTTGAGTCTCAGTGAGTCTTACAGAATATGCTTTTAGGTACAGCATATTGAAGGGAAAGACCAAGCCCTCAGTATTATCATGAAATGTTATTTACACATTACTTTATATGTTAATAGAATGCAACAGCTTGAAGTTCAACAAACAGATGCTTTTTTCTGAGGAATGCTGTCAATGAGATTCCAGGTCCTCACTTAGATGTTTTGGGTTACTAGTGATTTTTTTTAGCCTATCCTTTCAACTTATCAACCATGTGAGAATAGATTCCAAGTATTCAGGATTCTAAAACCAATCACATGGCTAAAATTAGAACCCCTAAGTTTCTGCTAACTGCCTGGAATCTCTGTGAGCCTGGAAAATAAAAGGAATCTTTGTAAAGCATCAGGAGGTAGGTAGGAGGCCTCCCTACTGATTAGGTCATCTCCCTCGAATCATTTATGTTTCCTGCTTCTTGAAATTAGAATAGCCTGGTCACTTATTTATTCCTCCTCTCATTCTGCCACTTGGGTGGAAATTCAAGTCACTCTTAATTTGTCTTATTTTAGCAACATACAATCTGGCTAATTTGCTCCTTAAGAATTAAGTGTCAAGTCTAATGTTTCCCTTTAAGCCTAAATCTATATTATATGTCTAAACACATCCAGATAAATTGGAGAAGAGGAAGAAGTCGGTTACGTATCTAGATATTTCATCTCAGAGATCACAATATCCAAACAGGTGGAAAAACTGCATGGATCAGCAGCAGGAATCAACATGCTAATGGACCTCTTATTTGCATTGCATTCTCCTTGGTGTGTGTGTGGGGGGGAGAGTCCTATGTCAATCTTTCTAATTTGGAGTACAATATGCATATCTGTTGATATTTAAAGAAAAGAACTGCACCCAGACAGGTATTCACATCCTTGAGCTACATAATTGGTTTCTGTTTCAAAATAGAAAGGTAACTGCTAAATGAGTCACACAAGATATTTCCACATACTCATTTAATAAGGTGATAAATTCAAGGCTTTTAATAAACTGATGGATTTTGCTAAACACAACATGATAAAAGAACTCCAAAAACTCAAATTTCATGAAATTCAGGGTTGCATTCTTCTGAGAAAATAAGTGGGCAAGCCTGTCTCCATAGCCAGTCCAGAGTTGGAGGGGTCCATCTGCATGAATCAATTCTGTTCTAGTCCTAGCTGAGATGTGGTGCCACTAGCCTGATGGTGATTTCAACCTGGCTTAAATATCAATAGAAATAATTCTGGCTCCCTGGGGCTTCCAGAACTCAAATAGCATTCCAGAAATCCTCCCCTTGGCTGAGCCCCTATTCATTTGTATGATTGGAGGGACTGATGAAAAATACTGAAGATAAAAGGCATTCCTGTCATTTTCCAAAATCCAGTTGCCTACTTTATTCACCCTGATTTGAGAATGCAAATTCACCAGAGAATGAAAGCCAACTACCAATCTTATAACACTCTGATTCACATGGTCGCAGCATTTTGTTCAATTATTATTATCAATATTGTTTTTGACAGCTTTTAAAGTCTATAAGCGCTGGGCTTGTACTCAGAAGTATATTATGATCTTCGTGTCAAATTTTTGTAAGCCAACAATCACCAAATACCTAGTTTTAGAAAAGTTGCTAATATATTCATTGTTTACACTGGTTTCTTCATATAATTCCTCAACCCTAATAGTAGGTTGTTGTGGTTATTATTTTGCTATGTTCAGGGTCAAACCAAGAGCTTCACACATGCAAAGTTGGTGCTCTACCACTGAGCCACACCCCCAACCCTGTTATTCCTACTTTAAAAATGGAAAACCTGGCACAGTGAGGAACCTGATAATAGTCACTATATTAGTTTTCTAGGGTTGCCATGATAAAGTGCCTTTAGTACATGGCCTCAGAGAACAGAAACTTGTTCTCTCACAGTTCTGGAGGCTAGATGACCAAAACTCAGGTGTCAGCATAGCCCTGCTCCCTCTGAAATCTACAGGAGTTCCTTCTTTGCCTCTTCCTAACTCTGGGTAACCCCAGGTGTTCCTGGGATTGCAGATACATCTCTCTGGTCTTCCTTCTTCCAATGGAGCATCTTGCTATTCATCTCTGTCTTCACATTGATCGTTTTCTTATAAGGACACTAACCTTATAAGATTCATAACCAAGCCTACTCAGTGTGACTTCATCTAAACCTATTTCATGCACAACTATCCTATTTCCAAATAAGGTCATTCTGAGGAGCTGAGGATTTTAGGACATAAGAATAAAATTCTATTGCCAAATATCAGGTGCTTAAACTAAAAGATATTATGAAAGAATGAAAGAATGATTGGATTATTATTATTAGACAACTGGGACACTATACATGCATGGAGAGAAATGAGGGAACAGGGCTTCCTCATTAGTAATCCTAAAATTTGTATGGAACCATGAAGAACCCTAAATAGCCAAAGCCAATTTGAGCAAAAAGAACAAAGCAGGAGGCATTACACTACCTGACTTCAAAAGATACTACAAAGTTGTGGCAATCAAAACAAGCATATTGGCACAAAAACAAACATATAGCTCAATGAAACAAGTAGCGAGAGGCTGGAAGTAAACCCACACACATACAGCCAACTGGTATTTGACAAAAGTGTTAAGAGCATGCATTGCAAGAAAGGGCATTTAAAAATAAATAAATAAATGCTATGGCAAAAATTGGATACCTACATGCAGAAGAATGAAACTGGACTCCTCTTACCAGATACAGAAATCACTCAAAATGGATTAAAGAAATTACATGTAGAGCATAAAAGTACTAAAAGAAAACATAGGTGAAACACTTTAGGACATTGGAATGGGCAAGGATTTTTTAGATAAGACCCCAAGAGCACAGGGAGCAAAGGCAAAAAATAAGCAAATGGAAATACTATTTAGGGTTTTTCATGGTTCCACACAAATTTTAGGATTACTTTTTCTAGTTCTGTGAAGAATATCACTGGTATTTTGGTGAGGATTGCATTGAATCCATAGATCAATCTGGGTGGTATGAATGCTTTTAACAATATTGATTCTTCCAATTCATGAATATAGGACATTTTTCCATTTTTTGGTGTCTTCTTCAATTCCTTTCCTCAATGTTTTATAACCTTCACTGTAAATCTTTCACCTCTTTGAATAAATTTCTTCCTAAGTTTTTTAATGTAGCTATTACAAATGGTTTATTTTCTTTTAGATGATTTAAAATTGACATATAATGAGATTGTTGATTTTTTTGTGTTGATTTTGGATCATGCAACTTCATTGAATTCATTTACTAGTTTTAATAATTTGGGGTAGAGTCTTAGGGTTTTCTATATATAAGATCAAGTCATCTGCAGAGATAGTTTGACTTCCCCTTTTCTGATTTGAATGCCCTTTATTTCTCCTCTTGATAAAAATTTTTATATAATTTTTAAGTTATAATTTCCAACAATAATTTGAGAGTTGAATTCTTCTCTGCCAGGAATGCTTTCCCAATTTTTTTTTTTTCTGGAAGCTTCCAAATTCATCTATTACTTCTTAAATCCTCCAGGGAAGAAAGCAAAAACACTTTCATTGACACTTTGACACCTTTTGGAATTTCCAACAGCTTGGAATTCATACTGATTCAGTTCTACATTCAGATGTTATCAAATAGTTTTCATCTTTAAAGTCAAAAATCATGAAAAAAAATGGAAGCTAAATGAGAATATACTTTAATGCCTTCAGGTTATACCTCAAGGAACTAGGAAAACAGAAAACAGACCCTAACTGCTACTTTATTGTCATACAAATGGATACTTCAGGCAGAAACAATAATTATATACAGTAAACAGAATTTATATACCATATATTCTACCATCTATTGTGGTGATAATGACAAAGTTGTGTAACTTGTTTTGCCAAATCCAAGAGAGAATATATCTAACTAATATACTGCTATCTTTTAAGACTCAGATTTATGGATTATGGAAGAAATGCATAAATACTGACAGAACATGCATTTTTTTCTTTGTGAGAACATTCCTCTTACTTAGCTTTCAGAGAAAAATAAACATGTACTTTTTATTGTGGAAAATGAGACAATCATGGACCTCCAGACATGTCTTTCATGTAATCTGTTCACCATTAGAAAATTATCTTTATGCCACTTAAGTGTGGTTGTGATTGCCTATAACTCTAGCTACTGAGAAAGATGTGGCAGGAGGATTGAGAGTTCAAAGCCAGCCTGGGCAACATAGTAAGAACTTGTCCAAAAAGAGAGAGAAAAAGAAAATCATCTTTAAGACTGGTTTAGTTGGGGTCAGGCACAGTGGTGCACAACTGTCATTCTAGCTGCTCAGGAGACTGAGGCAAAAGGATTACAAGTCTGAGGCCTGCAAGTAAGACAATGTCTCAAGATAATAAAGTGCTGGGACTGGAGTTATGGTTCAGTGGTAGAGGTAGAGATTCAATCTCTGATAACAACAACAATAAAAATAACATATAAATACTCTGGGATCCCCTGCCCACCATGGCCTGTGTCTTAAAGGCTTGACCCCAATCCTGCACCTGCTATTGGAGGCAATGGCAACTTTAAGAGTTCTTGCCTAGTTGGAGGTCTTTCAATCATTGGGGGAATGCCTTTGAAAGGGATAGTGGAACCCTAGCCCTCGATCTTCCCCCTTTTCACTTCCAAACCATAAAGTGAGCACTTTGTTCTGCCAAGGATTTCCACCATGATGTACTACTTCATAAGCAGAAAAAAAAGGGGATCAAATGATTATTGACTAAAACCATGGAAACTCTGTGCCAAGTTAGACGTTGGTGTGGGGGTGTAATCAGTGGTAGAGTATTTATTTAGTATGTCTGAGGCCCTGGGTTCAATTCCCAACTCAGTTACAAATTTAAAAATAAAATAAAATTGAAAAGTAAATTTTTTCTCTTTATAAATTGAATATCTCAGGTATTTGTTATAGTACTGGAAAGCTGACTAATACAATGATTTTTTAAAAGCTAATAAGAAAAATATGGCAGTATCAGTACCACCACTAATTGTAGTAAGAAAGAAAATAAATGTTTTAATTTGGTTTCTCAGCCCACATGCAATCAAGCTTAAATCACCTGATTTATAATATAAGAGGTGTCACTGTCTAAATAAACCTTCCATTTTCATTAATACTCTTTTCAAAACCAACTTTGGAGAGAATACCTATTTCCTAATTTGTATCAACTTTGAATGGTTTTCCATTCTAAATTTATGATATGTATATGATAAAGCAAGAACATGACCAGACCACTGCTGGAAAATTCTTGGTTGTTCCCAAATTTATGACTGGATTTCTGCAATTTTAAGTTACATTTTACTTTTTCCAAAAGTTAAAATTCCACCTTGTGATTTTAGCACACATTGAAATTTGAAATCTTCCATTGATGGCCACTGCATGATTTGTGCTATAGGGAACACCATCTGAGAGGTCAGACTTGTCAATGATGTAATTCTGAGATCTTTAAATGCATGTCTGACAATGTTTTTCAAGTAAGATTCGATTGTACTCTTGGCTTTAATAATGTATTTTCCTGTCCTGCCTTGGGGCACACTGAAAGGGTGCAAATGGAAACAGGGGAGTTTGAATCAAAGTAATTACATTTTAAAGATTTGGTATCTTTATTACAATTACAAAAAAGCCAATAATATAGTTTATTATTCTCCTATTTCATGTCTTTGACTTGTAATCCTATAGATTGCTGTACTGATTTATTCCACGGATTGCTTTTAAAAAGGGCAGCATCAGTAATTTTCATTTACAAATTACTGCATCTTGTTGTCAGAATCTTCTAAAATATTATTCTCAGCATATGTGATTCATGAAGACAGGCAGATGGTAAATTTCCCTTTGGCAAAATACATTAAGACTCTTTCATTCTGTCGTCCTTCTGCAAGTTCTTACTGCTATGAGCTCTTATCGTTAACAAATTGGGTGAGATAATGTCTTTAAGGGTATGATACTTTGAAGAGAGAAGATAAATTTTTTTTCTCTTGGTTATAGTTCAGTTACATCTGCAGCAGCCATCTATCACAGGGATGTTAAAGGTCACATGAATACCAGCTTGTAGCGTATGCTGTCTTCAGTCGTTCTACACAGCTACAGTTGTGCATTTCACTGGCAAGTTAAATCACGCCCTTCTCTCACAGGTCACTAATAGCATTCAGGGAAGAGAGTCCCTGTGACTGTCACCATTAGGGACCACTTCACAGACCATGAAGCCAGGGTCTCAAAAATGTCTGGGAGTCAAAACTAAAAAATGGGAAGACAAAGTGACATGAGAAGTTTAAAAACTAAATAAACAGTTTTAAATCTTAACAATCCAAAGAAACAAAAAAGCCTCACTTTGCTATTTAGAAGTGTACTTGGAATCCATGTTTTCCTGTTAGCTTTCTTATTTTATGTTGGTTAACTATGTACAAGGTTAAGAATGTACATATATGTGAATTGGTATAACTTAACCCATCTCAGGGTCCAGAATCTTCCCCTGGTGAGCCCCACTAGGCTTTATTCAAACTATAACAAAACTAGAATAGGAGATTCCATGACTTTCCAACAAAAGAAAACACCAACCCTGACCATCTTTAAGAATATTTCTGTTTGGTTCCAGATCAGTTTTGCAAAAGTCATTAACAAATAACTGATTTGCCAATATTAGGCTTGAAGAATCTCTACAAATAATAATCTACTAGTGAAAAAGAGTTTCATAAGGATCCCTCTTACTCCTCAAGCCTGCCTCCCCTGTCTCTCCTCTCTGTCATGTCTCCTTTCTTACTTCCACTCATTCTCAGCTATAACAAGAAGCTAGGGAAGGAAAAACTGAATGTCACTCCAAAAGCTATCATGAGGTTTGCACAGAAACAACTTCAGTTGATATGACAATGAAAAGCAGTCAGCTGAAACTGAATAATTAATGGAAAGGAGTAAATTAGCTAAATTGACTTTCCGAGAATCAGATGGACTGCTCCCTCCATGTTCTTTTCAACCCTCATAGGATTCAACTATGTGTTCAGAGTCAGAACTGCATGAAATCTGGACCAGATAGCAACTTCTGCTCCAACTATTAGACAGAAGCTCTTCTAAGACAGCAATCAACACCCAGGAGTACCGGACACTGATGAGACGTTGTGGTCAAGAGTAAAATGCAGGGAATCAGGTTGAGAATTCAAATATTACGGCTGGTACACCTCAGAGAAAGGTGTATGGTCAGTATCTCCTTGGATCTAAGCCTTCATTTTTTTCTCTTGTTTTTATAATAATTTTACAATCAATGGGGCCAGCACACATGACCATACAGGATGTAGACTACGCAACTTTGTGGCATCACAAGCACTAACATCACAGTCCTAGTGAACTGTGCTCCTGCACACACGTACATGTCACACTAACCTAAGCCCACAAGGCAGAGAAGACGATAAGCAGATTTATTGTCTCAGTCAAGGATGAATTCACATGTTAGTTAAGATTTTAGAGGCTAAACAAGAATGTAGTCTACATAAAGAAAACTAAGATCTGTATTGTGCTTTGTAAGTGCAAATCGCTGCCCCACGAATTGTCTCTCTTAAGCCTCATAAGAATGTCAGAAGTTATGTGTTAGGTTATTCCTCGAGGAGGAAATGGAGCTGGTGAAGTTTGGAAACCTGCTTAGTTTCAAATACCCAGAGACTGATAGGCTTGGCACTTGAATCTACATTCCTGAACCTATATCTTGTGCCTTATTCACAACATCATACCACGATGGGGGACAAAGAAAAAGATCAGCCACCATCTTCCACACAATATGTACAAAGCAGCAAGGAAATACCTAGGCAAAAAAAAAAAAATGTGGGAAATCTTTCCTTTACGAAATGTCCAACGTGTAGAAGCTGACTAAAGCTCCTGAGACATCCCGAAGGAAAGAAATTCTAACTTTTCTTTTTCCAGAATTTCTCTACATTTTTAATGTATCATATAATTTTTCCCATTTAATATTCAACATTTCATAGAGACATGTTCAACAAAAAACATCTCAGGTAATACTACTATATAAAATACAAAATGCCCAGTGAAATTTGAATTTCAGTTTTATAAAAAGAAAAATACATTTTTAAATATACATATATTCAAAATATTGTAGAGAGCCTATTTAAACAGAACTGATATTTATTTTTTATCTGAAATTCAAATGAAACTGGTGTCCTATATGTTTATTTGTTAAATTTGCCAACTTCAACTTGGGAAATACTGGGTTCCCCCCCCCATAGGTACTCAATGAATAATAAAATGTAAGAAGAAAAGTTCTCACACATAGCTACAGATTATTTTTATTCTTTTGTACCCTAGAACTGTTAGAACAGGAGCTATGATAATGATCACTGTTATATGCTAATAAGGAAAATAAATGATACGTATCAAAACCATAGAACTCCATCCTATTGGAATACAAGCTTTCTCACAAAATGTCCTTTAAACATTGAGTCCTAGAACAGACTCATGGGCACTTAGTAAAGTCAGATAAGTCAGCTGAGAAATGGGAACACTATGACTTGAGGTTTTATGTCCACAGTACCATTTTGAATGCCTCTTGATCATCTCCATATGGAAGACCTGCTAGCGCCTCAATTCTGCAGTGTTACCTTCCCAATTCCATCATTTAGAAATTGCAGTGACTCAGGTCTCTTCCCAGCCCCACGTAGACAATTACTTTCTATCTCCATCAGTCCTACCTCCATAATAATGCTTGTATCTCTCCTCTCAGTAATGCCATCAATGCTGCCATCTTGCAGATTTCTCCTTATTTTACTTACACATTCACTGTCTTCTGATAGGTTTCCCTGCCTCCTTTCTTTCCCCTCCTTAACACTTCCTTTATACCATCATCATGGGTGCTTTAAAAATCACATTTCAAATTTCTCTCTTCCTCTTACAAAATTTCTTACAAAATTTCTTACAAAATTTCTCAGTGCCCATACTGGAACATATATTCTCAACATACCATAAGAGATCAAGCAGAATCACTGAAGACAATTTATTGAATGATCTTGTGTATGTCTTATAATCTCTCTGAGTCTTATTTTCCTTGTCTGTAAAATGGGAATAATAATGTTTGTTTATATGGCAGTGTTAGGGATTTAATTACCCATGACATATAAAGTGTATGTTATAGTAGGCTTTCAAATGCAGTAGACATTATTATTCTCTCTTTTCTTTTTTACTTCATTTGCTGCCAAAGTGAGCACATTGTAATTTAATTTTATTCTCACAAAGTAAAGCCCAATCAACTTGGAATGAAATTCAGAATCTGTAAGATGTGATCATAAAGCAAATGTTCTGCCTCATCTCCCCATTCCTCTCTCCAAAGACCATAAGCTTCTGTCACACAGCTGATGGTTTTTTAAATACAGCATAAAACTACCATGTTGAGGTTTCTACTCGTGCTGTTCATAGGAGACCCCAGTAAGAATTAAACACATTTCCTTTCACATTTTATTAAAACATTGCTTATATATCTGTTCTGTACTGAAACAATCTACCCTAATAGGAAATAACTTCTCCCTTTCCTCTTTCAGTAAGAGGCCTACACTGGGTTTGGTGTAAAAGCCTGCGAACTGGAGATTGCCATGACCCTTCTGGAAGAATTGGTGAACAGAAGGAAGTACTTGGAGGAGTAGAAGGAACTCTGCCAAACACGGGGGGTGGGGGTGGGGGGTAGAAGAGTCACCCCGGTAGCTGGAAAGAGTCTGGGATTCCCCTGTAACCAAGTGGTTTGGCTGGTTCCCATACCCCAGGCAGGGGCCTCACCTCCCAAGAGACTGTACCACTTTGTCACTCTACCTGTGCTGGGACTATTTGTCAACTATTCTCTCTCTCTAGATTGTTAATTTCTTAATGCCCCAAATCATTTTTTATTCGGTTTTCTATTTAAGATATCCTCCCCACTCAACTTCCTCCTACTAGGTAGCAATATTCCTAGAGAGTAGTAGTTGCCCAGTCATTGCTCCTTGAATCTGATGAATCAGAGGTCCTCATACTAAGTGCCACCCAGATGCTGTTCTATTTGTGTAAGTCTAGGTATTTCCACTGGGAAGGAAGCCACAGGTGTGCTCCTGGACAGATAGTTATCTTTACAGTCCAGAGATGAGCACTTCCCTTCAACCAGCCAGCCCTCAGCCTCTACCACAGAGGCCTCTGCAGAGAGCATAAAGGCTCCCAGGACCCAGGGCTCAGCAGCAAAGCTGCTCAGACTGTGCATACACACCAGCATAGGTCCTCTCTTCAGGGATAAAAAGGAGGTTTTCTGTTTTAGACTGAAAGAGTGTTAACTTAACAATGTATTTTTTAAATAATTTGGCTTTCAAATCTAATTAGGCAAAACTTTCAAGGCCTCTGTGCAGGCTCACAATATACCTTCTCCCATGCACCCTTAGCCCATTTATTGTTACACCATATATCCCAAATATTCTACATACTTTTGTATTTCAGGAAACACACATTTCAAGGAAATATATATATATATATATATATATATATATATATATATATATATATATAATTTTATTGAGTTACTATTCATAAGGTCCATGAAATAAGTTTTACCAGTTCTCTTTGAGATCCTGAATATTTGAACCAGCAACATTTTCTTAGCTATATTAATGGTATAAAACACTTAATGGAACTTTGAAACTTGGGAACTAAATTCATTACCTCAAAGCTTTGTGGTACCCATCCTTTGTTCAACTAATTCTTTTACGAGGCCACAAGAGTACCCAGAAGCTGGCTTCTGACATAGCCTTTTATTCCTTGTATGTTTCTTTCTTTGATCTCTTGCTATTCTGATTTCTGATACTCTGATACTGTTGGTACTATGATAATTGCTGGTTTTTACAAGGGGTGTTGGACCTGCCTCTCCCTCAACTACCTGTGATCTTGTCTAAGGCCACATACTGAAATCTTATTCCATAAAAGTTGCTTACAAAAAACTTAATGAGATGACTACCAAGACTCCCATAAGTCATAATTTGTGAAACAGAAGCATTGATTTGTTAACAAATATGTGGCAAAATTTTCAGTTTCACAAGCAATTACAAATTTCAAATTACCTTGCACCATTACCTATTCGCTCTTTTTCATATCCAGTGGTTTGATTTCTTCACAGTGTTTTCCCTCAAGTTCTGGCATTTCAAATGGAGTATAATTTGGAATATTCATTTTAGAAAGCTTGTAGTAAATTTTCTTCAAGAAGTTCCACTAATTACTTTTCTGGGTATCTCTCCTAAATCAAGAGTCCTAAATATGAAAAAATAACTGCACACACTGAGACGTTTGTCATACAATTATTTATATCACCATAAACTGAAAACAACCCAAAATTTTTGTTATTGCTAATAGGGAAAATACTTAACTTATTAGATGCTAGGGCTAGACATATACTCATAAAACTAGGTGGAATATGTAAAAATAAAAAAACAGTATGCTTAAAAAATAAGTGAAAGAGACAACTCATGGAATTCTCAGGTATTTACACCTATAAAAGTGTTAAGCTACTCAGTGAGACCCTGTCTCTAAATAGGAATACAAAATAGGGCTGCGGATGTGGCTCAGTGGTTAAGTACCCCTAAGTTTAATCCCCTATACTACAAATAAATAAATAAACAATAAAAACTACCTATAGAATAAGTGCTAGAATTAAACACATCACAGAGTTAATCATAACGGTCTTTGTGCTTTCATATTATCATTATTAATCATGCATCCCTTTAAAAAACAAAAAAAAAACAATGATTTATGTTTATTTCAAGTTTTAATACCAATATTTATAGCCAAACTTAATTAACTTTATAAATTAAATAACCATATATTTGTTTTCCATGTTTACTTTTATTTTACAGCAATAATTTTATGATGAGCTACTGATGCCAGTATATTTGGGATTTGCTATCTTCAAGCTAGTAATTAATTTTGACACCTTGGTATACATGCCAGCTATGTGTGACTTTACTGTGGGTAATACCATGGAATAAAGTTTGTAATAAACAGTATAAGTAACAGTGTTTAAACAAGAATATATTTAGCTGGGCAAGAATGAGGGTAGTGCACTCTCAGCTACTTGGGAGGCTTGGGGGGGTGGGAAGAATTGCAAGTTCATAGCCAGCCTGGGCAACTCAATGAGACCCTGTCCCAAAATAAGTAAAAAAGGCTGATGATGTAGCTCAGTGGTGAGGCACCCCTGGGTTCAATACCTAGTACTATACCAAAAAGAAAAAGAAAAAGGAAAATGAGGAGGAGGGGTGAGAAGAAGAGAAGAAGGAGGAGAAGAAATTTTGTGATGAAAGATTTTAACACTTAGTAAGAAAATTTGGAGAGCAAACATGTTTGAAAGTTTTGAATTTTTCTTCTCAGGTAAGTATTACCTTCCTTTTTAGAATTAAAAGGTTTAGCATATATATTTATTTATTCTATGTCCAATTTTATTATGGCACTTTCTGCTTTTCTAGACATCTTTACCCATCAGTTCCCAGAACTAGAAACTTTATGATCTATTTCAGAATAAAATACAAAAATAGTGTCCAAAACTGTGCACTTTACTCTATAACACTCCACTAAACCTGATGACTAAGAAGTGTATTGAGCTTATTACCTTAACAAGCTTGGTTATGTGATTTCCAGTGATAATTATCAAAGTTACAAATGAATAACAGATTAGGACCAGCTGACATACTGAGAAATGGGCAGTGTAATGAACTGGGTCAACAGCATTCTTCCCCTTTTAGTTTAATAAAAGGATTTACTATGGAATGTAGGTAGCCTGTAAAATCCTAGAGGAGCTCTAGAAAGACACCATAGACTGGGGTGCCATGATATGCAAAGCCACATCCCACAAGGGACCACTGTTCCTGCCACACTTAGGAAACCACTGAAGCAGAATTAGAAGCCACTGCAGATGCCATCTCCCGAATGATATTACCTCTGCTGCAGCCTTTGCCAACAAAATGGGTGCTCTCTGCACACATCCTGGTCCTAAATCGAAGTGGTATATGAAGACAAAAGAAGTTAAACTGCAAGACTATGATATTTCATGTGGCACTTGTTATTTCATATTTTCTTTTTTTAATATTTATTTTTTAGTTGTAGATGGACAAATACCTTGACTCTGTTTATTTATTTTTATGTGGTGCTGAGAATTGAACCCAGTGTCTCACACGCACAAGGCAAGCACTTTACCACTGAGCCACAACCCCAGCCTGATGTTTCATGTTTTCATAGAAACACTTAACTTTTTAGTAGGGAAGATGGTGACTTCTAATTTACCTCACTGTTCTTAAGTCTTTTCTCTATCCAGAGGTGTGCTGGAGAGTCCTTTGGGCTCCTAGAGTATTCATTAAGATAGGCTGAATCTCAAATAAGAGTTACTTGTCTACCATAATAGAACCATTGCTCTCCACTCCACTTTTTTTCCCCAATCATCTCATTAAAGAGATATCTTTTATTTACTACCATTTCTCTGTATATTTGTAAATGAGAGATGAACCAAAGTATCTCAGCTGACAATGCTTGAGAGCTAACCTGTAGTGGTGGCTTTCTTCCTTGGATAGTCACAGCCGAGTGCAACCATTCTATGTTGCTGGAATTAATGATTCAGTTATGTTTCAGGACTGGGATGATGAGTTATTTGTGTGCCTCTCCCAAGAACCCTCAAAAACATTAGGAGAGATGTTGGGACTTCGTGATAACCTACAAAATAGGACCTGAATTATTGCTTTTTAAGTATTAAAGGAAAGAGGTGGCTTCTGAAGTCTGGAGAACTTGAGGACACTTGAGGTTTTGATTTATAAAAAAAATCCAGAAGCTGTCCACTGCATGAACAACTGCATGTTCATTATGAAATCCATCTCACTAACTTGGTTTTGTTACATCCACCAACAGTAAATTCCAAGGTGACTTCATTATCTCAGGATAGAATGAGACATAGAGTTAGCATTTTTCCAGTAGTTTCAAAGGCACTTCAAATAGACAATACTCCAATGGCTAGGCAGATAACCTAATGAAAATGAAATAGTTCTGTACAGTGCTAGTTTCAAATTCTGCAAGTTAAAAATGATCTCTAAAGCAATGTTGGAATTCTGTAGCTCAAGATTCCTGTAGATTGACATGTTGGGAAATAATATCCAAATGCTGCAGAAGAATCTTCTATTATGGAAGCACTTGCTCTCAACTGTAATCAGACTTCCTGCCAATTCATTTGTAGCATTTAGCCATGAATGACTAGTTCTATCAGTCCATTCAAGGTTGTTTGCTAAGGCTCAGCATATTTCCATACAATAGATAATAGAAAACACAATCTCAAGATATCAATAGAGTCCAAAAAGAATAATATACCTTACATTCTTGAAAAGAACCCTAATCTTAAAAGGGGAAAGGTTCTCCCTGTGAAGAAAGAACTCATTTTATATTCAAAATCTTAATAATCTAAAACTAATAATCTTTGGTAGAAATAGTATAGAACATAGAAAACAGTAAACTTTCATGAGAAATTCTACCTTGAAATTTGTTTGTTTGTTTTTTATAGAGTTGGGATCAAACCCAGGGCTCATGTATGCTATGCAAGTGCCTTACCCTTGAGCTACACCCGAAGCCCCTGAATTTTTAAAAATTAATTAAAATACTAAAAATCATCCAAAAGAAAACAGAAGCAATTGGATTGTTTTATTCTTGGAAATATATAGTTGTAAAGGATAACAATTCTGATTTTGTAAGTTTCTAGCTTATGGGCACTTGCCAAACCCCAAAAGATAGGGTTGTGTAAAACAGTCACAGTAGAAAATTGTAGATTCACAAGCTCAAGGTATCAGAGATCAAATGTCAGGGATATAAAAAGCAAGTGAAACTTCACAGGAGAGATACTAGCAATGAAAGAACTACAAAAGGATGAAGACTCAAACTTCAAGCATAAATTCTACAGAAATCTCTGACTGGCACCTACCTTAATTATACATACAAGGGAGTGCCACAGGTGGCTTCAGAAAGACTTTTACAAAACCATGCTGAAAAAGCAGTGTCAGAAACCAAAAGAACAGACTGTTTTAATCAGCTTTTGCATTGCTATGACCAAAATACCCAACAAAACAACTTAAAGGAGGGTAAGTTTATTTGGGGCCAATGGTTTCATGGGTCTCAGCCCATAGACAGCCTATTGCATTGCTCTGGATCCTAGGTGAGACAGCACATCCTGGTAGTAGGGCATAGCAGAGGAAAGCTGTTCCCTTCGTGCTGTACGGAAGCAAAGAGAGAGCAAGGGGAAAGGGCCACAAGAAAAATGCAACAAGGAAGCAGAGAGTTAAGGGGTAAGGGGCCGTCAGGAGATGTACTCTTCCAGAGCATGTCCCTAGTGACCTACCTCCTCCAGCCAGGACCAACTTGCTTACACTTACTACCTAGGTAGTCCATTCAAAATAGGATGGACTGGATTAGGTTACAGCTCTCATCATCATTTTATCATCTGAACATT